>NW_004444116.1:1127226-1174322 GCF_000243295.1 Trichechus manatus latirostris
ATCTCCAACATTTATTATTTTGTGTTTTTTGGATTAATGTTAGCCTTGTTGGGGTGAGATGGTATCTCATTGTAGTTTTGATTTGCATTTCTCTAAGGGCTAATGATCGTGAGCATTTCCTCATGTGTCTGTTAGCTGCTTGAATGTCTTCTTTGGTGAAGTGCCTGTTCATATTCTTTGCCCATTTTTTAATTGAGTTATTAGTCTTTTTGTTGTTGAGGTTTTGCAGTATCTTGTAGATTTTAGAGATTAGACACCAATCGGATTTGCTGTAGCAAAAAAATTTTTCCCAGTCTGTAGGTTGTCTTTTTACTCTTTTGGTGAAGTCTTTTGATGAGCTTAAAAAGTGTTTGATTTTTAGGAGCTCCCAAAAATATGGAACACTTCATGAACTTGCATGTCATCCTTGCACAGGGGCCATGCTAATCTTCTATGTATCATTTCAATTTTAGTATATGTGCTGCCGAGAAAAGCACTGTATAGAGATTCTTGAGTGTTGATTTCATATGTAAATACTGTGGATACTGTGACACTGTTAGGGATGTCGACAGAATCTTGATTACATGTATACTTTGCCTTAGCTGTCATTTCCAGCTTGCTAAATGCTATATCTGTTGCAAGACCACTCTGTCTCAAGGCCCAGGAGGATGTAGAAACCATATATACAGATTATGCATATACATATATAGTAAATGTATATATAACCCCATTGCTGTTGAGTCAATTCCAACTCATAGCCACCCTACAGGACAGAGTAGAACTGCCCCACAGAGTTTCCAAGGACCGCCTGGTGGATTTGATTGCTGACCTTTTGGTTAACAGCTGTAGCTTTTAACCACTACACTACCAGGGTTTCCAAATATATATATTTAATTATATTACATAATATATAATATGTGTTGTTAGCTGCTGTGGAGTCAGCCCCGATTCATCGTGACCTCATGCACAACTAGAAGAAAATATGCCCAATCTTGGTCAATCCTATGATCAGCTGTAGATAGAACCATTGTGATCCATAGGATTTTTGTTGGATGATTTTCGGAAGTAGTTCAACATCATGATATACAAGTGGTGACTGTCCATGAGTGCGTTGGCTGAGAATCGAACCTGGGACTCCCACATAGACATTGAGAATTCTACCAGTGAACCACCAATGCCCCATATAATATGTAGAGTAAAATATAAAGTTGAATGAGTTCTCAGCAAAATTTCTGCTACAGATATTAACATTCAAAAATCCCATAAAGGCAAGAACTGAATTTTCCAGATTAAAAATATGGTATCCTTTGAAATGGTGGTGTGGCTGTTGAACTATACCTTGGGTTTCAGGTTACTTATTGTTGCATAATAAACCACCCAAACTTAATGGCTCAGAAATATCAGCAACCATTTATTTTGTGCATTTCATGATTATTTATTTAGAAAATTCAAAAGAATAAAATGAAAAATTTAGGGTATTATGGACAATGTTTAAAGCGTGTGCTAAATGCAAATAAACACACTTTTTCATTAGTATAGTGAAATTAAAAGTTTTAAAGATTCTAGTTACAATAAAAAGGATTAAAAATATATCAAGAAACAAGGTTTATCTTAATAGGAATATGCAAAACTTTTCTGATAAACATATAACAAAGGAAATAAATGATGAATCATATCCACATCCAAAATGGATAGAATACTGCAAAGCTGCCAATTTTCCAGGAATTGTTTTATAGATTTATACAATTCCAATTTAAATCTAAGATTTGTTTTTTTAGAAATTGTCAAAATTATTTCTAAGACACACCCACAACTGCAAAATATAGAAATAAGGGAGATCTAATATTGGGTCACTATGAGTCGGAATCAACTCAATGGCAACAGGTGTGTGTGTGTGTGTGTGTGTGTGTGTGTGTGTGTGTGTGTGTGTGTAATCTGCCAATTAGGGAGCTCTGGTGGTGCAGTGGCTAAGAGCTCAACAGCTAACTGAAAGGTCTGAGGTTCGAACCACCAGGTGTTCTGCGGGAGAAAGATGTGACAGTCTGTTTCTGTAAAGATTACAGCCTTGGAAATCCTGTGGGTAGTTCTCCTCTGTCCTATAGAATCACTATGAGTTGAAATTGATTTGATGGCAACGGGTTTTAATCTGCCCTTTTTTTTTTTTTTTCTGAATTCAATTTCTACCCAGAGAAACTTCCAGTATTACAACTTGAGGCTTGAATTTTTTCTTCAGTTCTTTCAGTTTGAGAAATGCCAGTTGTGTTCTTCCCTTTTGGTTTTTTATGTCTAAGTCTTTGCACATTTCATCATAATACTTTATCTTGTTAGCAGCAGTCAAGAAATCAAACAATGTATTGCATCAGGCAAATTTGCAGCAAAAGACCTCTTTAAAGTTTTAAAAAGCAAAGTTGTCACTTTGATGATTAAGATGTGCCTGGCTCAAATTATGCTCTTTTCAATTGCTTCATATGAATGAGAAAGTTGAATAATGAAAAAGGAAGATAGAAGAAGAATTAGTGCATTAGGACTGTGGTGTTGTAAAGAATATTGAATATACCTGGACTGCCAAATGAAGGAACAAATCAGTCTTTGAAGAAATACCACTAGAATGTTTCTCAGAAGCAAGGACGGCAACACTTTGACTTTCTTACTTGGATGTGTCATCAGGAAAGATCAGTCAATAGAAAAGAACATCATGTTTGGTAAAGTAGAGGGCCAACGAAAACCAGGGAAACCCTATAAGATGTATTGACACAATTGCTACGCAATGGACTCAAACATACTAACGATCATGAAGGTGGCACAGGACTAAGCAACATTTCATTCTGTTATACAACATTCTGTTATGGCAACTAACAACAACAACAAAATCTGCCAAATTTTTGAATTTATACTAAAGCTATAAAACTTACATCAGTGAGATTCTGGCAAATGAGAAAAAGGAGATAATCTAAAGTTCAGAAACAGATATATATGGAAAATAAAGGATATTTGAATAAATGCTATTCCAAAACTTGACACACAAAAAGGATAATTCGCTCCTCACAATGTACACCAAATCAGATTGACTAAAGAGATATTTATTTTCAAAAAATAACCAAATGAAGTAGGTATGTACATTTTTTTTAACTCTCTTTTGAGAGGTTTCTAACCATTAAAGAAGGAAATCATTATGAAACAGACCAATAAAGGTGACCACATAAACATTAAATCCAAAATTCATAATAAATAAAAAGAAAATATAGTGGGAAAAAATAGTTGCTACATATTTGATGGACAGTGGTTTATTATCTTTAATATAAAAAAGTCAGTATGAATAGGAATAGTTCAACATGAAGATACGCAAAGAACATAAACAGATATTTCCTAAAAGAACAAGCATTTGCACTGCCTACACACGTCCCATAAGTAGATGAAAAAATATTTCAACCTATGTAGGAATAAAACTGAAATAATAAAAATGACATAGTTTTTGGCCTATCAAATGTTCCCTGTAGGTGATGATGCTATAAATTCAGCAAATTTGTGGCCAAATTACATATATTCTCTGTAGTACAATTTATCAAATATGTTTTGAAAAAAATTACACTTCCTTTAATGTCTTATAATGATATGATGAGCAATACCTGCAAAAAAAATCTATGCACAATAATTTTCATAACCCAATTAATTATAACATGCTTTTTCAAAAGTTTAAAAGTCCAACAACAGAGTACTGTTGAAAATTACAATTCCTCTATACAAGAGAATTCTATGCAGCCAAAAATGTATCTTTTAGAATAATATTTAATATCCCTTGAAAAGGCTAAAATGTTAGTATGCTTACTAGTTTCAATGGTTTCATAATTTTATTGTGCCTGTGCCTTTATGGCATATACTTAGATGGGTTTTTGCAAGTAGAAATGGAATAATGTCCTCAAATGGAGATGTAAATAAGAAAAACCTGTAAAGCTTTTTGTTTTTTTTTTTTTTGCTTCCAAAATTCCTCCTTTACTGAATAGAGATGCTAATAATGCAGAATATTTGTGTGAACCAGAGAAAAAGGAAAAGGCAAATCCAGCTATCTGAAAATCAACATCCATCTGTTTCTGATCTAGTACTCTCTTTATAACGCCAATGCATTGAGAGATCTGCTTTGATCCTTTTCCCCACTGGCAGTAATGATTACCCTGATTCACCCACCAAATCTGGTCAGGTCTAGCTTGGGACCTAAAGCAGATACTTTCCATAACTGGCTAAGGTTGGGGGAGTAACTTAGAACTCTGAAATCTGATGGGCACTAACTGACTAGAGTAGGATTTAGCTTGGACTCTGGGCCTGAAGGAACGAATAATTTTATAATAATGTACTAAGATGATATTAGAAGCCTCAGTTCATAGGAGGACTTTGTTGACTGGTGGGTATCAATTTAGGGTGACCTAGGTGTTTTGCAAAGGGACTCCAATGTCATTATCTGAAGGTCTCTCTTTTGAGTTGATTGGTTTCCTTAGGGAAATTCACTAATCTCCTGCCTGGGGAGTATAAGCCTGGATGTCAGATGTGGTAAGGGGGACAGAAGTCTCGCCCTTCAGTTCATCAACTTTCACTTAATTCCTGTCTTCACTATGATATGTCTCATCCTGCTCTCAGCTATGTCTTATGAACCTGAGTAAACCTTTAGCCTTTGCTGAGGTGGAGGAAGAGGCCTCATCTGGCAGCATAGGGTAAGAGGAGGGATCTAGAGGATCTGACTGCTCCTTTTAAGAACTTCACCTAATCCTCCTGATTTCAGGCTACCTCATACCCCACTTCAGAGGTACCTAAGGCCTCCCATCTCTGATCCTTTACAGAGTTCTATGGTGAAAGTCAGGCTTTTTTCTTGATGACTGAGCTCTGCAGGCATAAGTTTCTGCTCTCTGAGGTTATCATTCATCCATTGCCTTTTCAGCTTCCAAATCTGTGTTGATATCTCCTATCACCAATAGACTCCTTTCTCATTCTTTGTTTTTGCAGATTTGTACCTCTTTTTCCTTTACTGTCATTTTTAATAGAGTTTCGGCATGAAGAGAAGATAAATGTATTTGTTCAACACATCATGTTTAACCAAAAGTTCTAAAATGATTTCCTAACTGATTCAACAAATATTTAAGATCTTGACAATGTACTGCTGAGGATATAGCAATAAACAACAAAGGCACTGTCTCTATCTTTCTGCAGCTCATGTGCAGTCTAGCAGGAATCACAGTCAATACACAAGTAATTCCACAGGTGCGGCGTTGGATCTGCCTTGCAAAATTGTCACTGGAAGCTGAGCAGGGAAACTGGACTTCACTGTGCAGGGCAGCATTACGGAAGAGGTCACAGAAGTTCTCAAAGAGTTCCAAAAGCTCATCTGATGTATTCTCAAATACAGCAATCACCTCTGTTGTCACCATATTGTACACGACAAAGAAAGATGCCTGCGCTGATCCTTCGGCATTCCAAGCGGTAAATGACATTTTGGTTTTGGATTCTTCGAGGTTTGATGGTGGAAACATGATGATCCATTATCACATCTCTGTCCAGTCCCGACTCAAAGGGAGGGGGCGAGAGGCCCCTGGGCCGCTTCGGTACGCGCCCCCACCCCCGGCCCCGCCCCCGCCATGCCGCCGGACCCCAGCTGTGTAAAGCTTTTTAAAAATAATAATACAGATGCTCTGGGAATACTGAGTCTGCATCTCTGGAGCTTGTACTGAATCCATAAACTTAGATTTTGAACTTTCATTTTCCTAAAAGAATTAGGTAAGGAAATGCCCTTGAGAGTTGTAAGGGGAAATTTTGGATGACATGTGGAGGACATATACATTTTAAGGGCTCTGTCATTCAAAGTCCTTCCATTGAAGTGCCCTTCCCCCCCAGTCATCTGGAGTCATAGTCCTTCCAAAGCACCTTCTTAAATGCACCTTTCATATCCTTGTTCCACAGAGTACACATGAGAGGATTGATCATGAGTATAATTGTGGTGTAGAAGAGAGATATGAACTCTCCCTGATCATGAGAGTAGTTTTTGCTGGACTGGAGATAAGCATAGATGGCTGTGCCATAGAACAGGGAAAACACTATGAGGTGGGATCCACAAGTCCCAAACGCCTTTCTCTGCCCTGCTGCTGACTTTATGCATAAGCCGGCTCTGACAATCTGACCATAGGAGAACATGGTTAATACAATAGGTATAAGAAGAATGTTGACACTGACAAAGAAGAGCTCAGATTCATTCATAGTGATGTCAACACAGGCAAGTTTGAAGAATGGAGGAACCTCACATAATAAGTGGTCTAATTTATTTCTCCTACAAAATGGTAAAAGGAAGATGAGCACTGTCTGCAATAAGGAGTTGGCAAAACAAATGCGCCATGAAGCAGAAGCCACTAGGGCACAGAGATGGGGGTTCATGATGACTGTGTAGTGGAGGGAACCACAAACAGCTGCATAATGGTCAAATGCCATAACCCCTAAGGGAATGCATTTTGTAGATTCCAAACCAAGAGAGATATACAGCTGAACTACACAACCACTACAGGAAATAGATTGGTCTGTTCCCTGAGATTGACTGTGGCTGTGGGACAATGTTGGTACTGTAACACAGGTCAAGAAACTTAGGTTGGTGAGAAAAAAGGACATAGAGGTATGAAGATTGGGGCACAGGTGGGACAATAAAATGGTGGTTGTGTTTCCCAGCAAAGTGAAGATACAGAAGATAAAAAGAACCACATAGAGGACTAGCTCCAGTTGAGGCCTGTCAGAGAAAGCCAATAAGACAAATCCAGTGAAAGAACTTCCATTTTTCTATTCCATCCTTTGTCAACATTTGTTTCCTGTCGAGGCAAAGAACTTTAGCAAATTTAAAAAGGAATAATAAAAAAAAAAGAGGAGTGTGAACCCAGAATATTTGAAGATCTATCCTGAAGTACAATGCTGTCAGTGATAGGATAATATCCATACACCTATAAGGAAGATGAGTTAATATGACTATTATTCAAATTTACGCACCAAACCAGAATGCCAAAGATGAAGAAATTGAAGATTTTTACCAACTTCTGCAGTCTGAAATTGATTAAACATGTAATCAAGATGCATTGATAATTACTGGTGATTGGAAAATGAAAGTTGGAAACAAAGAAGAAGGATTAATAGTTGGAAAATATAGCCTTAGTGATAGAAACAATGCCAGAGGTCACATGATAGAATTTTGCAAGACTAATGACATATTCGTTGGAAATACCTTTTTTCAACAACATAAATGGTGACTACGCATGTGGACCTCGCTGGATGGAATACACAGAAATCAAATCGACTACATCTGGGGAAAGAGACGATGAAGAAGTTCAATATCATCAGTCAAAACAAGACCAGGGGCCTACTGCAGAAAAGAACATCAATTGCTTATATGCAAGCTCAAGTTGAAGCTGAAGAAAATTAAAACAAGCCCATGAGAGCCAAAGTACCACCTTAAGTATATCCCACCTGAATTCAGAGACCCTCTCAAGAACTGATTTGATGCATTAAACACTAATGATGGAAGACCAGATGAGTTGCAGGATGGCATCAAGGACATCATACATGAAGAAAGCAAAAGGTCATTAAAAAGACAGGAAAGAAAGAAAAGACCAAGATGGATGTCAGAAGAGACTCTGAAACTTGCTCTTGAACTAAAGAGTAAAAGGAAAGCTAAAGCAAAAGGAAGAAATGATGAAGTAAAAGAGCTGAACAGAAGATTTCAAAGGGCTGCTCAAGAAGACAAAGTATTATAATGAAAAGTGAAAAGACCTGGAGTTAGATAAGCAAAAGGGAAGAACATGCTCGACATTTCTCAAGCTGAAAGAACTGAAGAAAAAATTCAATCCCGGAGTTGCAATATTGAAGGATTCTATGGGCAGTATGCAACCCTGATGGTGCAGTGGTTAAGAGCTCTGCTGCTAACCAAAAGATCGGCAGCTCCTTGGGAAACCTATGGGGCGGTTCTACTCTGTCCTGTAGGGTCGCTGAGAGTCAGAATTGACTTGACAGCAATGGGTTTGTTTTTTGTTTTTTGTTTTTTTTGTTTTATGGGCAATATATTGAACGACACAGAAAGCATCAAAAGAGGATGGAAGGAATATACAGAGTCATTGTACCAAAAAGAATTGGTTAGCATTAATTTCAAGAGGTAGCATATGATTAAGAACTGATGGTGTTGAAGAAAGAAGTTCAAGCTGCACTGAAGGCATTATAGAAAAACAAGGCTCCAGTAATTAAAGGAATACCAACTGAGATGTTTAAAAAAATAAAAGCAACACTGGAGGTGCTCACTTGTCTATGCCAAGAAATTTGGAAGACAGCTACCTGGCCAACTGACTGGAAGAGATTCATATTTATGCCCAGAAAACAGAGTTTGAGACAAAGGCTTAAGCACAAGCACTTCAGTGGGAGGTGATACAGAATCAGGAGTAAAAGAGGGTGAGCAAAGGAGGGAGGAAAAGTGAGCAGCCAAGGATGCATTATTGAGTTTGCCACCAATATGAAGTGATTGGGTGTTTGATCCCAACTGTTCAACTGAATTTGAAGCTATGACTACCTTCCGGCCACTCTGGGTTCCCCATTGCAAAGAACCAGCTGGCAAAGAAAAGAGTTATTACACTGGAGGAGGAGAACTGACCTTGATTACCATAAGGATCTATGGTTATTGCTACATAAGAGGTTGTTGTTGTTGTTAGCTGCCATCTAGTTGGCACCTATTCATGGTGACCCCATGCACATAGGGATGTGTACACCTAAAATATGTCTTAGGATCATCTAACCCAAGAGAAGAAAGAGGAAAAAATGTATCCATCATCCCCCATCCCCCACTGGTCAAATTTTCACTCCATGGGGTGTTCACTGTCCCACACTTACACGTTGTAAATATATGAGCACCAAGCAGGTTCCTGTGATGCCACCTATGAGAGATGCCTTGATGCAAGAAGTATAAGGTCCATGGCACAGGCCCAAGCTGAGGCATTGTCAAGTTGCACCTAAATAAACCTAGAGGTCACAAAACTAATCACAGCATTAGTGGCTGAAATAGAAATGTGAAGCCTCAATATTCTGAACTGGTACCCCAATACCTGAAACAGTCTACCCTTGTTATCATTAAGATTCCCTCATGTATAACCAGTCACAGAGTCCCCTTCAAGGTGACTGCCGGCACAACCTCTACAAAATCTTACTGCAAAAGAATTAGTAAAAATACTATAATCTTACCGCTGCAGCTATTCAGACGCTGTATACTCATAACAGATTTCATATCTCTTCAGCTGTCATTTGGCTAGCCTGTGTTGCTTGCCAGAGGAGGCGGTCCAGACATTTATCTTCAAGGGAGCTATGCCATTACTTGCCTTACTCTTGCAGGGCCATGGTTGCTATAATTCCACACTTATACTCTGAGTTCCAGATATACTCCTTCCTAACTTCATATGGAGGGCAGTGATGGTTCAGTGATAGAATTCTCACTATCCATGGACAAGACCCAGGTTTAATTCCTGGCCAATCCACCTCAAGCACAGCCACCACTAGTCTGTCAGTGGAGGTTTACATGCTGCTGTGATGCTGAGCAGGTTTTAGCGGAGCTTCCAAACTGAGACAGAAAGCCCTGGACATTACCTCCAAAAAATCAGCCAGTGAAAACTGTATGGGTCACAATGTCCCAATCCCTATGTGCATGGGGTCGCTGTGAATAGGGGGCCAACTAGATGGCAGCTACCAACAACAACAACATCCTATGTAGCAATAACCATAGATCCTCATGGTAATCAAGGTCAGTTATCCTCCTCCAGTATAATAAAGCTTTTCTTTGCCAGTTGGTTCTTTGGCATGAGGAACCCAGAGTGACCAGAAGGTAGTCACAGCTTCAAATTCAGATGAACAATTGTGTTCTCCGATGGATACATTCTCCTTCACCAAATCAGGACTTCAAATCTGGCAGAGATAGCGTTACAGGGATGAGAAGCACAAATACCAAAAGCGTATCACTGGGAGTAATGGTAAAATAAACCATTCCTACTTTTACCCTTGATTGATTGCAAAATGGTACAATTCTGTATCCTCCACTGAATCCATGCCTTTTGCAATGTAACCTTAAAGTGCTTCTCATCAAGAGATAGAGTCTTTTCCCACCGCTTGAGACTGAATTGGTCTTGTGACTTGCTTTGGACAATAAAACGCAGTGGAAGTGATATTGTGCCAGTTTTAAGCCCAGGCCTCAAGAGGTTTTAAATGTTTCTGCTCTCTCTCTTTCTTGGATACCTACTTCCAGCAAATGAACAAGTCCAGGCCACCCTGCTGGAGGACAATAAACCACACTGAGCCATCCCAATTATAGCCATCCTACACCAGTCAGGCCCAAATTGACCCATCAGCTCACAGCAAGCACATGAGTGTGTCCAAAGTGTCTACATGAGAACTACTCAGCTCAGCTTAGCACAAATTACTGACTCACATAATTATGAGTAAATAGATGGCTGATATCTTAAACCACTAAGTTTTAAGGTAGCTCATTACACAGAAAGAAGCCCTGGTGGCATAGTCGTTAAGGGCTCAGCTGCTAACTGAAAGGTTGGCAGTTTGAACCCACCAGCTGCTCCATGGAAGAAAGATGTGGCAGTCTGCTTTTGTAAAGATTACAGTCTTGGAAACCATGTGGGGCAGTTCTACCCTGTCCTATAGGGTTGCCATCAGTCAGAATCTACTCAATGGCAATGGGTTTGGTTTCTTTTTTGGTTGTTTATACAGAAAAAGCTAAGACACACCCTCTAGCTCCTGGACTCAAACATTATAGCAGTTGGGGACACAGCATCATATGTAGTAATTAGGGACACAGCACCATATACTGGCCATTTGTTTTATGCATATATAGCATCTTGGAATACAGCATCCCAAAACTTCTGAGAGTTAGCCCCAAACTGGTGATTAGCTTAGCCTCTGAGAGGCCATTCCACTGTTTTCTTCAGCTGGGTGATGGAGTATATGGCAAGACCAGTGAATTCTGTGATCATGTGCCCTTTGTCTCACCTCCTTTGCCACAAAATGGGTCTTGAATCTGAGGCACTGTTGAGAAAGCAGACATATGTAAGCTCTAAGATGGTGTTGTTCGCAGAGTGCTGCAGGCAGAGAAGACAAACCTCTATTTGCAGAATGGATCAATTCTATTAAGGAAGAAATAATTCATTTCTGAAAAGGTTATTTTTTTATTGTTGTAATATTTAATTTTTATTGTTTGGGAGCCTCTTGGGAGAAAGTGGGGAGGTCTGAAATAAACCTTCCTGGAAGCCTATGAACAACTTCCAGATCTTTAACTTCTTGATTCTCTCTGGGGAATTGTCTGCCAGGTGCATTATCCCTAGCATTGCAGTTGGGAAACCCACAAGAGGGATGAAACAATTATTACTAGAGTTGAGGAAGCTTGTTAAGCTTGGGTTCCCAGGGAAAGGAAATATACATTTAAATGTGGGGTGGCCTCTGCTCTCTCTAGTTCTTACTGCATCAATGTTCCAAGAATCATCCCATGTCTCATTCCTGTACAGGGGTAGAGTAACCTGTAAGCAAGGTATGCACTGGCTAACAGTAAGCAAGGTATACACTGGCTTAATTGTATTTACTTACTAATCCGCGGTGACCAATTTCACATGGCATTTGTGGTGAAAAACAGGTGAAACTGGTCACTACAGATGAGTAAGTAAGCACACGTAAACCCGCGCACACCTTGCTTATTGGGTAATCCATCCCTGCTCCTACACATTCTGGAAGACAAATTTTTCGCTTTTTTATTTTTCGCATTACCTCTGAGTGAGTCTTGGAAGTTAAAGTCTCCGCCCAGAAGGCTCCTCTTACGAATACTGGTAAGTGTCATGGGGAGTGAGTAGGCTTGTAGAAACAAGGAGAAAGCATATGTTTACTTAGACAAGCAAGACAAGTGCAAGCCCCACACAAGGTCACCAGACATTGCCTTACATAAATAACCAAAAAAACCAAACCCGCTGCCGTCTAGTCGATTTCAACTCATATCAACCCTATCGGACAGATTAGAACTGCCCTAAAGGGTTTCCAGGAAGCACCTGATGGATTCGATCTGCTGACCTTTTGGTTAGCAGTCATCGCTCTTAGCCACTACGCCACCAGGGTTTCCACCTTACATAAAGTAGATGCTTAATAACCATTTGTGGAATTAATTAATTGGAGATAAAGGTGTGAAATCCTAGATGCTCTGATGGATTAGTGAAAAGTGGGTTAGATTTCAAATCAAGAAATGTTCATTGAGATTATGGCTCTGGTAAAACTCAGTGTCTACATAATGGCAATATGTGACCTACATTATAGAATCATAAGGATTAACAAACTATGAAAACATTTAGTGCGACATAGATTACTTGATAATGGTAAATCTTGACTTCATATTTTTTCTATCTTGATGAAAGATTTATGTTTTTTTACACATTTATAGACTTTACTCAGCTGATTTCATGTACTTCTGATTGTTTCATCATATTTCCAGCAGTGAAAAAATTTTACCTTCTGGAAAATTGAAGGAGAGGGGTAATGACTTTACCTACTGCAGTCATCATTGCAACCACCGTGAGGCACTGATGTTTATGGTTTTGCACCCAAAGTTATCGTCACGTATCTCTACTCCTTCTAAATTTCTTGAGTGCCTACTATGTGGCAGCAGCTGTGCCAAGTGATGTGCTACAACTCTAACCTGTGTTTCCAGAGACCATATCAGCCTATCGGCCCAAGAGTGGTTATTAGCAACAGGCTGTTATCTTACCTACTATTTCAAGTTCTGCAGCTGTGGAAAGTTATTTTAATGATTTCTGAGAATCCTAGGAAGATCTCACATGAGCTCTCTGCCTACTCTCTGATAGATAGAATCCTCCATTTTCCTTCCCTTTAATATAGGCTGCTCATCACTATTTTTCTGCCAGTGACTACTTTGAAAAAAGTAACACCGATGTCAGGACATTGATTCTCTCAGCTGCTAATGCCAGGCAGCTCTGTGTTCTCTGGAGTCCAAAGTGCCTATGATTTTCTCCATTTTGTATGTACATGTATGGAATGTTTTTCTCTTCCATTCAGTTTCATGCCTCATTATTCAATCACCAAAAATGTAGTCTCTCCATTTCCTTGAGTTCTTCATCCACTTAGCTTAGATGCAAGGCAATGAAGTTGAGTAGAGAACCAATGATAGAATCAAGCATGTGTTGCATCCTCTGACTTGAGGCTTATTTTCCCTGCCTCCAAAAAAATTCATTCTATCTTCTTAGGCAAATACAAATCACTGTTTATAAACCTGGGTTTCCCTACACAGAGATGAATATGATTCAGTCCATGTGCTCTCCAAAATCCTACAAGCAAGAACGAGTTATGAAAACCAAACAAATATACATCCACTCCTCACTTATTGACATGGTTAGGCTCCAAAGACCAGTTTGTTATATGAAAATCGGTGTTATGTGAAAATGGAGGATGACCACATCAGATCCCCAAACAAAGGATGACTACATCATTACATAACTGCCAAACTACATGATTACATAACTGCCAAACCACTGAGAATCATGGCCTAGCCAAGTTGACACATAACCTTAACCATCACAGCCAGTGTTATTCTTGCCTCGTACCTCAGCGCTCGTTACTGCCAGACGTATGTAATTAATGCACAAAATAGTAGGATAGTAGATTTTTTACTACTGTCATAAATGTCAGATAACAAGACAGTTGATAAGTGAGGAGTAGATATATAAATATATATATGTATATATATGTGTATATATATATATATATATATATATACACATTATATGGCCTAGGATACAATTCCTATAAATTACACGTAAGGAGCACTATTTCTATTCTACATCATGATATAAAAAAAAAACTTCCTGAGCCTATAATAAGTATTTTCTTTCTTCCTTCCTTCCTTCCTTTTTTTTTCTTTCTCTCTTTCTATTATTCATTCATTAAAATACATGTACACATACACAATAGTGCTGTATGCCAGTACAGGCCTACCTTGTTTTATTGCACTTCTCTTTATTGATCTGTGCAGATATTGCATTTTTTACAAATTGAAGGTTTGTGGCAACCCCGCATAGAGCAAGTCTATCGGTACAACTTTTCAAACAGCATGTGATCACTTCATGTCTCTGTGTCACATTTTGGTAATTCTGACAATATTTCAAACTTTTTCATTATTATTATATCTGTTATGGTGATCTTGTTTTGGAGTGCCACAAACCACGCCCATATAAGAAGGCAAATTTAATCAATAAACGTTGTGCTTGTTCTGACTACTCCACCAACCAGCTATTCCCTTGTCTCTCTCTCTTCTCTCCCTGGACCTCCCTTTTCCGTGAGACATGACAATTTTGAAATTAGGCCTATTAATAATCCTATGCTGGCCTCTAAGTGTTCAAGTGAAAGGAAGAGTCGCTTGTCTCTTACTTTAAATCAAAAGCTAGAAATGATTAAGCTTAGTGAGGAAGGCATGTCAAAAGCTGAGATAGGCCGAAAGCTAGGCCTTTTGCGCCAATTAGCAAAGTTGTGAACGCAAAGGAAAAGTTCTTGAACGAAATTAAAAGTGCTACTCCAGTGAATGGAGCCCTGGTGGTGTAGTGGTTAACAGCTCAACTGCTAACCAAAAGGTCGGCAGTTCAAATCCACCAGCGGCTCCTTGGAAACCCTATGAGACAATTCTACTCTGTCCTGTACAGTCGCTATGAATCAGAACCAACTCGACAGCACCTAACAACAACAACTCCAGTGAACACACAAATGATAAGAAAGTGAAACAGCCTTATTGCTGATATGGAGAAAGTTTTAGTGGTCTGGATAGAAGATCAAACCAGCCACAACATTCCCTTAAGTCAAAGCCTAATCCAGAGCAAGACCCTAACTCTCTTCAATTCTGTGAAAGCTGAGAGAGGTGAAGAAGCTGCAGAAGAAAAGTTTGAAGCTAGTAGAGGTTAGTTCATGAGGTTTAAGGAAAGAAGTCGTCTCCCTAACAAAAAAGTGCAAGGTGAAGCAGCAAGTGCTGATGTGCAAGCTGCAGCAAGTTATCCAGAAGATCTAGCTAAGATAATTGAGGTAGGCGGCTACACAAAACAACAGATTTTCAGTGTAGATGAAACAGCCTTATATTGGAAGAAGGTGCCATCTAGGACTTTCATTGCTAGAGAGAAGTCAATGTCTGGCTTCAAAGCTTCAAAGGACAATCTGACTCTCTTGCTAGGGGCTAATGCAGCTGATGACTTTAAGTTGAAGCCAATGCTCATTAACCATTCTGAAAATCCCAGGGCCCTTAAGAATTACGCTAAATCTACTCTGCCTGTGCTCTATAAATGGAACAACAAAGCCTGGATGACAGCACATCTGTTTACAACATGGTTTACTAAATATTTTAAGCCCACTGTTGAGACCTACTGCTCAGAAAAAGATTCCTTTCAAAATATTACTGCTCAGTAACAATGCACCTAGTCACCCAAGAGCTCTGCTGGAGATGTACAAGGAGATTAATGTTGTTTTCATGCCTTCTAACACAACACCCATTCTGCAGCCCATGGATCAAGGAGTAATTTCAACTTTCAAGCCTTATTATTTAAGAAACACATTTCCTTGGGCTGTAGCTGCAATAGGTAATGATTCCTCTGATGGATCTGGGCAAAGTAAATTGAAAACCTTCTGGGAAGGATTCACCATTCTAGGTGCCATTAAGAACATTTGTGATTCATGGGAGGAAGTCAAAGTATCAACATTAACAGGAATTTGGAAGAAGATGATTCCAACCCTTGGACGACTTTGAGGAGCTCAAGACTTCAGTGGAGGAAGTAACTGCAAATGTGGTGGAAATAGCAAGATAACTAGAATTAGAAGCGGAGCCTGAATACGGGACTGAATTGTGGCAATCTCATGACAAAACTTTAACACATGAGGAGTTAACTGCTTCTTATGGATGAGCAAAGAAAATGATTTCTTGAGATGGAATCTACTCCTGATTAAGATGCTGTGAACATTGTTGAAATGACAACAAAGGATTCAGAATATTATATAGTTGAAAAAGCAGCGGTAGGGTTTGAGAGAACTGACTCCAATTTTGAAAGAAGTTATATTGTGGGTAAAATGCTATCAAACAGCATCACATGCTGCAGAGAAATCTTTTATAAAAGGAAGAGTCAATCAATGCGGCAAACTTCGTTATTTTAAGAAATTGCCACAGCCAGTCCAACCTTCAGCAACCATCACCCTGATCAGTCAGCAGCCATCAATATCGAGGCAAGACCCTCCGCCAGCAAAAAGATTACAACTCACTGAAAGGTTCAGATGATGGTTAGCATTTTTTAGCAATAAAGTATTTTTTAATTAAGGTATGTGCATTTTTTAAAACATAATGCTACTGGACACTTAACAGAGTAAACCAAAAAATTTACTGTGACTCGTTTTATTGTGATATTCACTTTATTGTGGTGGTCTGGAACTGAACTTACAATATCTCCGGGATATACCTATATTGTGTATAAAATGGTAAACAAAAGAAAGTAAGAAAGAAAGAGATAGAGAAGGAAAAAGACAAATTCCCCACCCTTACATTTTACTTGTGAAAGTTAGAAAACTAATAAGTAGGAAATATTTTTAGTAAACAAGTACCTTCCACATGGTGGTGAGTGACATGAAGACAAAAAACAGGGCAATGTGATAGAGAGTTTTTGGAGGCAATCTTTACATACAGTGGTCAGAGAATTCCAAAATGAGAAAAGCTATATAGACACAAAATTGCAGTGGGTGCCCAAAAATTCTAAGGATGAGAAATTAATCATAGCAAGAGATAAAGGCCAGAAAGGTAAAAAAGGATTCATGAGGAACCTTGCGTGCCATGATAAAGAGTTTGGAATTTGGGTTGAAGGGAATGAAAAATCACTGGAAGGTTTTAAGAAGGAAAGTGGGGAAATTCTTGTTTTAGAAGGTGGTAGACACATATTTATACATATGTTGTATAATCTATTATCATACTTTTTGTGTTCTGCTTTTTAAACTTATTTGTAAATATTTTTCTATGTTGCTCATAATCTTCCTGTAAATTATTTTTCAGAGGCTTATCTTTTTATACATGCTAAGCAAGTTCATATATTTTTACTTTGAGAGTTATAGAGAAAAGAGTAGTGCATCCCCATTTAATGAATTCTATATGGTAGATGTCTGACTGCTTTCTAAGCAGGATGGTTTATATGGTGTTGGACAAATATTTGGACAAATTTTCTCATTTAAATATCAATGCTTGCCATGGTATCATTTAGTGTGTCAGACTCATGATATGGTCCAACACATAGCTGACAGTCAGGAAACCACACACAGTGCAGACTATGCAAGAGTTCGTGTCAAATTTATAAGAAGAAAGACAATCTCTGCCTACTGAAGGAAGATGTGTACAGATCCCATAGAAATCTTGGATGAGGTGAGGTTTCTTTCAGTAACGGAGAATATAGGGAAAGACAACTGATGAGTTGAAAAGACATAGCTGAGGTTCAGTGACGCTTGGGAGAGAGCATCAGAAAGGAGGTATAATAGCCTAAAGAGAGAATATCTAATAAGTGGGACTGGAGTACGTGAGTATATAAAAAATACTAAGAGAAAATTTTTTTCTGACAAAAATATTTCATCCTCTGGGTTTTATGCAGATATATCCAAGCAATGGAAAAGGGAAACCAAACCAACATCTCCGAATTTCTCCTCCTGGGCTTCTCCAATTGGCCAGGGCATCAGGCACTCGTAATCTCACTTTTCCTGTGCCTCTACTTAACAGGACTATTGGGGAACTTGCTCATCTTGCTGGCTATTGCCTCGGACCATCATCTGCACAGACCCATGTATTTTTTCCTTGCCAATCTGTCCTTGGTAGACCTCTGTCTTTCTTCAACTACGGTTCCCAAGGTGCTGCTGAATATCCAAACACAGACTCAGTCCATCTCCTATCCTGCCTGCCTGGCTCAGATGTACTTCAGTATAATGTTTACCAACATGGGCAATTTTCTTCTCACAGTAATGGCATATGACCATTATGTGGCCATCTGTCACCCTTTGCATTACTCCACCATTATGACCCAGTGCCTCTGTGCTTGCCTGGTGGCTGTTCCCTGGATCATTGCCATCTTGAACCCCCTCTTGCACACCCTTCTGATGGCCTGTCTGCAGTTCTGCTCTAACAACGTCATCCACCATTTCTTCTGTGATAGCAACTCTCTCCTCCCTCTATCCTGTTCTGACACCAGCCTTAATCAGTTGATGGTTCTGGCTGTGGTGGGGCTGCTCTTTCTGGTGCCTTCAGGGTGTATCCTGGCATTCTATGCCCACATCATATCTGCTGTGATGAAAGTTCCTTCTGCCCAAGGAAAACTCAAGGCTTTCTCCACTTGCGGATCCCACCTTGTCTTGGCCATTCTTTTCTATGGAGCAGTCACAAAGATCTATATGACTCCCATATCCAATCATTCAACTGATAAAGACTTAGTGGCATCAGTAATTTTTATTGTGGTAGCCCCTGTATTGAATCCCTTCATTTACAGTCTAAGAAACAGTGAACTGAAGGGACTTAAAGAAGGTCCTAGACCAAAGCAAAATCTTCTCCCAGTGATTTATACTGGCTGGAGAATTCAATAGGAGCAAATTTAATGAAATCATCATTCTCATTCTCACCATAATTACAAAATTACAAAGCAGTTTTTAAGTACCTAATTGAACTTGGTATAACCTAAACTCTAAAAGTGACATAATCACAGCCCTTATCCATGTGAGCACTCTGAGATTATTGATGTGGATAAATATTTATATGTAAAGTCCCTCAAACTACAAAAAAAAATTAAATCAACATTTGAGTGAATTGTTAAGGCATCAAATGAAGCTCAGATTAACACAGTAATAAATTACAGAGAGTCCACAATAGAGGATGGCCCCAGGACTGTCCTCCTCCTAGAGTAGGATGGAGTAGATGACCCCATTGTTATACATGAAAAGCACTAGAGAATAAAGTTACTATGAAATCAAATGTGCAAACCATAACTGCAATGTGAGGTCAAAGGAAGAAGAGATTGGTGAGGAGTGAAGAGGTCAAGGAAAGCTTCAAGGAAAAGATGCTTAATTTGGCTCTTAAATGATGGGTGAGATTTACATAGGAATGAAGAGAATGTTCAAGCACATGAGGAAGCTTTGTAGGTAAGAACAGGCATGGTGTATATTGAAAAAACTGATCTGAATGGATTGAATGATCTGTATTAGGAACCGGTGGGAGTGAGGATGGATAGTTATACCTCATCCTGATGTTTTATGTTTATTTGTGTTTTGTGATTATATTGTATGCATTTCCTATAAACTGTCTCTTTTTTTTTTCCTTGTGTAAAAAACAGGATTTATATCTATGTCTATGTACATATCTATCTCTAAAATTGTATCTATATAAATCTTTATGCTGGTCTACAAACGATTGCTTGGGAGGCTATTAATCATCATTTAAAAATCTGTATTGTTATTCACTCTGAAACATGCATAGAGTTGCCTATATGAGAAACAACCACACCAGCAATTAAAAGCCTATGCTTTTGTGATGGTTGATTTGGAATTCATATCTGATTTAACTGGTGGTTTTTGGTGTCCACAATGTCTCTCCAGAGCACTACAAAGTACATTTTTCCATATGCCATTAAATACTGTATTTTAAGTCATGCCATCCAAAATACTTCTCAAACTGGGAAAAAACTATCTTCATGTTATGTAATATATGACTGGAGCCCTGGTGGTGGAGTGGTTAAGAACTAGGCTGCTAAACAAAAAGGTCGGCAGTTCAAATCCACCAGCTACTCCTTGGGAACACTATGGGACAGTTCTACTCTGCCCTATAAAAAAGACAAATAGGTAGAGGTAAGAGATAGAGATAAAAAGGAATTATACTATAAATGTTTGTTTATTTGTTTGTGATGGAGAGCCCTGCTGGAAATTGCATTTGTACTTTTTACTCTTCTCTGATGAAAGACATAAGAAAAATTTGTTACACCATATAAGGACCAGATCAGAACACAATCCCCTATTTCTTGAAAGACTTTTGTATGTGTCATATATTTTAGTTGTGTTGGGAATATGGTCTGCCTCCATGTCTCCCATCCAATCCACCTAAGCAGAGGCCTTGGAACAGAACATTCCTGATAAAGAAGCTAAGAGTTGGGTCACTGTCTGTCTCCCAGTCCCTTCTTCTTTTCAGGGAAGCCATCCTCCCTCTTCTGGGCACACAGTTACTTTCTCTGTCCTGCTCATTCACTGGCACCAAATGGCACCTGGCCATCTCCACTTCTATATCTATTTACTTCGAGTGTGGCACAGAGGGGTGCACAGAACATCTGTCCTGCACTGGCCACAAAATGTGACTCCCTAGCCATGGGAGAACAGTGCCTGCAAGTGAAACTGACCTTGCTCTGTCTCTTCTTTATGTGAATAAATTGTTGCCCCATGCACTGCCTGTGTGTGTGTGCTTTGTCAGTGACCTTGAACTTTTTTAGGACAAGCTGCAAGCAACAGAAACCAATTCTACTTAATAAGGCAGAAATTGAATATAATGAAAGAATAATGAGTAGTTAATAAAATTGTTTGAACTGCTAAAGAATCAGGCTTGGAGATCCACAACCAGACGGAAGCCAAAACAACATACAAAGTCATGTTAGGACTGACTTCTTGCCCCACTCATGCTACCTGCCCTGGACACTGGATGCCTATACTAGCCTGCTGCCCTGCTGACCCATAAACTGGACAAGTATGCCACTGCCACCACCACCAGAAGATTTTCCATTGCCTCTAGTTCATTGTATCACTGATTCTTGATTCAAATTGCAGGGTAGCTGTATCTGATTGGGTCAACACAGAGCAAATGCCATTACCATAAGCACAAGGAAAACTGAAAAAAAGAGTATCTCAAATTTTTTACTGTACTGAACACCATGCTGTGCTTCCCAAATCTTCCTTCAGTACTGAAGTGCTTATTCCTCCAGCTGCTGGGAGTGTTGTCAGCTGATATCCCTCTCTGACAGCCCTCACTGTCAGCCCTCTCGAGATATTGCCCTCAACTGAAAAGAGCAGACTGACACAATCTCATAATCCCTCTCTAAAGGCAAGTTAAGGAGCCCTGGTGGCACAGTGGGTAAGCACTCACCTGCTAACCAAAAGGTCAGCAGTTCAAACCCACCAGCCACTCCACAGGATAAAAATGTGGCAATATGCTTCCATAAAGATTACAGCCTTGGAAACCCTATGGGGCAGTTCTACTGCGTCAAATAGAGTTGCTATGAGTCAGAATCGACTTAATGGCAAACAACAACAAGGCGCAAGCTGAATCCAATGACTGGACTCTTGAGGGGATAGAACAGCCCAACCTCCTTAACCCAAATCAAGGCAACTCTGAAGGACCATCTTAGTTCCATGGGCCAAGTTTAGTTCTAGCTAAAACCCTTTTTGTGATTGTATCACAGCCCAACTTCTTCTGCCCAATGTTGCTACCTTTACTCCCTCACAGGCATCAATCCCAAACTTGCCCCCTAAAAACTTCCTGCGTGTCAATCTCATCTGAGTATGCATTTCTTGAAACCCAAAATGCAACACCACCTATAATAAGCAGTTAGATAACATTCTCTGAATATAATGCAAGAAAATTAAAAACTGACAGCAAATTCAGAAACAAAAAGGCCCTCTACTTGAAATGTTTTTAATTCTCTCTTAAATTAACTCTTGATTCAAGGAGAAAATATAAACATTTCAGACTCTATAGAAAATGATGAAAATCATACCACTACATATGGGAACAGCTAAAACAGTGTGCAGAAGAAAAGTCATAGCCATAAACCCTTATATGAAACGTAAATGAATATAATTAAGGATGTAACTAAAACAGTAAAAAGAAGATTACAAAATAAACTGTATGAATGCAAACTAAATTAAGATGAAAGTAGAGATTAAGGAATCAGAAAACAGAAAAAAGAACAATAAAACTTATGCATAAGTCCAAGTAATGGATATTTAAAAAAAAATTTAACAAAATTAAGAACCACTGCCCAACCCTATTAACAAAAAGAGGGGAAAGCACAAATATGCAATATAAGAAACAAAAGAAAATATGTATAGAAACAGAAAATTTGAAGAAACATAAAACTAAAGTACTTCACTTAGATCTATGAAAACAAATTTGTAAATATAAACAAAATGGGTGATTTTCTAGGAAAATATTTATCAAAACTGACCCTAGAGGAAATATAAAATCTAAACAGATTGATTTCTATAGAGCAAATTCAATTTTCAAATAACTAACACCCAAAAAGTATCAGACCTCAAGGTTTCATAGGGGAGCGCTACCAAACCTTAAATAGTTATCAGAGCATAGAAAAACTTATAAAATATATTCAAATGGGCAGTAATATTGTTATGAAAAGCTGACAAATAATAGACAAAATTAAATTCTAAAAAATCCCACTCATAAATTCATATGTAAAAAATATAATACTAGCAAAAGATTCCAGCAGCACTTAAAGAGAATAATACATCATGAACAAGTGAGGAATATTCCAAGAATGCAAGGATGGTTCAAATTTAAGATACCTGTTAACATAATTTGTCACAATAAAATAAATAGTAAGCAATCTTAAGAAAAGTCCCAGATAAAGATGAAGAAATTGTTAGGCCAGTACTGCAGAAAACAAAAGAAGACTTCAATAAAGTTTACAGTACCATAAAAAAAACCCAAATCCCGTTGCCTTTAAATCAATTCCAAATCATAGCAACCCTACAGGACTGAGTACGACTGCCCCAGTTTCCAAGGCTGTAAATCTTTACAGAAGTAGACTGCCACAACTTTCTCTTGCAGAGAAGCTGGAAGGTTCAAATCACCAACATTTTGATTACCAGCCAAGCATTTAAACACTGTACCACCAGGCTCCTTTATAGGACCATAAAGATGGTCAACTCTCCCTAAATTAATTTATAATGTAATGTGCTCCCAAAAATTACCAACATTATAATATCTAAAAAGAGGTACTAAAACTTATATGAGACTTACATAAATAAGTAGGAGCAATGAGATCTATCAAATATTAAAACATTGTACAATCCCCATGATAGTGTAGCATTGACATTTGACAAAACAAACCAATAGAACAGAATAGAAAGTCTAGAAATTGATGCAATAATGAACAGGATTTTAATATAAGAAAAAGGTAGAAAATTATAAAAAGGAAAAATATACTATTTAATAAATGGTATAGGGACAACCGGGTACTTATTTGAGAAAAAAA
The DNA here is from genome assembly GCF_000243295.1 of Trichechus manatus latirostris. Taxonomy (NCBI): domain Eukaryota; kingdom Metazoa; phylum Chordata; class Mammalia; order Sirenia; family Trichechidae; genus Trichechus; species Trichechus manatus. Next base: position 1,150,545 of record NW_004444116.1, read on the forward strand.
TGGATCCATTATTCATACCTTACAACCAAAAAATAATAAATGAAGCAAAAGCTTAAATGTAAAAATGATGAAACATTAAATGTACAAAGATAAAGCAGAGGAATATTTGTTTATATTCAAAATCTAGAAATCATATACAAAGAAGATCATAGATCCAACTACACAAAAGTTAAAAAAACAAAACACAAAAAAACTTTTACATGGCAAAGACATCAAAAAGAAAATGGAAAGAAAAATGTAAAACAGCAGAACATATTTGAAACTCACATCAAAATCAGAAAACTAGAGTAAGAAACTCCTAGAAATAAATAAGGAAAAGACCAATACCTAATAGAAAAATGGCAAAAATATTAGCCGGTAATGCTACGAAAAGGAAATACAAATGACTCCTAACATCAATAACAGTCATAAAAGTGAAACAAATTAAAAGTACAGTGAAGTACCTATAAGATTTTTTAAAATTCATGGGTTTCATACTTTCTGTAGGGAGACATTGGTGAATAGGCATATCATATATTATCAGAGTGTAAATTGATACAATTACTATCATTACCAACTGACAATAGATGAGAAAGAGGGGAGTCCTAAATAGAACTGCATGTTCCGTTTGACTCAGCAATTTGACTTTTGAGAATTTACTCTTCAGAAGTAATTGAATATGTATGGAATGTTATGTGTACAACCATATTCATTGCAGCATGGTTTGGGAGAACCAAAGTAAAATCCACATGTCCATCAACAACAGGAAACTAGTTTAGAAAATTATCGTGCATCCATACAATGGAGTACGCTGCAATTATGATAACGAATGGAGAAGCTATCTTTGTACTTACATAGAAAGAAATCCAGAATATAATTTTGGAAAAAAACAAAGTGGAAACAGTATATAGCATGCTACCTTTGGGGTAAAACAAAAAATATATAATTATATTTGCTTGGATATGTACAACACATCCCTGGAAAGATATTCAACAAGCTAATAACAGTGGTTACCTGGGACAAGGATGGGAATTGAGTGGAAGAAGGACAAGGGTAGGAGGGAAAATTTTTGCCATGTGCCTTCTCTTTTTTTATTTTTAAACCATGTAAATGTATTTACTTGTATAAAAAGCTATTTAATTAAAAATAAATTGTTAATTATTTAATTAAAAATAAATTGTTAATTATTTAATTAAAAATAAATTGTTAATTATTTAATTCAAAATAAAATATCTTTTATAACAGAGACCAAAAATAAGGTAAACAGAGATAAATATGACAAAATACTATATTTTTTTATTTGAAACATAAAACTTCATCAAAGATCACTAAAGAAGATGAAAATAAATGAAAAGAATATACCATGTACATAGATACAAACAATATCAAAAGGCATTCATTCTTCTCAAATTATCTATAATTTCCATATACCATCAACAAAAATTCATATACAGTTTTTCATTGAACTTGCCAAGCTAATTCTAAAATGTAAGAGGAAGAACAAAAAAGAATTACCTTAAATTAAATTAAAGAAGATTATGAGTGCATATGGGGGTGAGTATATTTTCTATGTGATATCTATAATAACATCATATGTGGATGGATTAAACAATCCAATAAAAAGGCTGTGATTATCAGACTAGATATAAAAACATGATATAACATCATGATGTCCAAGAAGACGCACTTTAGATTTGGAGATGGAAAAAGATCAAAAGTAAAAGGATGGAAAAATATATACTATGTAAACAATAACCAAAAAACGCTAGTGTGGCAATACTAATCTGACAAAATAAGCTTTAAAACAAACAAACAAGGAAAGTATTAAAGACAAGGAGGGATATTTTATAATGGTTAAAGGGTCAGTGCATCAGGAAGATGTAACAGTTATAAACATATATGCACCTAATAAGAGAGCACCAAAATACACGAAGCAGAAACAGACAGAAACAAAGGGAGAAATAGTCAATCAAGCAATAATAGTTGGAGAGTTCAATATCTCACTTTCAAAAGTGGATAGAACAAATAGAAGATCAACCAGGAAATAGAAGATGTGAACAACAGTAAACCAACTAAACCTCCTGGATAGGCAATGTGCTGAGTCACAAAACAAGTCTCAATAACTTATAAAAGATTGAAATCAAACAAAGTATCTTCTCTGTCCAAAATGGAAAGATACTAGAAATCAATAACAGAAGGAAAACTGGAAATTTCATAAATGTGTCCCCTTTGGTGAGGTTATGTCATACATTTGTAATACAGGTAGATTCATTTATCACAGTTTGCATTCCATCCAGAGGTTCACTGCGATCCTAGTTGATTTTTCCAAATTTGCATACAGTAAAGTTCACTCTTTATGATGTACTTGTTCTATGGATTTTGATAAATCCATAGAATCTAGTATCCAGCATCTTAGTGCCATTACTTCAAAAATTCTCTTGTAGGCCTCCTATGTAGTCAACACTTCCTCCAAACCTTGACAACCACTGATTTGTTTTCTATCCCTACATTGTCACCTTTTCCAGAATGTCATATAAATGAATCATAAAATATATAGGATTTTGTGTCTGCAACCAGCTTTGACCATGCAGATGAGGCTGACGCTCAGTGAGATGGTAGAACAAAAAGATGGAATGAACCTAGGTCCCTGTTAGACATAATGGAGCAGAAATGCTCCACAATGCTTTACAAGCAACATTGTTATTTGAAAGATAGAGGGAGAAAAACTATCTTCTTTAACTACTATATTTTCTGGTTCTCTTTTTTACAGTGGCTTAGCTTTAATTTTACAAATATGCTTTTCCTCAACTCTAGATGTTCCTCCCAATACGATTTAGGGTCTTATAATCCTCTGCTACCAAAACATTAAATGTTGAAGAGCCTCAAGTCTTGCTTATAGCTCTTTTTCTTACTCTAAAATATCTCCCCATGTAATCACCTCCATTTGTGATGCTACAAATACCTTTTATATGCAATAATGCCCTAACATATTTACAATCAACTTTATTTTTACAGACTGCTGAGATCCTTTGTTTTAGCCTCAGTATTACAGAATACAGAGCTTGAGACAAAGGCTTAAGTACAAACACCTTATCAGAGATGTGCTTCAGGATCAAGAGTGAAAGCACAAGAACAAACATAGAAGAAAAATGAGCCTTTCAAGTATGCATTATTGAGTTTGCCACCAATATGATGTGATTGGTTGCTTGATTCCATGTATACACCTGAAATATGTCTTAAGACCATCTATCCCAAAAGAAGAAAGGGGAAAAAATTTATCCACCAGCTCCCTTCCCCCATTGATCAAATTTTCATTCCAAGGGGTGTTCACTGTCCCACACTTACACACTGTAAATATATGAGCACCAAGCAGGCTCCCATGGTGCCATAGCATTAGAGATTCCTGGGAGAGGAGTAAAAGGTCCACAGCACAGGTCAAGTTGCACCTAAATGAAAACTAGAGCTCCCAAAACTAATCATTGCAGCAGAGGCTAACAATTTTTAAAAAAATTCCAGATGTCTGAAACAGTCTACCCCTGGCATCACTAAGATCCCTTTGTGTATACCCAATTACAGAGTCCCCTTCAAGATGACTGCCAGCTCAATATCTGCAAAATTTTAATGCAAGAAAATAAAAATACTATAATCTCACCGCTGCAGCTATTCAGATGCTGTATAACCACGATAGACTTCATTTCTCTTCAGTCATTACTTTTTCTAGCCTGTGTTGCTTGCCTGGGGAAGTGGTCCAGACATTTATCCTCAAGGGAACTATGTCAATACTTGTCTTACTCTTACAGGGTTGTGGTTGCTGTAACTCCACACTCATGCTCTGGGTTCCAGATATACTCCTTCCTAACCTCATATGAGTGTGTCCAGCCAAAACCTGAAGGTCTACCAAGCTCAGCACCAATTGCTGACTCACATAATTGTGAGTAAATAGTTGATATCTTTTTTTTATTGTACTTTAAGTGAAATTTTACAATTCAAGTTAGTCTCTTCTACAAAAATTTATACATATGTTGTTATGTGACCATAGTTGCTCTCCCTATACTGTGACAGCACACTCCTTCCTTCCACCCCTGATTTCCCATGTCCATTCAACCAGATCCTGACCCTCTCTGCCTTCTCATCTCACCTCCAGGCATGAGCTGCCCATTTAGTTTCATGTATCTACCTGAGCTAAGAAGCACACTCTTCACGAGTTTCATTTTATGTCCCACAGTCCAGTCTAATCTTTATCTGAAGAGCTGGCCTCGGAAATGGTTTTAGTTCTGGGTTGACAGAGAGTCCAGGGCCATGCTTTTTGGGGATCCTCCAGTCTCAGGCAGACCATTAAGTCTGGTCATTTTACTAGAATTTAAGTTCTGCATCCCACTCTTCTCACACTCCATCAGGGACTCTCTGTTGTGTTCCCTGTCAGGGAGGTCATTGGTGGTAGCTGGGCACCATCTAGTCCTTCTGGTCTCAGGCTGATGAAGTCTCTGGTTTATGTGGCCCTTTCTGTCTCTTGGGCTAATACTTTCCTTGTGACTTTGGTATTCTTCATTCTCCTTTACTCCAGGTGGGTTGGGACCAATTGATGCATCTTAGATGGCCGCTCGCTAGCTTTTAAGATTCCAGACGCTACTCACCAAAGTAGGATGCAGAACATTTTTTAAATAAATTTTGTTATGCCAGTTGACCTGGATGTCCCCTAAAACCACGGTTTCCCGACCCCCACCCCTGCTACTCTGTCCCTCAAAGTTTTTGGTTGTATTCAGGAAGCTTTGGTTTAGTCCAGTTGTGCTGACTTCCCCTGTAGTGTGTGTTGTCCTTCCCCTCACCCAAGATAATTCTTGTCTACTTTTTAGTTAGTGAATACCCCTCTCCCTCCCTCCCCACCCTCATAACCATCAAATAATGTTTTCTTCCATGTTTAAACCATTTCTTGAGTTCTTTTACAATATTTGTCCTTTTGTGACTGACTAAATTCACTCAGCATAATGCCTTCCAGATTCCTCCATGTTATAAGATATTTCACGGATTCATCGTTATTCTTTATTGTTGCGTAGTATTCCACTGTGTGCATATACCATGATTTGTTTGACCATTCATCTGTTGATGGGCACCTAGGTTGTTTCCATCTTTTTGCTATCATCAACAGTGCTGCAATGAACAGGGATGTACATGTATCTATTTATGTTATGGCTCTTATTTCTCTAAGATATATTCCAAGGAGCGGGATTGTGGAATCGTATGGTACTTCTATTTCTAGCTTTTTAAGGATGCGCCAAATCGATTTCCAAAGTGGTTGTACCATTTTACATTCCAACCAACACTGTATAAGTGTTTCAGTCTCTCAACAACCTCTCCGACATTTATTATTTTGTGTTTTTTGGATTAAGGCTAGCCTTGTTGGGATGAGATGGTATCTCATTGTAGTTTTCATATGCATTTCTCTAATGGCTGATGATCATGAGCATTTCTTCATGTATCTGTTAGCTACCTGAATGTCTTCTTCTGTGAAATGCCTGTTCATATCATTAGCCCATTTTTCAATTGGGTTATTTGTCTTTTTGTTCTTGACATTTTGTAGTATCTTGGAGATTTTAGAGATTAGATGCTGATCGGATTTGTCGTAGCCAAAAATTTTTTGCCAGTCTGTAGGTTGTCTTTGGACTCTTTTGGTGAAGTCTTTTGATGAGCAGAAGTGTTTGATTGTTAGGAGCTCCCAGTTATCTAGTTTCTCTTCTGCTGTTTGCACATTGTTACTTACAGTTTGTATTCTGTTTATGCCATGTATTAGGGCTCCTAGTGTTGTCCCTATATTTTCTTCCATGATCTTTATCATTTTAGATTTTATATTTAGGCCTTTGATCCATTTTGAGTTAGTTTTTGTGCATGGTGTGAGGTATGGGTTTTGTTTCAGTTTTTTGCAGATGGATGTCCAGTTATGGCAGCACCATTTGTTAAAGAGACTGTCTTTTCCCCCAATTAATGGATTTTGCTGCTCATAGGTGGATGAATTTATGTTTGGATTCTCAATTCTGTTCCATTTGTCTACATATCTGTTGTTGTACCAGTACCAGGCTGTTTTGACTACCATGGCAGTACAATAGGTTCTAATATCAGGTAGTGTGAGGCCTCCCACTTTCTTCTTCTTCTTCAGTAATACTTTATTTATCCGGGGACTCTTCCCTTTCCATATGAAGTTGATGATTTGTTTCTCCACCCAGTAAAAAATGCCTTTGGAATTTGGATCGGGATTGCATTGTATTTGTAGATCACTTTGGGTAGAATTGACATTTTCACAATATTGCGCCGTCCTATCCATGAGCACGATATGTTTTTCCACTTATGCAGGTCTCTTTTGGTTTCTTGCAGTAGTGTCTTGCAGTTTTCTTTGTATACATCTTTTACGTCTCTGCTTAGAGTTATTCCTAAGTATTTTATCTTCTTGGGGGCTATTGTAAATGATACTGATTTGGTGATTTCCTATTGGAAGTTCTCTTTGTTGGTGTAGAGGAATCCAACTGATTTTGTATGTTTATCTTGTATCCTGAAACTTTGCTGAAATCTTCTATTAGTTCCAGTAGTTTTCTTGTGGATTCTTTGGGGTTTTCTGTGTATAAGATCATATCATCTGCAAATAGAGATACTTTGACTTCTTCCTTACAAATTTGGATGCTGTTTATTTCTTTTTCTAACCTAATTGCTCTGGCTAGGACCTCCAGCACAATGTTGAAGAAGAGTGGTGATAAAGGGCATCCTTGTCTAGTTCCCGTTCTTAAGGGGAATGCTTTCAGACTCTCTCCATTTAGGATGATGTTGACTGTTGGTATAATTGCCCTTAATTATTTTGAGAAATTTCCCTTCTATTCCTATTTTGTTGAGAGTTTTTATCATGAATGGGTGTTGGACTTTGTCAAATGCCTTTTCTGCATCAATTGATAAGATCATATGGTTCTTGTCTTTTGTTTTATTAATGTGATGGATTACATTCGTTGTTTTTCTAATGTGGAATCATCCCTGCATACCTAGTATAAATCCCACTTAATCATGATGAATTATTTTTTTTATATGTTGCTGAACGCTACTGGCTAGAATTTTGTTGAGGATTTTTGCATCAATGTTCATGAGGGTTATTGGTCTGTAATTTTCTTTTTTTGTGATGTCTTTACCTGGTTTTGGTATCAGGTTATGCTGGCTTCATAGAATGAGTTTGGGAGTATACCATCCTTTTCTATGCTCTGAAATACCTTTAGTAGTAGTGGTGTTAACGCTTCTCTGAAAGTTTGGTACAATTCTCCAGTGAAACAGTCCGGGCCAGGGCTTTTTTTTATTGGGAGTTTTTTTAATTACCTTTTCAATCTCTTATTTTGTTATGGGTTTATTTAGTTGTTCTACCTCTCTTTGTGTTAGTTTAGGTAGGTAGTGACTTTCTAGAAATTTGTCCATTTCCTTTAGGTTTTCAAATTTGTTAGCGTACAATTTTTCATAGCATTCTGTTATGATTCTTTTAATTTCAGTTGGGTCTGTTGTGATATCATCCTTCTCATTTCTTATACGGGTTATCTGTTTCCTCTCCTGTTTTTCTTTTGTCACTTTGGGCAATGGTTTATCAATCTTGTTGATCTTTTCAAAGAACCAGCTTTTGGTCTTGTTAACTCTTTCAATTGTTTTGCTATTCTCTATTTCATTTAATTCTGCTCTAATTCTTATTATTTCCTTTCTTCTGGCACCTGATGGCTTCTTTTGCTGCTCTCCTTCTACTTGTTCAAGTTGTAGGGTTAATGTTTTGATTTTGGCCCTTTCTTCTTTTTGGATGTGTGCATTTATTACTATAAACTGACCTCTGAGCACTGCTTTTGCTGTGTCCCAAATGTTCTGGTAGGATGTGTTTTTGTTCTCATTTGATACTATGAATTTCTTTATTCCATCCTTTATTTCTTCTATAACCTGGTAGTTTTTCAGCAAGGTGTTGTTCAGTTGCCATGTGTTTGATGTTTTTTCGTTGCTTTCTCTGTTATCGATTTCTACTTTTACGGCTTTATGCAGAAAAGATGCTTTCTAATATTTTGATGCTTTAGATTCTGTTAAGGCTTGCTTTATGGCCTAATATGTGGTCTCTTCTGGAGCATGTTCCATGTGTGTTGGAAAAGAAAGTATACTTGGCTGCTGTTGGGTAGAGTGTTCCGCATATTTCCATGAGATCAAGTTGGTTGATTGTAGCATATAGATCTTCCGTGTTTGTTGAGTTTCTTTATGGATGTTCTGTCCTTCACTGAAAGTGGTGTGTTGAAGTCTCCTACTATTACTGTGGAGCTGTCTATCTCTCTTTTCAATGCCGTTAGAGTTTGTCTTGTGTATTTTGGATCCCTGTCATTGGGTGTATAAATATTTATTACAGTTATGTCTTCCTGGTGTATTAACCCTTTAATCATTATATGGTGTCCTTCCTTATCATTTGTGGTGGATTTTACTTTAAAGTCTATTTTGTCAGAGATTAATATTGCCACTTCTGCTCTTTTTTGAGTGTTATTTGCTTGGCATATTTTTTCCCATCCTTTGAGGTTTAGTTTGTTTGTGTCTTTAAGTCTAGGGTGTGTCTCTTCTAGGCAGCATAGAGACGGATCATGTTTTTTTATCCAATCTGCCACTCTCTGTCTCTTTACTGGTGTGTTTAGTCCATTTACAGTCAGAGTAATTATTGATAGATATGAGTTTAGTGCTGTCATTTTGATGTCTTTTTTTGTGTGTTGTTCACAGTTTCATTGATCCACTTAATTTTCTGTGCTGAGTGTTTTTCTTTATGTATTTTCATCTTTTTCATTGTTGTTGATTTTGCATTTGCTGAGTCTTTATATTTTTCTTATTTTTATTTTGATGTGTAGGATTGTTAGTTTCTTTTGTGGTTACCTTAATATTTACCCCTGTTTTTCTAAGTTTATACCAGTCTGTTATTTCTTTATATCACCTGGACTTCCTCTCCATATGAAAAATCTATGTCTACATTTTTTAAGTCCCTCTTTTTTGTTTTAATGTTGTCATCTTTTACATATGGACATATGTTTCCCTATTTTCAGTGTTTTAGCTTTGATTTACTTTTGTGATTTCCCTATCTGGGTTGATATCTGGTTGCTCTGTACTGTGTTCTAGTCTTGGGTTGTTATCTGATGTTACTGATTTTCTAACAGTACTCCGTTAAGTATTTCTTGTAATTTTGGTTTGGTTTTTGCAAATTCCCTAAACTTCTGTTTACCTGGAAATGCCCTAATTTCACAATCATATTTGAGAGACAGTTTTGCTGGATATATAATTCTTGGCTGGCAATTTTTTTCTTTCAAGGCTTTATATATGTCATCCCATTGCCTTCTTGCCTGCATGGTTTCTGCTGAGTAGTCCGAGCTTAATCTTATTGACTCTCCTTTGTAGTTGACTTTTCGTTTATCCCTAGCCACTCTTAAAATTTTCTCTTTATCTTTGGTTTTGGCAAGTTTGGTTATAACATGTCTAGGTGACTTTCTTTTGGATCTACCTTATGTGGGGTTTGATGAGCATCTTGGATAGATATCTTCTCATCTTTCATGATATCAGGGAAGTTCTCTGCCATCAAATCTTCAACAATTGTATTGTGTATTTTCTGTTATCCCCTCCTGTTCTGGTACTTCAATCACTCGTAGGCTATTCCTCTTGATAGAATCCCACATAATCCTTAGGGATTCTTCTTTTTTTAAAATCCTTTTATCTGCTTTTTCCTCAAATAAGTTGGTATCAAGTGCTTTATCTTCAATCTCACTAATTCTGACTTCCATTTCCTCAATTCTACTCCTATGGCTTTCTACTGAGTTTAATTCTGAAATTTTATTGTTAGTCTTCTGGATTTCTGATTGCTGTCTCTCTATGGATTCTTGCAGCCTGTTAAATTTGTCATTTTGCTCTTCTCTAATCTTCCTAAGTTCCTCTATTGCTAGGTCTGCATTTTGCTGTATCTCCTTCCTGATCTCTTGAAGAGTTCTGTATATTAATCTTTTGTATTCTGCCTCTGGTAATTCCAAGAAATTCTCTTCCTCTGGAAAATTCCTTGATTCTTTATTTTGGGAGATTGCTGAAGCCATCATGGTCTGCCTCTTTATGTGATTTGATATTTACTGTTGTCTCTGAGCCATCAATAAGTTATTATATTTATTTATTTTATGCTTTCTTACTGTGTCTTGGCTTCTTGTTTTGTTTTGGTATGCCCAAAAGGCCGCTCATGTGATCTAGTCTGATCACCAGCATCCCTGAAGCTCCAACGTCCTGCCGCCAGGTGGCCAGACCTGTTCACTAAGCATGTGAGCCCAGGAGCCCGCCATACCTCTTGTGTGGATTCAACTCAAATGTTCAGGTATTCGGCCACCAAGTGTGGGGTGCAGGCCCTCACCTACAGTTCTAGACAGGCATGGATGATTGGTGTAGGCACAGGCATCTGGCTGCAGCAGGTGGTCACATGCTGAGCAAGGCAGGGGACTGGCCGCTGCCCCAGAGTGTCTCTCCCTCCCCCAGCCACTCAGCCTGATTCCTCAACTTTGCCTTTGATGTTCAGGGCTCCTAGATTATGATACATAAGCAATTCACTTGGTTTTTGGGGTGTTTGTTGTAAGATGGACCACCAGAAGCGTCTGACTACTCCACCATCTTGGCCCCACCCCCAATAGTTGATGTCTTAAGCAACTAAGTTTGGGGTGGTTTTTTTACACAGGAAAAAAAAAGAACTAAAACACACCTTTGGCTCTTGGACACATGCATTATAGCAGTTGGGAGCAAAGCATCATATATAGTAATTAGGGTTACTATATATTAGCCATTTGCTTTATGCACATACAGCATCTGGGAGTATAGCATCCCAAATACTCTGAGAGTTAGCCCTAAGCTGGTACATTAGCTTGTTAGTCTTTGAGAGGTCATTCCACTGCTGTAGTGGGCTGGGTGCTTCTAGGTGATGGAGTGTATGGTAATTCCAGTGATTTCTGTGATTATATGCCCATTACCTCATCTCCTTTGCCACAAAATGGGTCCTGGATCTGAGGCACTGTTGATAGAGCAGGTATTTCTAAGCCCTAGCATGGTATTGCATGCAGAGTGCTACAGGCAGAGAAGATAAACCCATATTTGGATAATGGATGAATTCTGCTAAGGAAGAAATAAACAATTCCTGAAAAGGTTATTTGTTACTGATTTTTTTTTTTTTTTAATTGTTTGAGAGGCTTTTGGGGTTGGGGAGAGTGGGAAAGACATATGTAACAAAACTTCCTGGATGAAAAACTTCCAGATCGTTTAATTCCTTTAATCTTCCTGGGACATTTTCTACTTGGTGCTTTATCCCTAGGGTTGCAGTTGGGAAAACCACAAGAGGGATGAAATAATTATTGCTGGAGTTGAAGAAAATTGTTAAGATAGGGCTCCCAGGGGCCACAAAAGAGCTATAAATTTCAATGTGAGGGAATCCTGTGGTTACTCAAGTTTTCACTGCACCAGATATACCCTTCCCAAGAATCAACCTATCCTTATTCCTGTACATTCTGAAAGACAGAATTCTTACATTTATTTTTTCCACTAGCTCTGAGTAAGACTTGGAAGCAAAAGTCTCTGCCCAGAAGGTTCCTGATAAGAAAACCTGGCAAGTGCTTTCGGAAAGTGAATAGGTTTGGAGAAACAAGGAGAAAGCCTGTCTTTACTTAAACAAGCAAGGCAAGTGTAAGCCCCACACAAGGTCACCAGGCATTGCCTTAATATATAGTAGGTGCCTAGTAACCATTTGTGGTATTAATTAATAATAAATTAATTAATGGGAGATAAAAGTTTGAAATCATAGATACTCTGATGACTTATTGAAATGAGGGCTAAATTTCAAATCAAGAAATGTTAATTGAGATCATGACTCTGCTACAGCTCAGTGTCTATATAATGGGGATATGTGACCTATATAACAGAGTTCTTGTAACAAACTATGAAAATATTTAGTGTGATGGAGATTACTTGATAGTGTTAAATCTTTTTTTTTTTTATTGTACTTTAGATGTTTACAGAGCAAATTAGGTTCTCACTAAACAATACACATATTGTTTTGTGACATCTGTTGTCAACTCCACGACATGGCAACACTCTCCCCTTCTCGACCTTGAGTTCCCCGTTACCAGCTTTCCTGTCCCTCCTGCCTTCTCATCCTTGCCTCTGTGCTGCTGTGTCCATTTAGTCTTGTTTTGTTTTATGGGCCTGTCTAACCTTTGGCTGAAGGGCAAACCTCAGGAGTGACTTCAGTACTGAGGATAGTGGTAAATCTTGTCTTCATATTCTTCTATCTTGATGAAAAAATTCATCATTTTTTTACACAGTTATAGACTTTACTCAGCTGATTTCATGTACTTCTGATGGTTTTATCATGTTTCCAACAATGAAAAAATTTTACCTTCTGGAAAATTGAAGGGGAGGGGTAATGTCTGTACCTACTGCCATCACCACTGCCACCACTCTGATGCATTGATGTTTATGGTTTTGCATTCAAGGTATCTTCAAAGCACCTTCAACTGTCGCTACTCCTTCTAATTTTTTTGAGTGCTCACTATGTGGCAGGAGCTTTGCCAAGTGATTCATACAACTCTAACCTAAACAGGCCCAAGAGTGGTTATTAGCAGCAGGCTGTTATTTACCTAATATAACAAGTCCTACAGCCTGTGGAAAGTCACCTTAATTATTTCTGGGAATTCCCAAGAAGGTCTTGTGTGAGTGCTCTGCCTACTCTCTCATGGGTAGGATCCTCCATTTTCCTTCTCTTTGATATAGGCTGCTCTTCTCTTTTTTTTCTGCCAGAGACTGCTTTGAGAGAAGTGACGAAAAGTGATGCCTATGTCAGGACATTGATTCCCTCAGCTGCTAATGCCAGGCAGCTCTGTGTTCTCTGGAGTCCAAAGTGCCAATGGCTTTCTCCATTTGCTTGTAAGTGTGTAGAATGTCTCTCTCTTCCATTCAGTTTCATACTTTATTATTCAATCACTGAAAACATGGTCCAACAAAGTCCCTCCATTTTCTTGAGTTTCTGCCACCAGGCTCTCCATCTGTCTGGCTTAGACACAAGGCAATGGGGCTGAGTAGAGAATCAATAATAGAGTCGTATACGTTGTTGTATTCTCTGACATGCAGCTCATTCCCCTCTCCCAAAAAAAAAAAAAATCATTCTGTCTTCTTAGGCAAATATAAATCACTGTTTATAAAGCTGGGCTTCTCTACACAAAGATGAATAAGATTCAGTCTATATGCTCTCCAAATTTCTACAAGCAAGCAAGAGTTATGAAAACCAAACAAGTCACTATAAATTATAGACTGAGGGCATATATTTCTGACGATATCAAAAGAAGCTTCCTGAGCCTTTAATAAGTATGTTCTTTCTTAATTTCTTTACTTATCTATTTCTTTCTTTCTTTCATTCATTAATTTTATTCAACAATATATATACAAATGCACATACGTAATAGTGCTGTATGCCATGTACTATTCTACACATACAATGGAAAAGAAGGGAAGAAAGGAATGGAAGGAAGGAGGAAGGGTGGGAAGAAAAGAAGAAAGAAATTGCTTACTCTTGTGGAGCTTACATTTTACTGGTGCAGGATAGAAAATTAATAAGTAGGAAATTTTTTTAGGAAACAACAACATTCCACATGGTGGTGAGTGATATGAAGAAAGAAAAAAACAGGGTAATATGAGAGAGTGTCTACAGGGACACTTTAGACATGATGGTCAGAGAATTCCAAACTAAGAAAAGCAAGGTAGATATAAAATTTCAGAGTGTGGGAGAAAATTCTAGGGATGATAAATTGATCATAGCAAGAGATAAGGCTAGAAAGATGGGGTTCATGAAGAACTTTGCATGCCATGATAAGGAAATTGGAATTTGGGTTGACGGAAATTAAAACTCACTAGAAAGTTTTAAGAAGGAAAGTGGGGAAATTATTACTTTAAAAGGATAATTCTTTTGGAATTATGAAATAAAGATTGAAAGGGGAAAGACTATAGGATAGAAGATAGATTAGAAGCTTACTATAATCATCTAGATGAAAGATGATGACCGTCTTATTAATACATAAGAGCAAACCAACCCATTGCCATCGAGTCAATTCCGACTCATAGCAACCCTATAAGACAGAGTAGAACTGCCACATTGGGTTTCCAAGGAGCAGCTGGTGAATTCAAACTGCCAACCTCTTGGTTAGCAGCCGAGGTCTTAACCACTGCGTAACCAGGGCTCCATATGTATACATGTGTCATATAATTCATTATTATTATTATTTGTCTTCTGCTTTTTAACCTTATTTGTAAATATTTTCCTATGTTGCTCATAGTCTTCATGTAAATTTTTTTAGAAGTTAAACTTTTTATACTTGTTAAGCACACTCATATATTTTTCTTTCAAGTCTCAGAGATAGGCTAGTTTATCCCCATTTGGGAAGACAGTTGTGGTTCATTGATAGAATTCTCCCCACCCGTGCAGAAGACCTCAGTTCAATTCACATCCAGTTTATTTTAAGTGCACCCACCACCCATCTGTCAGCGGAAGCTTGCATATTGCAATGATACTAAACAGGTTTCAGCAGAGCTTCCAGACTAAGATGGACTAGGAAGAAAGGCCTAATTATCTACTTCCAAAACTCAGGCAATGAGTACCCTATAGATCACAATGGCCCAATCCCTAACCGATCTCAGGAATGGCCTAGAACCAGGCACCATTTCATTCTGTTGCCATGGGGACACCTTCCTTCCGTTCCTTTCTTCCCTTCTGTCCCATTGTATGCATAGAATAGTACCTGGCATACAGCAGCTAACAAGAAAAACATCCTCATTCTATGGACTGTATATGATAGGTATCTGACCATTCTAAACAAGATGGTTCATATGGTGTTGGACAAACATTTGGACAAATTTTCTCATTTAAATATCAATGCTTGCCATGGAATCAGTTAGTGTGTCAGACTCATGATACAGTCCAACACACAGCTAACAGTCAGGAAACCACACACAATACAGAATATGCCAAAGTTGCTGTCAACTACGTAAGTAGGAAGAGAATCTCTGTATACTGAAGGACAAAATGCACACATCCCATGGAAATCTTAGATGAGGTGAGGTTCCAGAAGGAGGATATATGGAAAGACAACTGATGGATAGATGGGGTAAAAGGACACACTTGAGGTTCAGTAAGGCTTGGGAGAGAACATCACAGAAGAGGTAGGATGCCCTAATGAGAGTGTATCTCATAAGTGGAACTAGAATAGGTGAGTATATAAAAAATATAAAGGGAAAATTTTTTTCTGGCAAAAGTATTTCATCCTTTGGGTTTTCATGCAGATACACTCAAGCAATGGAAAAAGGAAACCAAACCAGTATCTCTGAATTTCTCCTCCTGGTCTTCTCCAATTGGCCGGGACATCAGGCACTCCTCTTTTCACTTTTCCTGTGTCTCTACCTAACAGGACTGTTGGGGAACTTGCTCATCTTGCTGGCTATTGCCTCGGACCATCACCTGCACACACCCATGTATTTTTTCCTTGCCAATCTGTCCTTGGTAGACCTCTGTCTTTCTTCAACTACAGTTCCCAAGGTGCTGCTGAACATCCAAACACAGGCTCAGTCCATTTCCTATCCTGCCTGTCTGGCTCAAATGTACTTCTCCATGATGTTTGCAAACATGGACAATTTCCTTCTCACAGTGATGGCATATGACCGTTATGTGGCCATCTGTCACCCTTTGCATTACTCCACCATTATGACCCAGCATCGTTGTGCCTGCCTGGTGGCTGTTCCTTGGGTCATTGCCACTCTGAATCCCCTCTTGCACACCCTTATGATGGCCTGTCTGCAGTTCTGCTCTGACAATGTCATCCACCATTTCTTCTGTGATAGCAGCTCTCTCCTCTCTCTATCCTGTTCTGACACCAGCCTTAATCAGTTGATGGTGCTGGCTGTGGTGGGACTCCTCTTTGTGGTACCTTCAGGGTGTATCCTTGCTTCCTATGCTCACATCATCTCTGCTGTGATGAAAGTCCCTTCTGCCCAAGGAAAACTCAAGGCTTTCTCCACCTGTGGATCCCACATTGCCTTGGTCATTCTTTTCTATGGAGCAATCACAGGGATATATATGAGTCCTTCATCCAACCACTCAACTGAAAAAGACTCAGCAGCATCAGTGATTTTCATGGTGGTAGCCCCTGTACTAAATCCCTTCATTTATAGTCTAAGAAACAATGAGCTGAAAGGGGCTTTAAAGAAGGCCCTAAGCCAGAGTAAAATCTTCTCCCTTGTGATTTGAACTGGCTGGAGAGTTCAACAGGAGGAAAATCCTAATGAGATTATCATTTCCATTTCATTATCATAAATACAAAGTTGTTATTAAGTACCTAAATAAAATTGACATAACCTAAGTGTTCTACAAACTCTAGGAGTGACATAATCACAGTCATTATCCATTTGCGCTCTCTTAGAGATTACTGATGTGGACAAATATTTATATATAAAGTCCCTTACAATTAAAACAAAAACATACCAACATTTGAATGCATAGTGAAGACACACACGGGAATAAATGGAGGGGTGGGTAATAGAATAGAGGATTGCCCCAGGTCTTTCCTCTTCCTAGAGTGGGAAGGAGTAGACGATCACACTGTCATGCTTGGAAAACACTAGAGAATAAAGTTACTATGAAATCAAATGTTCAAACCATAACTGCAATGTGAGGTCAAAGGGAGAAGAGATTGGTGATGGCTGAAGAGGTCAAGGAAAGCTTCAGAGAAAAGACAACACTTAATCTGCCTCTTGAATGATGGGTGAGTTTTACGTAGGAATGAAGAGAACATTCAAAACACATTAAGTTTTGTAGGTAAAAAGGAGCATGGTATGTATTGAATAAATTACTCTGAATGGAGTGAATGGTCGGTATTAGGAACTGGCAAGAGTGAGGGATGGATAGTTATTCCTCACCCTGATGTTTTATATTTATTCATGTTTTATATTGTTTGGATTTCCTATAGCCTGTCTTTTTTTCCCTTACGTAAAAAGTGGGATTTATATCTATGTCTATGTATGTATCTATATCTAAAACTGTACCTATATAAATATTTGTACTGTTCTATAAAGAATTGCCTGGGAGGCTATTAAATATCATATAAAAATTTTTAAATCTGTATTGTTATTCACTCTGAAACACGCATAGAGTTGCTACTATGTTTTTAGAGTTGTTGTTGTTAGCTGCCCTCTAGTCGGTTCTTATGGATAACAGAAGGAAATGTTGCTCAGTTCTGTACCATCCTCACAAGAGTAGATATGTTTGAGCCCATTGTTGCAGCTACTGTGTCAATCCATCTTGTAGAGGGTCCTCCTCTTTTTTTACTGACCCTCTGCTTTAACAAGTATGATATCCTTCTTCAGGGACTGGTGCCTCCTGAAATATGTCCAAAGTACATGAGATGAAGTTTCACCATCCTCACTACTAAAGAACATTCTGGCTGTACTACTTTCAAGACAGATTTGTTCATTCTTCTGGCAGTCCATGACATATTCAACATTCTTTTGCCAACACCGTAACTCAGATGCATCAATTCTTCTTCAGTCCTCCTTTCTCATTGTTCAGCTTCCAAATGTATGTGAGGCAATTTAAAATACCATGGCTTGAGTCAGACATACCTTAGTAATCAAAGTGACATCTTTGCTTTTTAAGATTTTAAAGAGGTCTTTTGCAGCAAGTTTGCCCAATGCAACACATCCTTTGACTTTTTGGCTGCTGCTTCCATGGGCATTGATTATTGATCCAAGTAAAATGAAATCCTTGGCAACTTCAATATTTTCTCCATTTATCATGATGTTG
The DNA here is from genome assembly GCF_000243295.1 of Trichechus manatus latirostris. Lineage (NCBI taxonomy): Eukaryota > Metazoa > Chordata > Mammalia > Sirenia > Trichechidae > Trichechus > Trichechus manatus. Next base: position 1,168,399 of record NW_004444116.1, read on the forward strand.
CTTATTGGTCCAGTTGTGGGGATTTTTGTTTTCTTTATGCTGAGGTGTAATCTACACTGAAGACTTTGATCCTCATCAGTAAGTGCTTCAGATCCTCTTCACTTTCAGCAAGCAAGGTTGTGTCATCTGCGTATTGCAGGTTGTTAATGAGTCTTCCTCCAATCTTGATGCCACATTCTTCTTTATATAGTCCAACTTCTCAGATTGTTTGCTCAGCATACAGATTGAATACGTATGGTGAATGGATACAACCCTGGTGCACACACTTTCAAATTTTAAACCAATGTTTTTAGTAATTATCTTTAAATTTTGATGAATACATTAAGGTTCATCAATATCTATGTACTCCCCCAAACATAGCAAGTAACTTACCTTCTCTCCCTTCCCCTGAAAATTCCCATCTTAAGATTATCCAATTCTTTATTTCCAAGTTGTGATTAGTGTAACTTTCTTTTAAATGCAATTTTTATACTTGTCTCCAAATGTCAGCTAACATGGTGGTAGGTATCTCTAACAAATCTGTTAGGGTTTGCTTTTGGATGCTATTAACAGAGATCGATAATAACAATGGCTTAAATGAGGTAGATATTTATATTTATTACATATAAAATAAGTTTGTAAGGTAGGCAGTCCACAGTTGATACAGTGGTTTCATCGTAGCAAGAGACTGATGCTCTTTTTATCATTCTGTTTTACCATGTGAAACATATAACTTTCACCCTCAAGGTAACCACATGGTCCAAGTTGGCTATTGGAGTTCCAGCCATTAGAAACACCAAACCCACTGCCATCAAGTCAATTCCAACTCATAGCAACCCTACAGGACAGAGTAGAACTACTCCATATGGTTTCTAAGACTGTAATCTTTACTAAAGCAGGCTGCCACATCTTTCTCCCATAGAGCAGCTGGTGGGTCCAAACTGTTGATCTTTAGGTTAGTAGCTGGGCACTGTAACCACTGCACCACCAGGTCTCCCTCCAGCCATTAGAGAAAAGAAGAAAGAAGGAAAAGCAAAATGAGACATCTTCCAGCTAAGTCAGAACACTTACAGAGTTTTCCAGAAAAAACTATGCAAGAAAATTATTCATACATTTCATTGACCTCCCCTAACAGCAACAGAGACTGGGAAACTCTGGGAAATTGAGTCTTTAGCTGAGCACATCAGTGTTCAGTTGTTAAGAAGGGGAGGAACGAAATCAGGTAGATAACTAGCTGTCCCTGCCACAAAAACATAAAGAGAGCCATTACATAGTATTTCACTGTATGGATGGACTCTTAGCAGTCCCCAACTATGAACAGTTATGTTGTTTCCAATCTTTTTTTAATCACAAACAATGCTGCAATGAATTGTCTTGAACTTGCAACGTGTTACAAGTATGCAAGTATATCTGCAGGATATTTTCCCACAGTGGAATTTCTGGATCAATGGTCAAATTGAATATACATAAATAAATGGACCTCCATAAGCCTGTGCCAATTTCTTCATACTAATCAATGTCATGGCCTTGTTTTTCTATAAGAGCGTTCATGAATGATAGTTATTAATTTGAAATATTTGCTAGGAAAATAATTGTTAGAGATTGTCCCTTCTTTGGCTTACCTCTTGGTGTATAAGGAGACCTTACAGTCCTTGGTTTCTTCGAACTTGAATCTCTGTTATAGGCTCTTCGGGAATCTCCTTGATACATTCACAGGAAATTTTACTTATTTAGAGAGTTCCTGTTTAAGGGATGATGGATGATCCCTGGGCTTAACATCTGAGCCAGTAATGAAAAATATAAACCATGTCTTTGTCTTGGGAGAAAGAAATCTGCTTTAAGACAAAAGGAATAATAAAATAAAGCAAAGGATGCATTGCTTTTTTATTAAACTTTAAATTTCAGAAGAGTTTTAGATTTGCAGAAAAATTGTGACAGTTCCCATATACCCTATACTCAGGTTCCCCTATTACATACCACAGTCAAGTGGGATTTATTCTACATATGCAAGTGTCATGGTTTGAATTATGTCCCCCAAAAAATGTGTGCATCAGTTTGACTGGGCCTTGATTCCCAGAATTGCATGGTTGACCTCCATTTTGTGATTGTAATTTTATGTTAAAGAGGATCAGGGTGGGATTGTAACACCACCCTTACCTAGGCCAGATCCCTGATCCAATGTAAAGGGAGTTTCCTTACGGTGTGGGCTGCACCACCTTTTACCTTACAAGAGATAAAAGGAAAGGAAAGCAAGCAGAGAATGGGGGACCTCATACCATCAAGAAAGCAGTGCTAAGAGCAGAGCGCGTCCTTTAGACTGGGGTCCCTGCGCCAAGAAGCTCCTAGTCCGGGGGAACACTGATGAGAAGGTCAGGAGAGAGAAAAAGCCTTCTTCTGGAGCTGACACCCTGAATTTGGACTTTTAGCCTACTTTACTGTAAAGAAATAAACTTCTCTTTGTTGAAACCATCCACTTGTGGTATTTCTGTTATAGCAGCACTAGATAACTAAGACAGCAAGGCTGGTTCAATATTTGAAAATCAATCTGTGTAATCCACCATATCATCAGGCTAAAGAAGAAAAATCATACAATCATATCATTTGATGTAGAAAAAGCATCTGACAAAAATTTAACATTAATCCAAGATAAAAGCTCTCAGCGAACTAGGAATAGTGGTAAACTTCCTCACTTGGTAAAGAATGTCTACAAAAAAAAGAGCTAACATACTTAATGGTGAGAAGCTGGATATTTTCCTCTTAAGATTGAGGAAAAAGCTAAAATCCAAAACATCAACAATACCAAACATTGATGGGGATGTGGACTAACAGGAACTATGACTCTTTGCCGATGGGAATACAAAATGGTACAGCTACTTTGGAAGACAGTTTGGAAGTTTCTTAACGATTTGAACATAGTCTTATACTATTCAACAATCATGATCGTAGGTGTTTATCTAACTGCTTTGAAAAGTTATGTTCACACAACTTGCACATAAATGTTTATAGCATCTTTATTTATAATTTCAAAAACTAGAAGCAAACAAGATGTCCTTCAATAGAGGAATGAATAACCAAACTGTGGTACATCCATACAATGGAATACTGTTCTACAATAAAAAGGAATGACCCCAAGACTGTGGCCCCCAGACACCCTGCTAACTCAGAACTGAAGCCACTCCAGAAGTCCACCTTTCAGCCAAAGATTAGACAGGCCTGTAAAACAAACAATAACACAGGTGAAGAATGTGCTTCTTAGTTCCATCAAGTATACGAGACCAAATGAGCAACATCTGCCTAAAAGAAAAGATGAGAAGATTTGAAGGGACAGGAAAACTGGATGAATAGACACAGAGAACCCAGGGTAGAAAGGGAAAGGGGAAGAGTGCTGATACATTGCGGAGTTTGCAACCAATGTCACAAAACAATTTGTGTACAAATTTTTGAATGAAAAACTAATTTGCACTGTAAACTTTCACCTAAAACACAATTTAAAAAAAAAGTAAATTAGCATAGACTTTTGGCCTTGTAGGTATATTGATACATGCAGGCTGGGCTTACAGAACATTTTGTTGTTGTTATAACTAACTACAGGGATATTTTTATAAAAAATAATAAATTTCTGCTGAAACACTGCAAAAGGAAAAAAAAAAAAAAAAGAATGAGCTATCAAGCCATACAAACACATGGATGAATCTTAAATGCATATTGACTTCCTATTTTAAATTTCATTGATTTCTACTCTAATTTTCATTATTTCTTTTCTTCTTCTTTAGGCTTAAATTGCTCTTCTTTCTCTAGATAAGATGCATTATTTTTACTACCTAGGGTTTTTTTTCACTTATTTGTCCATTCATTCATTTAAATAGCCTCTCAAGCTGAGAGACAAAAATGAGAGGTAAGAGTATGGGCAAGAATCCAACTTGAAGTTGAGGATAGGAGGAGTATCCAGAAAATTAATCAGATGTATGCAAAGATAACTGTGAAACTTTAAAGGCGTTCAGTAATAATGGTCAGAAAAATTCCTAAAGAAGAAACCTAAGCAAGTGGGTAAAAATGACTAAGGAAAAGATTAGAGGGAAAAGAGAAGGAAAGCTAGAAATTGGCTAGTTTGGGCTCAGAGAATTAACTCTGCTATAGCTCAAAGTTAGAAAATAAAGAACAGGGCAGGTTGCTGTACTGTATTAAGTTTGATCCAAAGGAATCTGTGGGTATCTTGGATGGTCTGTCAGGTGCTGCACAAGAAAGTGAGACTCAAGCAGAAAGGCCAGAAACAAAATAGAATTTTGTACTCACAGGTCCCAGAGAAGAAGCCGTGGCACAACTTGACACAGGGTCAGAAAAGGGGTGGCAACAACAAGCTGGAACTGGAGGACAGGGCTTATGCATGGCAAGCAGGGTGGGGTCTCAGGGTTAGCTTGCTGAAGTCTTATTGGTAAGTTTAAAGGTTTCTAGGTCACTAGTAAAGAGCCATGGTGGTGAAATGGTTAAGCACTGGGCTAAGTGAAAAGTCGGCATTTCTAACCCACCAGCTGTTCAGTGAGAAAGATGTGGCAGTTGGCTTCCATAAAGATTACAGCCTTGGAAACTCTGTGGGGAAGTTCTACAGATCTATCCTGTCCTATAGGGTAGCTATGAGTTGGACTCAACAGCAACAGGTAAGAGTAAGGGCATTAACCCATTAAACCCATTGCCATCCAGTAGAGAGAAGTTATTAATATAGGAAACTATATAGGGCATGGCAGGGAGAGGCAAGGAGTACTCATAACCTTTGAAAGACTAGGTTACAAAATAGTAATGGTTTTTTATCACGGGAAACCTCGTGGGGCATAGCTGGGAGGGCCAGTTAGAGGCAACTGTTGAGAGACTGTGTGATAAAATAGAAACAGCCACATCAGAAACCGGGTGAAAGTGCAGCAAGGAAGAATTAATGGATACTGCGGCAGCAAACAGCACTGGTGGCACAGTGGTTAAGAACTCAGCTGCTAAACAAAAGGTTGGCAGTTCAAATCTACCAGCCACTCCCTGGAAACCTATGGGGCAGTTCTACTCTGTCTTATAGGATCACTGAGTCGGAATTGACTCGATGGCAGTGGGTTTGCTTTGTTTTGGTTTTGGTTTTTTTTGAGCCAGCAAACTACATTAGCAAATTGGCCTTATGACAGTTGCCACAAATAAAATTGATTTCAAGATACCGGTTCCAAATGAGTGCAATTCCAGCCAGGCCTGCATACCCCAATAGATACCTCTGAGATCTCTCAACACACAGAATCCTCCGGGTTGTGAGAGAAAGGAGGGAGGGGTCCTGAGCATGGTTGCCATGGTGACAGCAGAGCACAGGGAATCTTGGTCCTTTCCTCGGTTTGAATCCACAATCAAAGACTAATTGAGAGGTTTGCTCCACACCACCAGGTACTTCCCAAGTCCCACACTTCACCTTCACCCAGATGTTTACTAGTTCTTCAAGATACTCAGTTGCAGTAGAGGCTGGATTTCTGCTGTGATGCTTTTTAAAAAATGATCTGAGCCTTTTCTACCAATTTCAGGTCACAAAAAAAGGTAAGAAATAGGAACTATGGACATTCCTTGGCATGTGATTATTTACCATTATTTTATCTAATTGTTTCACATTTATTCAACAAATATTTACTGAGCACCAAGTGTGTAACAGACCCAGATTCAGGCAGTTTGCCATATAAGTGAGAACAAAAGAAATACAGCCCTTCATGGAGCTTACCATCTGCTATGGATTGAATTGTGTCCCCCAAAAATGTGTATCAGTTTGGCGAGGACATGATTCCCAGTATTGTGTGATTGTCCACCATTTTGTCACCTGATGTGATTTTCCTAAGTGTTGTAAATCCTACCTCTATGATGTTAATGAGGCAGGATTAGAGGCAGTTATGTTAATGAGGCAAGACTCAATCTACAAGATTAGGTTGTGTCTT
>NW_004444116.1:1174422-1224964 GCF_000243295.1 Trichechus manatus latirostris
TTAGCCTCCTAGACTGTGAGAGAATAAATTTCTCTTTGTTAAAGCCATCCACTTGCGGTATTTCTGTTATAGCAGCACTAGATAACTAAGACACCATTTCATAGGAAAGACAGACCTTAATCAAATAACACACTAATGATGTAATTACAAACAGAAGTAAGGATTTTAAAGGTAAGGAACATGATTTTCTAAAGATATTCATTCAACCAATGTTTACTGAACACCTCTTATGTGCCAAGAACATCCCACTGTGACTTACTAGCTATGTGATCTTGGATAAGTTTCATAATCTTTCTTATTAGCCTCACTTTCTTCATCTATAAAATGTGATAGTACTGCGGTGCAGTAAATTACTTAATATAGCCCTTCTAGCCATAGTCTTTGTGATTCTCACACAATGATAGGGTGTGACTATGCAAACAAGGTGCTTGTGGCCCACCAAAGGAATTGAACAGCTTGCTGCTAATGCAAATAGGTGCAAAGAACCCTTGCAGGGGTTGGGACCATGCAAATAAGGTGTATGGAACCCTAACAAAGGGATTGGTCAGTTTTTGCCATGCAGGCAGATTAAATAGAGAAAAAAGAGAAGGAGGGAAAGGGAAGAGGGGAGGAGAGGAGCTATAACACAGAAGACAATGAAAGACAGCACCTTGAGATGGCAGGAACCAGGAGACCTGTGGCAGCAAGGCCCCAACAAGGCCCAGCAGCACAGGGCAAAGAAGAAGCTGTCCTGATTGAAGAACTGCATCCTGAGTTGTCCCTGTTACTTCCAAGTTGATCCTGATCCCGAGTTGTACTGTTACTTCCCTCGTAAACCACTTAACAATACGTACAGTTCATGAGTTCTGTGAGACATTGCAGCAGATTACAGAACCCAAAGACAGAAGTGGGAGTACTGAGGGGGGGGGGGGTAGATGATGTTAGAGATGAGGGAGTGGTACAGCAGTTTGGAAAGGTTGGACATTTAGGACATCTTTAACCTAAACCTTATAGGAACCAGCTTTGTGCTGATCTTTTAAGAGAAATTATTCATTTAAGTACCTACCTTATAGGGTCTTTGTGGTAATTAAATGGAAATTGTATGTAAGGCACTAAACATAGTGCTGGCACATGATTTAAGCTCACAAGTATCAGGTATGGTCCGTCATAGGCTGCTCCTAGGAAACCAGGGCGTGTACACCAAAACTTTGCTTGCACACCCACTGCCAAGCTCTTGAGATACAAAAATGGATACAATACGGCCAGGTTCTGGAGGGACTGTATCTAATGAGGGGAAACAGCCAACCTGACAGTGATTATTCTTGGTACAGTATACTATGTTGTTGTTAGCTGCAGTGGAGTGGGCCCCCAACTCCTGGCGATCCCATGTGCTACACAGTAGAGCCTCCCCATAGGGTTTTCTTGGTTGTGATTTTAACGGAAGGAGCCTGGGTGGCCACAGGAACGCAGTAGAGCTAAGTTAATTGCAACTGGGAGAAAAGACGCTTCTCCTCCTGGTTCAAGTCCCAAGACATGCATGACGGTCGCTAAAACGCTTAAGAAGGGAGTTTGAGCACCTGAAGAAACTCCGAAGGCTTCTGGGAGTAGTAGTTCAAACTCAGCCCCTTTTTTTCTGCGCAGACTCACAAGTTTCTGTGGAACGAAGCGTTTAGGGGTGGTGCCGCTCTGTCCTGTCAGCGGAAGTGTCCAATCGGAACCGGCTCCGTGGAGAGGTAAGTCCGGGCTTCAGGACCCCGGTGTCTGGGACTGTGTCCCCTCCAAACACCCAGCCCCTCCCATCTTCCCTTGGGGAGGGCAGCAGTCCTGAAGCGACCCGGACCCGGGACGGCAGAGGAGCCCCGGGAAAAGGTGGAGCCAGGTTCAGTATGAAGAGGGCATTTGCGCTCCAGATCTCTAGGGACTGGCAGTCTCCATAGTTACATCTGCCGCGTGTTACGCCATCATGAAGGGCCGGTGGGGCGTGGTTCGGAGGGTCGCGGGCTGCCTGCTGGCCTTGACTTGGGTAGCTGTTAAGAAGACTGGCCCGGCCCCGCCTGGTGAGGCAGGGAGGGGTGACAACTGAATTTGGATCGGCTGCTCTCTGCCCAAAGAAACTGCTGGAAACTGCGAAAAGACCCCGGATGCTTGCTTCCCTAGAGAGGAGCAGACTCCTTTTCCTAGGAAAAGTAGGAACAGCCCAGCCTAGCCTCCCCATGAAATGTATTCAAACAGTAAATATTTAGTACTTCCTGTGTGCTAGGGATGCAGTGAGACCAAGACTGAGCCCCTGCCCTGGTTCTAGAACGATGGACAACAAAGCGGGAAGTTATAAGACTGTGAAAAGTGCCTAAATGTGAGAAACCCAAGGGCTGTGGAAGCTTATAAGAGAGACCTCTCACTCCCAGGAATATATCCTAGAGAAATAAGAGCTGTTACATGAATAGACATATGCACATCCATGTTCATTGCAGCATTATTCACAGTAGCAAAAAGATGGAAACAAACTTAAGTGCCCATCAACAGAAGAATGGATAAACAAATTATGGTGCATACACACAGGGGAATACTACACAACAGTAACAATCAGTGATGAATCCCCGAAACATCTCACAACATGGATGGATCTGGAGTGCTGAGTGAAATACGTCAATCACAAAAAAACAAATATTTTATGAGACTACTGTTATAAAAACTCAAGAAAAGGTTTACACACAAAAAGAAACAATCTTTGATGGTTACTAGGGAGGGAAAGGGTGGGAAGGGGAAATTGCTAACTAGATAGCAGACAAGTGTTAACTTTAGTGAAGGGAAAGATAATACACAATATGGGGAAGTCAGCACAAGTTGACCAAGGCAAAGGAAGACAGAGGAACACAAGGAAGAAAAAGGAAGTGACCACAGTAAATACTATAGCATATATAATCCTACAACAGCAGTAAAAAATAACTTAAAAGCAGATATGTATGCTGAATAGGGGAAGGAGAACATTTAGGAGGATACCCAAGTACTTATGTAGGTTACCAAGCCAAAAAAACCAAACGTGTTGCCCTCAAGTTGATTCCAACTCATAGTGATCCTATAGGACAGAGTAGAAGTGCCCCATAGGGTTTCCAAGGAGCAGCTGGTGGATTCAAACTGCCAACCTTTTGGTTAGCAGCCGTAGCCATTAACTACTGTGGCACCAGAAGGAGGACATACAGGAATATACCCACATAGATATAGGTTAGGCTGTGGATATTTTTATACACATATTTGTATGTCCAGCATGTGTATTCATATATAATAGACCACAAAGAGGGCACAATCATAGAAGCTTTGTAGACACATCCAAACACCTTGAGGGACCGAGTTACTGGGGCTGAGCGCTGGGAACCATAATCTCTGAAGACATCTAGGTCAATTGGTATAACATAGTTCATAAAGAAAACGTTTTACATCCTGCTTTGGTGAGTAGCGTCTAGGGTCTCAAAAGCTTCGGAGCGGCCATCTAAGATACATCTATTGGGCCCATCCCATAAGGAGGAAAGAAGAATGAAGGAAACCAAAGACAAGAAGAAAATATTAGTCCAAAGGACTAATGAATCACATGAACCACAGCCTACACCACCCTGAGCCCAGAACTAGATGGTGCCCAGCTACCATCACCAACTGCTCTGACAGTAGAGGGTCCTAGACAGAGCGGGATAAAAATGGAGAACAAAATTCAAATTCACAAAAAAGACCAGACTTAACTGGTCTGGCAGAGACTGGAGGAATCTCCAAGACTATGGCCCTAGACATTCTTCTTACAACTGAAGCCACTCCCAAAGTTCACCTTTCAGCCAAAGATTAGACAGCCTATAAAACAAACAAACGTGAGGAACGTGCTTCTTAGATCAATCAAGTATACAAGACCAAATAGGCAACAGCTGCCCAAAAGCAAAGATGAGAAGTCAGGAAGGGACAGGAAAACTGAACGAATAGAAATGGGGAACACAGGGTGGAAAAGGGGAGAGTGCTAACACATTGTGGGGATTGGAACCAATGGCGTGAAACAATTTGTGTATAAAATTTTGAATGAGAAACTAATTTGCTCTGTAAATTTTCACCTAAAGCACAATGAGATAAAAAAGAGAGACCTCTACCTCCAGCATTTCTTTCCCAACATGTACTTTGAAGGCTCTGTTCTATGACCTCTACTGGATTTCTGGCAACTCCCCTCGCTTCACAAACCAAACTCTTCTGAAACAGACACACCGGACCTTCACCTTTCCCAACATAATTAATTACTCCTTTCTCTCTTTTCTCATAGTGTTTAGTAAATGCCTGTGTTTACACATCTGCTTAGCCATTTTTGTAACTCTCCTTCAACACAATGACTGGTGGGCAGTAGATGCTCAGTACATGTTTACTATATTGAAGTTAGTAAGTCATTTTAAAACTGGCTTTAGGGGGAGATATCAAATCCTTGAGGACTAGATAATTCAATCAGGAGTTGTGGTCTTGGCTTTAAATGGATGAGAAGTGATGAAGTACCTAGAGATAGGACTGTCATCTATCTGAGGAGATACCATATGTTGTAGGACCAATCCCTGGGTGGTGCAAATGGTTAATCCGCTCAGCTGTGAAAGGTTGGAGGTTGAAGTCCACCTAGAGCCCCTTGGAAGAAAGGCCTGGCAATCTACTTCTGAAAAATCAGCCATGTAAAACTGTAGAGCAGAGTTCTACTCTGACACACGTGGGGGTCTCCATGAGTTGGCATCAACTGCAACTAGTAAGCTTTACTGCCCATCTTCCTGTGTTAAATGAGATAATGTTCATAAAGCATTAGGATATTACCTAATGAGCACTCAATTAACACATCTAGGAAACATAAATGACATTAGACCCTGGTGCAGCAACTATTAAGTGCTAACCGCCAAGTGGCTGGAACCCACCCAGAAGCTCCATAGGAGATACACCTGGCAATCTGCTTCCATAAAGATAACAGCCAAGAAAACCCTATGGGGAAATTCTACTCTGTCACATGGGGTCACTATGAGTCAGAATCAGCTCAACAACACCCAACAAAAACAACATATCAAAAGAACTGGCACAGTAAAATATGAGTGATTGAGACTCTCTGACATACCACAGCGCTAAACCTCTTCACCCTCCTCCCCTGTTTTTTAGGGGGGAGTTGTTTTTTCTGTCATTACTAGATTTTGTTCCTACTTATCCCCACTCAAACTCTGGTTTCCAAGGTTTAGTCTTTGAGCCTGTGATCTTCAGTTTATACTCTTGGAGAATTAATCCTGATATTTATCTTCAATTGCCCTTTCTATGGATCTTATCTAAATCTGTATTCCTATTCCTGGCTCCTTTCGATTATTAAAATCTCATAGTGTCTTTTGCTTATTAACATTTTCAAGTGGGTGTCTTATTATCATCTTAAACGCAGAACATCCAAAACAGAAGTCATTTCAAACTATTTTAACTTCCCCTTTCATTCAGTCATTCAACACATGTGAGGCCTCGAGAATAATTATTAATAATTTATGGTCCTCAACCTCATGGAGTTCCAGTCCATTGATGAAGAAAAACATCTAAAAATAATCCAAGGTGATATGTGTTATGTTCACAGATGTATGTGTTAGGAACTGTAGGAACTCAGAGAAGAGTTGATGAGTTCCATTCAGAGTTAGAATTCTTAGTCATTCCCGTTGTTACACCCAGCAAAATGGTCTCATCTTCAATCTGCTTCTCATTCCCACTTCCTCAACTCTCTTCGTATCTCCTCCTTTCTGCCTATCTGAATTGTTCTTATCCTTTATTGTGCATTTTAAGCCCTTTAGAAAATATTTCCTATCATTTGCATACATACACACTGTCTCTTCCCACCTCAGAACCATTAGGATATTCATTATCTCCACCATAAAACTTGTTTAGTACTTCAACTTTCAACATTTATCAAGCACTTACAGTGTGTGTGGCATGTGAAATGTTTTATATCCATGCGTGTTTTATGTCATTTCTTTCCAACTAGATTGCAAACTCCTCAGTGGAAGTGTCTTAACATTTTTTTTTTAATCCCCTAGAGTTGTGCATCCAGGAGCCCTGGTGGTGCAGTGGTCAAAGCACACTGCTGCTAACCGAACGGTCAGTGGTTTGAACCCACCAGCTGCTCCATGGGAGAAAGATGTGACATTCCATTTCCATAAAGATTTACAGCCTTGGAAACCCCATGAGGCACTTCTACTCTGTCCTATAGGGTCGCTATAAGTCAGAATTGACTCGACAGCAGTGGGGTTTTTTGGTTTAGAGTTGTGCATCAGAATACAGAATTTCCAGGTATACCCCATACTGACTGAACCAGCATCTCCGGGGGCAGGACCCAGGAATCTGTTTCTGACAAAGTTTCCACATGACAGGCAGTGTGTCCAGCTCTGAACTCAAACTTTCTTGGAAACCACTGCTGGACAATGTCTAGCCTGGTGCTTTGCATGTGTAAGATTTTCAACAAAGTGCATGACAGTGCATCAGGCAGAAGTAAACTTGGTGAAGTGCTTAGTAGAAGGACTGGAGAGATTGATATTTGCATTTGCAGTTCTACTATAGGACTTCACCTCAAGGACCTGAGAGATTGATATTTGCATTTTGCTGTTGTACTGTAGGACTTCACCTCTAAATCCTGTTACTCAGTTTTTCAGTTCAGAAACCAGGCCAACCATTTTCATAGGCTAATAAGATTCAGGTAACTGGTGTTCAATAATTAGACTCACAGAAGGCTGTTAAGCAAATCATGGTGCTAGTTTATTATTTTTTAATGGTGAGATGTGGGGCTCCAATGACCAAGACATGGACTGAGCTCTGAAACTAGAAGGCAGAGAAGAAATTGTTGGGGCAAGAGGAAACCTATCTGAGACTCGGGGAAGGAGCCAGTTACACTTGCTGAAATTATTAACCTTAGGCTCTAAAGAAAAGTTGACCTATTCTGTTATTTAAGATATTTATAAGTAACCCTAGTTCCAAATTCTGAATAGATAATGATAACAATCCAAGCCTGTATTTTCCTCACACTTGTATGATTAAAGTGGCATTTTTATATTTTCATCTTTTCATCCTGTAGTCCATTCTAGAAATGAACATCATATTAATCTCCACAGTGTTCACCAGGTCATTCTCAAAAGCTTTCATTGGCTCCCCAGTACCTAAAAAGTAAACTCTAAATTCATGAACTTGACATTTGAGGCTTTCAACAGCAAGACCCCACTTTTTACCTCTATGATTACCATATACAAACCTACTGAACTTTTTACTTTCCCACTTCTGTGCTCCACCATTAACCATTTGTTGAAGCTGTTTCCCTGCTTGTACAGTGAAACCTGTGAGAGTTGGAACAGGACTGGTGTGTTTTTCCGGGTCTCACAAGTTTTCCATCTCTGACAGAGTGCGGTCTTACCACTATTGTATCACTCTATTCACAATCCTATCTCACACTCAGTTAGTTTTCCTTCTCTAACAGTTTCCACCTTACACAGGTTCTTGCTTTCACACATTTTGCTGTAATTTCCTATATCTTCCTCCCACACCCTAGTCAAATCCTATCCATTCTTCACAACTTAGTTTTTAAATTGTTTTCTCTGACCACTGCAACCCACTGTAATCTTTCAGATCTTCAACTTTATGAACACTTCTATCATTTTTCTCTTTTGTTCCTTATTTTCTGTGTGACTTATTTATAATTTAACCATATATGACTTGTGGATATTTAATATTAACTAAGTTTTTTAAATTTAAATTATTTTTAAATTTAAATTTTAAGCTACTTTGAGATAGAAGTCATTTAACAGTTGTATACCACGAAGAAGGTATCTCAGTGCCCAGCGAATGCCATAGTAAGTGGAGAACGATTGATTATTCCTCTGATGTTGGTCTGTATCTTCCTAGACAGTAATAGTAATTTTTTGATTCCAGGAGAGCTTCTGAAACTAAAGAAGACACTTTCCAAAGTAGAACTGGGTTTTCCCGTAATGTGTTCTATCCTGAGATGGAAACAGAATCTAAGAAAGCTGTAGCTCAGAACCTTCAGACACTAGAGGTGGATGATGGACTTCTGATAATGAAGGTAGACGGGGAAGATTTTACCTGGAGGCAGGACACTCACTTTACAGAGAAGTGATCCCCTCAGGCAGGAGCTTTGCCAGCAGCTTTTTAGGTAGTTCCACTACCAGGATTCCCCAGGGCCCCATCAGGTGCTGAGCGGGCTCCAGGAGCTCTGCTGTCAATGGCAGATCCTGGAGCTGCTGGTGCTGGAGCAGTTCCTGACCATCCTGCCTAAGGATCTCCAGGCCTGGGTGCATGAACATTACCCAGAGAGTGGAGAGGAGGCAGTGACAATACTAGATGATTTGGAAAGAGGCACTGATGAAGCAGTACTCCAGGTGCATAGGCATTGGAGATCTAATACTCCAGAAGAAGTGGAATACCACAATGGGAGTAGAGGGCCTGAGATTGCATATCCAATGAGACGAGTTCTGTGTACACTTATGTCTCCTTTCCTCTCTGTCTGATACCACATACATTTTACAATTGAATCAGACTTAATTCATCCTTCCCCAGTTTTGTATTCCTACAAGACATTCCCTTTGTTCTTTTCTCTAAGTTGTTTGTCTATTTCCAACAGAAATTTCCTCATGAGCCCAAGTGTACTTTATTTTTCTCAGGTGCCAGCCCATGGACATGGACAAGAAATATTCAGGAGAAAGGCGGCGTCTCTAAGACCGGTACTTGGTGTCCAGTTCCAGCTAGTAGAGACCAAGGACCTTTATGGGTTTTCAGAACCGCATCTCCTATGGTAAGGGGCAAGATATCATACAGTGTGTGTGAGAGGGTGAATGTGTTTTGCACGTGGAAAGGACATGAATTTTGAGGGGCCAAAGGGTGGAATGTTATGGGTTGAATTGTGTCCCCCCCCCAAATATGTGTTGGAATCTTAACCCTTATACCTCTGAATGTAATCTAATCTAGTGTAATGTAATCACTTTCCATAATGCAATCCAATGTAATCAGTCAGTTGAGACCATATAAGTGTAAGGTGGCTCGTAAACCTAATTACTTCTGAGTTATGTTAAGAGCAGCATAGACACAGAGAAGCATGCAGACACAGGGGAAAGACAGACTCTATCTGATGAGAACAGAAGCAGATGAATCTACAAGCCCAGGAACTCCTAAGGATTGCCCGCTACTAGAAGCTGAAATAAAGGAGGATCTCCCCCTAGAGCTATACCCTGAATTCGGACTTCTAGCCTCCTAAACTGTGAAAAAATAAATTTCTGTTCTTTAAAGCCACCTACTTGTGGTATTTCTGTTACAGCAGTACTGGGAAACTAAGACAGTGTGTGTCACTGAAGAAGCAAGACAGTGACTCTCCCTTTTCAGACCAGTCTTGGCCGCAGTAGGTGGTCCTTTCCTTATTACTCAATAAAAAATAGAGAATTTTTTTCCTACAGGTCATTGACCAATTGGGGGAGGAAGGGAAATAATTCTGTTCTCTATCTTTTAAAATATTACAACAAGGAATAAAATCACTAACAAGCATAGGCTATTTTGTATTGTGACCAAATTAAAAGAAAGAAAAAGGAGCTGAGAAATGTCAAAGAAAGAAAAGAAGCAAAAGAGGGAGAAACACATGGAAAGAAATGAAACGTTACAACCCTCTCATGACCTGTATGAATGTATGGGACATACATTGCCCACTGACTTTTTCCTCCTCGCAGGTTTCTTGGAAAGCTGCTTTCCTACATTTGGTGGGTGCTGCCCACTGTGTGAAACTGAAGAAATGGGCGTTGGTACCACATTACTATATTGAAAGTATATTGTATTAAGTGTTGCATCCTGGAAGCGTGATTTTGCAAACCTTTGTCTCTTTTGGCTTTTTTACTGGGAGATAAGCTTGTCAGTATATTTCTTGGTTCCTGTATGTTTGTGAGAATGTACTTCTCATGAGAATAAGTTATTCTCAGGCACCTTTCTTTCTCAGGTTCTATTCATTGTACCCACGTGTTGTGGCGTCCTTGATCTACTATGAGTAGGTATTTTGCAATCTTCAGGACTGCTTTTCTTGTTTCTGAGCTGTAAGTACTATTTTTGCAATAAGAAAGAATTCATTGCAGTGGTAATTTTCCAGAGACACAAATTCTTTTGGTTTTATTTATTTGGACAGGAGGCTTGAATTAGGCAATTTGCTCCCCTTAGGCAATTTGCTCCCCATGTGTATTCTCATGTTTGTTTGGATGTATGATATAGGTATTATCTTAGTTTTGCAGAACCAACAATTATTTTTTTCTGGAACGTCTCTTGGTTTTAAAAATGGCCTGTTTTAAGAAGGTTGAAGAAATTCTAGATTCTCTCTTTTCTCTACCCGACAATGAGGAGGACTTAGAGGAGGAGTGTGATGTGGATGCTTTGGAAGAACTTAAGCTGTCTTGTGGGATCTGCAGCACATTTTGAAGGAACAACAACACTGACATGGTCGTAGAGAATGAGGAAGCTAATGTTGCAGAGGAAAGGTTTGAAGCAGATGATGATGTGCATGATGAAAGGGAAGGAAATGAAGGGAAATTGTGTGAGGATGTCTCTTATTTTGACAATCTAATAACCTTGCTTCAGCAACATGCCAAAGTTTACCCGACTTGACCCATACAGAACAGAAGTAGATTATTTTTTGTCTGTATTTACAGAAGAGATTTTGGACATTATAAAGGACCAAACAAATCTTTATGCGACCCAGGAGCACACCAGATGGTATAGAGGGCAGGAGATTAGAAGGTCAACCGAAAACTGGCAGCCTACAACTGTAGAGGAAATAAAGGCATTCACTGCTGTGCACATACTGATGGGTATACACATCTTGCCAGAGCTCAGGCAATATTGGTCCAGTGACCCCCTATTGAGTGTTGCTTCAGTTCCAGATTCAAGAAACTAACTGAGAACATACACTGCAATGACAATTCAAAAGCCATGCCCAAAGGAAAACCTGGCTATGACCAGCTTCACAAATTGTGCCCAGTTATCAATGCTCTCAATAGCTGCCTAAAGGAGGTATATGTGCCGTCAGATGTCATGGCAGTTGATGAAAGCATGGTGCCATTCAAGGTCCATATATCAATAAAACAATACATGCCTATAGAGCCCATCAAGTGCAGGTAAAAAGTCTGGTGCTTGGCTGACTCATGAACTGGCTTTGTGAGTCAGTTTGACATCTGTTGTGGAAAAAAAGGCCTAGACAATGATTCATCTCTCCCTCTGTGAGAATGTTGTACTTGGACTATGTCATTCATGGTACCATTCTCAAAGGCTCATTGCCTTCAACAGTTATTTTGCATCCTATCATTTAATGTAAAGCATGAACAAAAGGGGACTGCATGCTGTCGGCACCATGCAAGCAAATGAAAAGGGGCTACCTGTGGTTCAATGGATTGCTTTTTTGTGGCCTTTCTAGCCATGGTCTTTAACTGCCACCCAAGTGATTGGGTGGGACTGTGCAAATAGGGTAATTGTGGCCCACCAAGGGAATTGGTCAGTTTTGCCTTAAAATAGAGCCAATTCCAGAGCAGAGAGAGGATCCCACCACCATCAAGGAAGAACAGCCAGGAGAAGCTGAGAAGCTTCTGGAACCAGGAGACAGAGAGAGAGAGAGAGAGAGAGCTGTAACACTGAAGACAGCGAGAAGCAGCAGCTGAGGCCTGGCAGCAGAGACATGGCAGCAGAAGACAGTTTGGTGGGCTTCCTGGCCCACAGAGCAAGAAAGCTGAGTGCCTTTGGGCAGAGGCCAAGGGCCAGGGAGAGGCATGCCTGCGAGCATGACTGGAAAGAGGCTATCCTGATAGAAGAACTCTGTCCTGAGTGTTCCTGAACCTGAACTGTAACTGTTACTTCCCCCAATAAACCCCATAATCATGTGTATTGTCTGTAAGGAGGTCAGACACTGCCTCCATGCCATTTTACACTACCAGACATATTGAAGAGGAAAGATAAATTAGAGCGTGGAGAATTTAGGTTTCATATGAAAGGATGTAGGCAGTAAAGCAACAGGACAATAAACCTGTGACAGTTTTGTCAACGTTTCACAATCCAAAGGATATCACTAGTGTCAAAAGAAAGAACAAAGATGGTTCCTCCTATGAAATCCGTTGCCCAAGAGCAGTTGCAGAATACAACGCAATTACAGGAGGAGTGGACCGCTTTGACCAGAGGCGTGAAAGGTATGCAGTCGGAAGATGCTGTCTCAAATGGTGACATGGATTGATGTATTTTCTTATTGATCTTGGCATTGTAAATAGTTTTACAGGGTGGAACTGTAACCACAGGGGCAGATGTGACCAACTAGGCATCACACGAATACATATATGCACACCCATGTTCATTGAGGCACTATTCACAATAGCAAAAAGATGGAAACAACCTAGGTGCCCATCAACAGACAAGTGGATAAACAAATTATGGCATATTCACACAATGGAATTAGTATGCAACGATAAAGAACAATGATGAATCCTCAAAACATCTCATAACGTGGATGAATCTGGAAGCATTATGCTGAGTGAAATTAGTCGGTCATAAAAGGACAAATACTGTATAAGACCACTATTATAAGAACTCAGGAAAAGGTTTAAACACAGAAGAAAATAGTCTTTGATGGTTTTGAGGGCGAGGAGGGAGGGAGAGGGGTATTCACTTAATTAGATAGTAGATAAGAATTATCTTAGGTGAAGGGAAGGACAACACACAATACAGGGGAAGTCAGCACAACTGGGCTAAACCAAAAGCTAAGAAGTTTCCTGAATACAACCAAACACTTTGAGGGACAGAGTTGCAGGGGCAGGGATCTGGGGACCATGGTTTCAGGGGACATCTAAGTCAATTGGCATAACAAAGTTTGTTAAGAAAATGTTCTGCATCCCACTTTGGTGAGTGGCATCTAGGGTCTTAAAAGCTAGCAAGCAGCCATCTAAGATGCATCAATTGGTCCCAACCCACCCGGAGCAAAGGAGAATGAAGAACACCAAAGACACAAGGAAAATATTAGCCCAAGAGACAGAAAGGGCCACATAAACCAGAGACTCCATCAGCCTGAGACCAGAAGAACTAGATGGTGCCCAGCTACCACCAATCCACCACTCTGACAGGGAACACAACTGAGAGTCCCTGACGGAGCAGGAGAAAAGTGGGATGCAGAACTCAAATTCTAGTAAAAAGACCAGACTTAGTGGTCTGACTGAGACTGGAGGGAACCCAGAAGACATGGCCCCTGGATTCTTTGTTAGCCCAGAACTGCAACCAACTCTTCAGACATAGATTAGATTGGACTATAACACAAAAAATGATACTCGTGAAGAGTGTGCTTCTTAGCTCAAGTAGATACATGAGACTGAATGGGCAGCTCCTATCCAGAGGCAAGATGAGAAGGCAAAAAGGGACAGGAGCTGGTTGAATGGACATGGGAAATCCAGGGTGGAAAGGAGGAGTGTGCTGTCACATATTAGGGGGAGCAACTAGGGTCACATAACAATGTGTGTATAAATTTTTGTATGAGAAACTAATTGAACTGTAAACTTTCACTTAAAGCACAATAAAAAAAAGAAAAAAAGATTTATTTCTGTTTTAGAAAAAGAAAAATGCTAAAAACATTCACTTAATACTTTGTAAGTTACTTGAAACACGTCAAATCAAGTGAAATGCCAAATTTCCTTTAAGTTAAAATTTGTATGTCAATGATATTTATAATATTATGTCATAATTTCATTTTTTCAATTGCTAACTTAATTGCAACTTTGTTTCCTCTGAGTCTAGCATCATCAAAGCCAATAATTTTAATTAAAATTCACATCATTAACCTGTAGAATTTTTATTACTGTTTAGATGTTTAGAGACTTGATAAGAGTCCTGGTAGATCCTGATGATTTAGTATTACATCACAAAATTGTTATGTGTCATATCTGAAGCTCTTTGAAACTAAGGTTAATCATTATATTTAGAGATATTTTCATCTAAAGTTTTTATTGACTTTGTTTGGCTTTACCTTACTTTTTTAATTCCCATCAGGTCTTTCACTTTTAAAAACTATTATAAGATAACCATGGCCATCTTTAAGTTTGTCATTTGCAGACAAATTCTATTTTTCTGACTCACAGAAAACACTTGATTAAAATATTTCAATAAAAATGGACTATATAGGACTTATGAAAAGAATGATGATGATTCAAACATGGATAATATTGGACTAAATCAAGATTTTTAGAACTCTTATGGGAAAATTAATGAAGTCTTCAGACTACTGCTGATCCAGAATTACATGGAACCAAAATTAACTGCATAGGACTGAATAAACTAAAAGAATTATTGTAAGGTTTTTATGAGAATATTGCTAAGGTTCAATGTTCTATTTTCTTAATATAGGAAACCATTTTTATTTTACTTTCATTCTTTTTATATAAGAATCAGTTATGTAAACTGATTATTAAAACTGAATTTTAACAATCCTGTTGCTTCCTTAACTGATATTATTTTCAATTTTTAAAATCTTTCTCACTGTTTCTATTATTATAAAATGCTGCATCTGCCATACTTAATCCCACTTTAAAAGAATGTTTTTCACAGGTTAAAGAAGCCTTTGATGTCCAGAAGTTAAAATCCCAAAATCTTGTTAGAAAGGTCCATAGTTAGTCCTTCTTACTAACCCATGTGCTGCTAAATTATAAGGAGTTAAGCTTGGATTCACCTATCTCAACTGAAAAATATTAAACATCCCTGGACTGCTCAACCTACTAGAGGATTTAAACTGACCTTCAAACACAGAACAAGACTTCATGCAATCTGCTGAAATTTTTAGACTTTGTTTCTTGACTACTGGTATTGTTATGATAATTGCTTTATTGCACACTTGTTTCTTATTTTAATGTTTTTTTCCATACAAGTAGTTGAAATTGTTAGACTCTGCTTAATACTTCTAGCCTTTAAAATAACTTTACCAACAAGGTTGAACAAAATATTGAAAAAAATCCATCAAAAAAGGCTACCTAGTTGCCCATCAATCCTGAACCTAACTCCTCATTCTTTGATTTCTTTGACATTTTTAGTCACTTAATGATATAAAATCTTAGTTTCATTCCATATTACATGTGAGTTTAATTATGCTAATTTCCACTGCACTAATTATTTGTATAATTAAATGTTTTATAAAATGTATGTCAAATCTCTGTAATCAATGTAATGTGTCATGTACTTTGAAAGAACATCATGTTCAGAAGAGTTAGATCTCACACTTTAGTGAGAGGCCCTCTTACCTTGTCAAGTTGTTTCTTCAAATTTGGCCTTGCTTTAGTCACTCCCTCTCTCTAAAGATCACACAAGCAGAGGCCCAAGCTATGACATGGCAAATACGAAACTGATGGTGCCCGGCTACCCTTTGAAGAATAACGTGTGAGGTCTTAAAAGCCTATTCAAATAGGTAGCCATCTGATGAACCCAAGGAAAGTAAGTCCATGCAGAAGAAATCACTCTTGTAATAGTGATCAGCGAATTTCAATGGGAATTCTTGATCAAAAGGAAGGAATGACAAAGAGCATTCTAAAATTCAAGGCATTTGGCTTGGCTGAGGCTTCTGGATGAAGTGTAGGCCTGACTCCATTTTGAGAGCTTTACTATTTCTCAGAAATTACCTCTGCTTTGCAATTCTCAGAAAGTTTGCTAAGTTAAGTTGAAGGTTGCTAACTGGGTCAAGGTTGCAATAATGATCATTATGGCTTGCACAGGTGTTAAACCTGTGACTTTAGTGATTAAGCCAATTCTCAGAAGATACTCCTTGACGCTCCTCGAAAAATATTTTTCCAACCCCCTTGCAATACCTTGTACTTTTCCACAACCTTGTTCTAGCTAACCCTGTAGATGTCATCCAACCAAAAGCATTTTAGCTGTACCTCTTTTCTTGCAGTTTTTGCCTTTATAAATCGCTGTAACTGAGTGAGCTCTTCAAAGCACTGGTTTCATTTTTTTTAAGGCAGAAACATTTCCCACTTAGAACTGTTTGAACTTTCAATAAATCTCCTTGCTTTCAGTTTAACAGAGTCTCTGAGTTTTTACTCTAGGACAAGGGTCATGTTAAGTTCAAGAGTTGTGTCAAACACAAATGCAATGGTGGCATTTGAATATGTAGGCCAAAAATCTATATCTAGATGTTTTGCCAGGAAGTAAACATAATCAGAAGAACATCCAAGGCAAGAGGCCAGAATCCAGAGAATTCAAGTAAAACAAGAGGGGATTAGAAGTAGAATTAAGCCAGGAGTCAGATTCAAGCCAAACTAGAGGAAAACAGTGGGGGAAATGTGTTCAAATTGAACTACAGCTCAGAATTTGGAGGAGAGAGACACAGCGGCATAACTAAGATTTCACTGTCAGTTCTCTGCTGTGGTTTTAGGCACCTTCCTGGGGTGGGTGGATAGACTACAATTCTGGGTAGCTCTCCTGACAGCGTTCTCTGGCAGCTGGCGATAATGGAAAAGGACTAATGCAGGTAGTCCTGAAAGTAAAGGCCAGGATGACACGCCTACACAGTCAATTTGCAGACCCAGCCGCAGGCGCAGCGCTCACGAGGTTGCTAAACTGAGCAGGTGTCTCTGAAGCCGCCGGAAGCGAGGGCGCCGGGCGGGGCAGAGTTAGCGGACGCACTTCCGCCGAGAGCTGGGACGGGGCGCGTAGGGGCTAGTTAGGTCCCTGCGGTCGCTTCCCCCGGCCCGGGTAAGACTGGCGAGAGGAGAACGGGGCGATGCGGCCCAGGTCTCCGAGGTCGGCTGGGCGTGGGTGAGGGGAGTCCCCTCCTTGCTCAACTCTAAGCCGAAAGCGCCGGCGGAGACCACGGAGGGGTCAGACTAGGGGCGTTTTGGCCCGGTCTCCGCTGGGTCCCCCTAGCCGTCCAAGGCCCAACTCCCGGCTGGCGCCTCCAGGCATTTTGGAGACCCTGACTACCGGGTCACACATTTCTCCAACGCGGCCGCCCTGTCCCGGAAGCCTTTTGTGGAATCTGTCAGGTCCTTAAGGGATACAGACAACCGAACTTTCCTGAGTCTAGGGCTCATTGTGGCTGCTCACCATTGATTGGCTAGTTCCGTGTATGTTAACAGGGTAAATGGGAATGGTGTTGGTAATCTAGCTGGTTAACACACTAGTTTGTCTTATTATTTCGAAGATGTAAACTAGTGGAAGGCGACCCGTAAAAGCGACCCCATGTCATTTATATTGAATGACTGCTAAAACACCCTTCTCCAGGCTCACCCTAGAAGTCCCTAAGTCAGCCATTAGGGCCCGGGAAGTGAAGGTGTTTCTAAAAGATGCCAAGTGGGTAACAGATGCTAGGCACAGAGAAGGCACTAGAGGGCCTCCCTGCGTTGTCCTAGGTTCTGTGCCTGGAAACCGATGGCCCCTGAGCGCAAGGCATGGTCGCCCCTGGCAGCGCCTAGATGACCAGGTCACAACCCTTTACTTACTGTCAGGCACTGAGTCTAATCCTTTCGGTAGTCATTCTTAAAGCGACCCTGTATAATAAGGCCTGTGATTTAGTTGAGGTCCTTGGTTGGTGCAAGTGGTTTGCACTGACTACTAACCTAAAGGTTGGCGTTCAAACCTACCCAGCTGCACCGGGGAAGAAAGGCCGGGCAATCTGTTTTGGTAAAGATTACAGCCAGGAAAACCCCATGGAGCAGTTCTACTCTAACACATGGAGTCGCTCTGAGTCGGAATAGATTCCACGGCAATGGGTTTGGTTTTTGGTTTGTGATTTAATCATACTGATGTTTGTAATTGTGCTGTGGTTATATAAGATGTTAACCTTAGGGGAAGCTGGGTGAAGATATAGGACCATTCTATACTTTTTTTGGAAATTTTCTGTAAATTTCAGGTTATTTCAAAATAAAAAGTTTAAAAAACATATATATATGTTTTTACAGAGGGGGGAATAGAAGGTTAGAGAGATTATGCCACCACACATACAAGAGAAGGTGACATGATTCAAGTTCAGGTCCAGAATCCACAGCCCATGCCTTTAACCATTGCCCACCATGTTGCTAGTCTACATTTACTTACAGGCACTAAAGTCAGCTATTACACAGAAAACTGAAACCATGTACATCAACACCGCTTATTACCTACATTAAGATGACTATTTAGCTGTCATCACTAATATGACATTACTATCCCACTGTCTTTATGAACATAACTTTACTATTCCAGGAAATTGTAAATAACTTTGTTTCAAAAACTTCCCCCAAGGCCATTTAAGTGAACATCAAACTGTTAACAACTCTTCAATGGTCAGCATTCAGACATTTTGAAACCTTCACCTCAAAACCCTCACATTGCCATGTCCATCAGTCTTAAGCTATTGTAGTGTGATCCTTGTGCAATCCTAACCCTGCTTTGAAAGATCCGTCTTAAATCCCCAAAACCTCATAAATATCCTAACTTTGCCCTACTTCTTCAGAGACACTACTAAGACTTTGTCAGGTAGTACTCTATCACCTGTAAGAGTAAACTCTACTTTGTCTTATTTAACAGGCTGTTTTGGTGGGTTTTTTCAGGAAGGAAAGCATCCAACAGTATTCTCAATATTGTCAAGAATGCTATTTCTTGACAAACATTCCTTCTGCTTGGCACCAAAAACCAAAACCAAACCCGCTGCTGTCAGGTCAATTGCGACTCACAGTGACCCTATCAGACAGAGTGGAACTGCCCCATAGGGTTTCCAAGGCTGTAATCTTTACAGGAGCAGATCGCCACATCTTCTCCCTTGGTGGATTCGAACCACCAACCTTTCAGTTAAAAGCCCAGCTTTTAACCACTGTACCACCAGGACTCTGCTTGGCACAAAGGGTTTGAATTGCTTTAAACTTTATTTTTTTTAAATCTCTTTAACTTTGTGTCAAGCCTCCTTTTTCTTCCAAAACAGAGAGATATTAGACTCAGTGAATGACCGCAGGTACTACATCACCTGTGTGTACGTTTCTCTTTAACCTTAGGAGTGTGCCCTAAAAGATAACACTTGCAGCAGCAATCCTTCTCTCAGTCCATTGGAGGTGGAATGGCTACCGTGCTCCTTCCACTGGCTCCCAAAGAGCTTAAGGGGCTCTTCAAAGTAAACAACAAAGAAGGGCCTGGCAGGGGCCAGGGATCCAGCCCACAAGGGAGCAGCCCAAACAACCAGGAGTTATTCCGCCAGCGCTTCCGACAGTTCTGCTACAAAGAGACTCCTGGGCCCCGTGAGGCCTTGAGCCAGCTCTGGATACTCTGTTGTGAGTGGCTAAGGCCTGAGATGCATACCAAGGAACAGATGTTGGACTTGCTAGTGTTGGAGCAGTTCCTGACCATTCTACCTGAGGAGCTCCAGGCCTGGATGCGGGATCATCATCCAGAGAGCGGGGAGGAGGCAGTAGCTATGCTGGAGGATCTTGAGAGGGAGCTGGATGAACCAGGACAGCAGGTAGGAAAGAGCGCTGTGTTCTATGGTGGGACGGCTGGGAGTGGGTGTACAGATTCATCTTTTGTGGGCTCTCTGGGGATCATGTATACTATTGGCCCTTCAGATGCCCAAATGAGCCTGCTTATCCTCAGGTTTTGGCTGAGGCCTGTGCACAGGAAGTGCTTTCTGAGACATCGGTGCCATCGGTGCCAGCTAAGCAAGCAAGATATCTCCTGCTTCAACCTCTGGAGACCCAGACCAAGAGTGAGTCTCAGGATGAACACCATCAGGATTGTGGTTAGTGTTGACACTTGGGTCTTTGGCTCACCTAGAGACCTTTGAATCATTCATCATTCAGCAAATATATATTGAGTACTTACCATCCCAGGCACTGTGTGCTAGGCACTGGGTATACAGTGAACAAAACAGACATGAGCCTTGATTTCATGGGGTTTACAACAGGCTGGTAACAGACAAAGACATTAAACAAACACAAACATACCATTAACAGATTGTTTATGGGGAGAGAGGTTATTCAGGGAAGGCCTCTCTAAAGAAGTAACATGGGAGCTGAATCCTAAAAGTAGGGTGGGAATTAGCCAAGTGAATAGTGGAGGGAAAAGCATTCCAGGCTGAAAGAGCATATGCAGAAACACTGGAGTGGGAAACAGCTTGGTGGGTTTGAGGATCTAAAAGGGGGCCAGCATAACTGGAACATGGGGAGAAGGAGAGAGGCATAGACAAAGTGATCAGGGGCCAGGGCGTGATGGCTTTGTAGGTTCTGTTAAGACGTCAGTAATAGATTTAGCTTCCACTGTGTGTAAAGTCTCCCTCTGGGTTTGAGGGTTCCTGCCGTAAAGGAGTTAAGTACTCATAAAAAAGATAGCTGTTGATTTGAGGCAGTGAATGATTATTTGCTAAATCCGAGATCACAGTTCTGAGGAATGAGAAATCCATCTCTTCAGGCCCTAGCAGTAGTGGAATGGCTGGGATTTGAGCTGGTCATAAAGAATGGGAAGCATTTCACTGGGCAGAGAGCATCAGGAAGGATGTTCTCACACCCACCCCTCCTTCTGGCTCTCTCTGTTCCCTCTGTTCTTCAGCCACATTAAGACTTGTAGTCATTCAACCCATTTATTTCCTCCCAATGCTTCTTTCCTTTCCAACCCCATCAGGACAAGGATGGTAAATCATCAAATAAATCAGTTTTTTGGTAATATGCTCAACATCCTCCTAACCCCACCACCACCACCACCCCGCTGAACTCAGAAAACACCCCTGTTCACACCTTCCCCACTCTTCAGCCAAACCAACTCATAGCCTTCCTTTAAAACTCAACCCAGCTGCCACCTCCTCCAAGAAGCCTTTCTTAATACCCTCTCGAGCCAAATGGGCTATACCCTCTGAGTTATGTGATGCTCTTTGTGCATACCTCTCATAGTATTTAACATACTATATTACCACTTCACTTGTCTGAAGCTCCTTCAGGGTAAGGACTTTCATATGCGTATCCCCAGCAACTGATATGTAGGAGACAGATGCTTAGTAAAGGTGAATAATGAAGTCCAAGCATGAGGAATAATGTGGGAAAGTATAAATCATGATAGGAGGACACGGGTGGATCAGTTTGGCTGAAGCTCAGTGTCTAGTAGAGGCATAATGCTAACAAAGTGGTCTGGAACAAAATTGTAGAGGGCCTAAGAAGGTTTTCTTTTCTTTTCTCTTTTCCTTTCTATTTTTTTTTGAGCAGGAACTAATAAGTGCCCTATAAGTTGGCTTGGAGAGAGAGGAGAAAAAGAAGAATCACTTTGGAGATTATTGCTTTGGCTCCAACTCAACATTATGAGGCCAAAAGTAGGGCAGTTTCAGATGGGGAAGGAGAGGAAGAGAGAGATGCAAGAGTTAGATTACTTTCCTAAAGCTCTAGAGGGTACAAGAAAGGGACAGAGTTGCTCTTTCTGACTTCTCTCATGGCTTGAACACAGATTCAGAGCATCAGAGTTGATAACCTTTTTACGTCTGATGGCTGGGGGTGATGTCATTGTTAAAAATTGTATCATCTAAAGAATATGTATTATACTTTTCTACATCATGGCCTTATTTATATATGAAAGACTTTTAATGACTGCAGGATACTTCATACCTAATAGGGGTATGTTTGGTCAGCCTAGTATCGTTTGGGAATCCATGCTTTCTAAATTATTTAGTAACAGCATTGTCAGGAAATAAGGTATTTCACATGTTAGAGTTTCCCTAAAGTAATTGAAGCTTGCTGTTTGTTGGTCTAAACTTTATTTGCCATCACCAATTAATGGGCATCTTCCGGAGATTTATAACATACTCTTGGAGTAAATGGAACATAAGCCTTCTTGAAGGCTTAAGTTGAGCATTATGAACATTAGTGTTCACTCTGGCCTGTAGATCATTTGCTGCCCTTGGAGGCTTTTAGATAGGTAAGGCTCTTGGCTTTTGACCTAAAATGGCATCTGACTACCCTGCTAGTAAATGGCAGATGTGGGATTTAAACAGTCTGTCTCC
The DNA here is from genome assembly GCF_000243295.1 of Trichechus manatus latirostris. Classification (NCBI taxonomy): domain Eukaryota; kingdom Metazoa; phylum Chordata; class Mammalia; order Sirenia; family Trichechidae; genus Trichechus; species Trichechus manatus. The sequence goes on from NW_004444116.1 coordinate 1,196,408, forward strand.
AAAGTCTGTTCTTAACGCCTTAGCATCGATGGAGTATAAACTATGAGGAGGGTGGAGAGTTATGGGAAATGAAACTGGAAAGGTAGGCAGGGACATTCTTGCATCAGGGTTTTTAACCCTCATTTTATGTTTGGGTGACTTTAAAAATATACCAGTGCCTGGTTCCCACCCTCGGAAATTTGGTTTCAGCTGGACTAGGGTAGGGCCCAGGCATGGTTTTTGGTTTGGTTTTGTATCTCTCCAGGTAATTCTAATGTGTAGCCAGGGTCAAGAATCCCAGTGGATCATGAAGGGCCTTGTATGCTCAAGATTTTTTACATAGATTTTATTCTATCAGTAATTAAAGATAGAGCTAGCTATTCAGAGTTCTGAATCCTTGGGCAGTTTTAAAATTTGGTAAGTTAATAGGTATGGCAAGTATAATCTATAAATGGCACGTGAAGTCAAAATAATTATTTTTAGGACAAAACGAGTACATAATTGTATACTTCAGCACAATCACTGTAGGTGTAGTGTTGGGTATAGCATAGCTATCTGATCATCTGGTTCTCGGAAAATAAATGGTGGCAATGGTCTCAGTGCTAAGTTCCACTAAGGAAGATGGTTTTTTGAATGAACCATCTTGTTAAATCTGCATAAAGAGGTCCAGTAGCAGCAAGGTCAAATATTGGTCTACATCTATTGAATCACTTATGAAAACCTCCTTTAAGATTAGCTACATACTGAGAGCACAGTGGCAAAACTTTATTTTGCTAGAAGGCAGCAATATCATAGGGAATTTAATTCCATTATTTTCATGGACTTTTTGAAGCTTATTCCCTAGTTCTTTCTTATACTACCTATCCTTGTTTCATTTCCACTTATTTTGTTTCATAATTCCATGTTTATTTGGCATGGATGGTATGTCATTGTGTATCTCTTTTAGGTATCCTCAATCCACTAAGTCTCTCTTCCTTTGCTGTCTCCTAGTGTCCTCAATTGTTGCAAAACCATTTTGTTGTTTTTTAAGCTGTGTACTTCTGGTATCTGTGTTTATTTCCTCTGTGTCCCAGTGACATTTGAATACTATGATTTTGTTTCAGATGGTGTGATCAGAACTGATAAAGGGGAGTTGACTCAAAAGCAGGAACTTACTGCAGATGTGCAATCCCAAGAAAAATTACCTGGCCAAATCAATGGAGAGAGTACTGAATGTGGAGAGACCCAGGAACATGAAATATGGTTAGAAAGACATCAGAGAAACACTTCAACTGAGAGACGATGTAAGTGTGATGAATGTGGGAAAAGATTCACTCAAAAGTCAAGCCTCATTAGACATAAGAGAATCCATAGTGGAGAGAGACCCTTTTCCTGTAATAAATGTGGCAAAGCTTTCATACAGAGCTCACAACTTATTGACCATCAGAGAATGCACAGCCGATTAAAACCGTATCAGTGTGATGAGTGTGGCAAAGCCTTTTATTACAGTTCACACCTCGTTCAGCATCAAAGGACCCATACTGGTGAGAAACCTTTCCAATGCAATGAGTGTGGGAAAGCTTTTCATTACAGCTCAGGCCTTATTCGACATCAGAGGACCCACACAGGAGAGAAACCATACCAGTGTAATGACTGTGGGAAAGCCTTCTGCCTGAGCTCACATCTGATACAACATCAGAGAGTTCATACTGGAGAGAAGCCATACCAGTGTAGTGAGTGTGAGAAAAGCTTCAGCCAGCGCTCAGGCCTCTTCCATCACCAGAGAATTCACAGTGGGGAGAAACCCTATGAATGTGATGAATGTGGAAAGGCCTTCAGTCATAGTTCAGCTCTTGTCGGACACCAGCGAATCCACAGTGGAGAGAGGCCCTATGAGTGTGATGTGTGTGGGAAAGCATTCAGTTACAGCTCACATCTTCTGGGACACCGAAGAATCCACACTGGAGAGAAGCCCTATGAATGCGCTGTGTGTGGAAAAGCTTTCCGGCGGAGCTCACACCTCATTGTACATCAGCGAATCCACTCTGGAGAAGAGCCCCAGTGATGTCAAGAGTGGTGCAGAATTTTTCATCTGTGCTCATTTCTGTGGAACAGAAAAGCACAACTAGAAAAGAATGCTACCAATACAACGATGTAGGGAAATCTGTGATTACTATTGCAATTTTAGCAGCCCTTTCAAAATACATATGTAGGCTGAGATAGGCAAGCACCTGAAAGCTTGCCAAACAAGACTTTCTGATTCTGTGCCACTAGGCATATCATTTGCTGAACTGGGGCTTTGGAGGGGCTCATTTCATACTCTCAAACTTATCTTCTCTGAAGCAGGTGCTCAGGCATCTAAAAGTTATTAGATATATAACTGGGTATTTTAGAGATTACTGCTGTTCTCTTCCTCACCTTTTCCTCCTATTTATTTTCTTCGGAGTTGGAGTAATTAATAATCTTGTCCAGAGTGTGAATAGAATTAACACCTGACCGACATGGGAAACAAATGTGAATTTTGTGTTAATTTGATAAAATACATAAGCCTGTCAATTATCTATACTAAAAATGCTGTGAAATACAAAAGCCATTTTGTAATATTGAAGTGAACTATGATTTGTGAGGTTGGGATGGTTCAGTGGGGGTGGAGCAAGATGATTTATCATGCAAATTTCCAGTACCCTTTCACGTAAACCAGAGATGGTAAACAGGTCAAATGGGCTATATCTGACCCACAGAAGCTTTTTTCTTTTTGACCACACATTATTTTTTATATTTATTGCAGCTATTTAAGAATCAGATTTCACATAACATCTGATTTTCCAGATTTTCTTACAAACTGAGCACCACATTCTCACACGGCAACAGTTGACTGGAGCTGACGATCACTACTCTCCAGTTTGACATGGTCCCCATTGCCACACAGCTTCCTATGGGTTTATATTATCCCCCCTTTATTCATTCACTGTGTGAATCCCGCCCCAGCTTTAGGTGTTTCTTAGAGGAACTTGAGGGCTTCAAGGCCCTCACCACCAAAGCAGCTTCACATTAGTTTTATATATTGGCCTTCCAATTAAGATTTTCTTTGGAGAAACAGTTTTGCTGCTGACAACAGATTTTAATATTTAGATAAATACATTTGTATTCTTTGAGCACATGAAGGTAGAGGAAAGCCACTTTAACGTTTTCCTTGGACAGAATTTGTAGGTAATCTACTGAAAGTCAACTGTAATACTTACAGCAGAATCCTTAGAGTCTAGTCCTCTGGGTGAGAAGAAAAACACAAAAACATATGAAGGGAGTAACATTAAGTGTAAAAGTGAGAAAATCTGACGCCAAAAGCAGAGACTCCATTAGGGAAAAGAATGATTGAGATTTGAAGCATTTAGTAGTAGGAGCAGTTGTGGGAAAGCAGTAGGATGAGGGAGAATGGGAGTGGGAAAAGGTGGAAAAAGCAGCAAAGAAAAAGGGAAGGGTGGGGATAAACTCTATGAGGGAAGGAAAGCAAAAAGTTAGGGGGAAATGATGTTGAGACAAGGGGAATGGTTAGAAGAGCCAGAAAAAATAAACCGAAGAGGAAACAGAAGCAAAGTTACATAGTAGGTAAAAAGAAGCAACCTTTAAGAAACTTGAGAACATGGGGGAAGGGGTTCTAGAGCACCTGATGTTCTTTTTATCACTGACCTCTCAGTGACTTGAGAGTAATTCAAGGCATAATCAACCCTATATGTCTGTGCCAGGTAGCCCAAGTACCTAATATGAAAGATCCTAACCCAAACTGAGTCCACTATTCCTTGGGTGTCACTCAGGATCTACCTTCTCAGGAAAACTAACCAAACAGAACGGTTCTCCCAAGGAGCAAAAATATATTCTTGGATTTTCTCGGGGAGACACTTGGGATGCTCTTTTGTGGGAAGAAACTTGACTATTTCCTAAAGGAGGAACATTATGTTGCAAGATTATAATGCCCATTATATTGTAAACTATAACAATGGTAGCTACCATTTGTTGCGTACTTACTGTGTCCTAGACACTGTAGTAAGCAGCTCATATATATTGCATGAAAATTTCCTCAACCTTTCTGTAAGGTAAGCACTATTATCCAACAATATGTAGATAAAAATTATATTTATGAAAAATTTATAATAAAGTGTTAATTACATTAAAATGTTAAGCTGCCTATTGAAGTGTTTTAGAATATAATCAAACTATGTAAAACATTGAAAATATTAAAAATTGGAAGGAAATGACAAATGTCAATAATTACTGTATTTAGGTGATGAAAACGGAGTAATTCTCCCCTTTTATTCTACTTCTTTGTATATCCCAAATGAACAAGTTTGAAAGAATTCATCATATATATGTAGTAAATACTTTAAAAAAAAATGCTACAGAATTATCTGAGCCTTTCTGGAGATGATTCTTTGATAACTTTTTCAATTATTTCCTTTAGGATTCATTTGTTGAGATTTTTCTACTTCTTGAATGGATTTTGGAGCCCTGGTGGCACAGTGGTTGAGAGCTCGACTGTTAACCAGAAGATCAGTAGTTTGAATCCACCGGCCGCTCCTTGGAAACATTATGGGGTAGTTCTACTCTGTCCTATGAGTCAGAATTGACTCAATGACAATAGGTTTTTGGAGTGGATTTTAGACCTTTTTTTTCCCCCAAAAAAGCACCAATTTAATTGAGATTTTTAAAAAATTTAGTAGCATACTTTCCTCCTCATCTGCTTATTGTCACATAATTTTAATTGTTTTTCTCTCAATCAGATTTATCATAAGTTTGTAATTTTTATGGGTTTACAAAGATTCCATTTTTGGGTTATTTGTTACTGACACTATTTTTCTATTTTCTAATTCATTTACTTATGCTTTTTATCTTTATTTCTTTTCCTCGAGTGTTTCTCAATTTTTCCTGAGTTAAATGCTTAACTTATATTTTCTTTTTCAATAATAAAAGCAAGTAAGCCTATACACCTACCAAGTACTGTTATTTTAAAAATAATCCACTAGCTTTGTGTGTGTGTGTGTGTGTGTGTGTGTGTGTGTGTGTGTTGTTTTTTTCTATTTTTGGAAGATAGAAATAGAGAAAGGAGAGGAGGGCCTTCCTTGTCATGTGCCAGACTATATGCTTATATCTTAGCAAAGAGATCAGGGAGACTTTATCCTAGTAAGAGGAAGGATAGATCTAAGCCAAGGGCAGAGCCAGGATTTTAACAGGATCTGTGACACTTATTTTGTCGAGTATTTAACCACTCAAGTTATCACAGGTCTAAGGCTCTGTCAGGTTGATGCTCTAAAATAGATGATGAGCAACTGAAGCCAGGGGCACACCTGAAGAATATTCTGAGCTACTCAAGAAGTTTAGGGCCTGAAATAGAAGTGTCATCCAGATAGCAGGCTGCTTGTGTAAACTTGGGAAGAGAAGTTGATAGAGCAAGACACTAGATAAAAGGAAAAACATGCTGATATACACTGTGCACTAAAGGGGAAGCTGACTATTAGGAATATGTTGTGCCATAGTCAGAGGAAGGGGCTTTGGCTTTCAGTCACGTACTTCTTGCAAAGAAGAGCAGGCGTCACTCTTTTTTAATTTTTCTCCCTGGAGAGTTTTCTGAAGCTCACTTGGAAGTTATTCGTTTCTACACTTCCCTAACTGTTCCACCCAGGTTTATTTAACCAGACAACTATTATTTGCCCTTGAGAAGCACAGGGAGATTGGAGCTGAATTCATCTTAAAGGATTTATGCCCTTTTACGGGATGACTTGTTGGTCAAAGAACTTCAGAGAGGGAAAAGGGATATTGATGACATTGTCCAAACAGGAAAAAAATTCTGTAGGCCTTGAAGAATGGATAGGGTTTTTGTTTGTTTGTTTGTTTAACGTTTACCTTTTCCTGTTCACATGTGTAGTGAATTCTTATAAAAAATTAAAACTTTGCACAAATACATAATACAAGTTTTCTAAGTTTATCCCAGGAGATGATCACTGTGCAAATATTTAAAAAATTATTATTTTACAAAAACTGGATCATATAATGTTTTGTAACTTACTTTTTTTCACTCAGTATACCTTTTGGCATCTTCTAGTACTTAAAAACTGAGTAGTATTTTATTGAGTGGACATACAGAAATTTAATTCCCAAATGATGGACATTTGGGTTTCTAAATTTAAATAAACAATGTTTCTTTGTACATCTGTTCAAACATTTGTGTAAGCATTTCTGTATGGATAATTCTAAGACACAGTTGATGGATTAAGGGATATGGACATACAATTTTAATAAGTCTTGCTAAATTCCTTCTAAAAATATACAACTAACAGCACCATTTCTCCACACAGTTTCCAATATTGGGAATTATTAATCTTTTTGTCTTTAGCAAACTGAAAAAAAAATCAAATTTCATTACTGTTTTAATCTAAATTCTTTATTAGTGAACTTGAGCAATTTTTCATATTTGTTACTGCCCTTTAACATTTGTATTCTGTAAACGCCTGCTCAAGTCCTTTGCCAATTTTTCTGTTGACTTGTTCATATTTTTATTTTTTGTAAGAGATCTTTGAATATTAGGAAAATCAGCCCTCTGTCTTTTACATGTGTGGCAAATTTTACTATGAGCTTATATTTTGACTTTATATTTGGTTTTAATTTTTTTCTTTCAAAAGTTTACGGTTTTTATGTAGCCGGTTTCATTTATCTTTGATAACTTTTGGGTTTTATGTCTTTAGAGTTTTATGTCATGCTTAAGCCCTCTCCACTCCAAGGTTATTAAAAAACATTCTCTGATGTTTTCTTCTAATACTTTAATAATTTCTTTTTTTTATATTTAAGCACCCTTGTCTCATTTGTTCACTGCTGTATCCTAAGCATTTAGTGAAGTACCTGGCATATACTAGGCATGAAAGAAATTTGTTGATGAATGAATTTAAGTCTTTGATTTAGATTAGTATAAAAAGTGAAGAGATTTGGCTTCCCCTCTCTGCCCCTTCCAAATTGCCAGCCAACATATTCATTGTAGTCCCAATACTAATCATTTCCTAACTGATTTGAAATTTCACCTTTAGCCACATACTAACTACCCTTGTGTGCTTGTGTATATTCCTGAACTCTATTCTATTCATATTGTCTGTCTGCTAGTCTTGCACAACTGCTTTAATTGCTGATGTTTAAAATTATGCAACTGGTAGGCATAAAACTCCCTCACTCTACCCTTTTCCTGGTTATCATCTAATGTTTATTCTGAATGGGTATTTGAGAAGGCAGGAAGGAAAGTGGCATTATAGACTAGTAAAACACCTTGAACAGGGGCCTAAAAAAAGGAACTAGGAATTATTAACTTGACCTTGAAACATAAATATGTCATAAAACAATCTCATAACTGTTAACTAATTAAATCTCTATAAATTTACCTTGGGACATAAATATGTCATACACCAATTCCCTTAACAGGCAATAAAACATACCAATTATGGTTAAACATGACAGCACACATAGTACACAAACCCTTGGATTTCTGCTCATTCCGGGAGCAGAAGACAGAGGCAAAAGGTCTCTCCAACTCTCCTTCTCTCTGAAGACTGAGAGCCTGCTGAGATACTGCTCACCACAAACAACCTGGGACCCTAGCTAAGGAGGACCTCCTCCAAGTTCAAGGAGTGGTCAAGTATCCTCCCAGAGATCACTCATTAAAGGTAAATCCTGAAGTCTAAACATTTGGCCTCTAACATTTAAACTAACGTTATAATTATCAATTCTGATTCTCCAGTGCTAAATGAATGTCTTGAGGTCCTGCTGGTTTGCCTTGCCACGATTGCCTTGCAACAAGCTAAACGAGTTTATGCAAGACAAACCTGAGCATTTCTTTATTCTTAAAATCCTCCAGGACAAATTGCATTTCTAGGAATATGTACTATGGATAAATCTAGGGGTTGATTATCCAATAGGCAAGGTAAGCATACTGCTTATCTTGCTTACCAAAGCATCTTTAGTGAACAATTTCACACTTTTTTGACCACATCAAATATTCTGCTTCTAGGTATGGCTGGCATCTGTCTCTCTTCCAACCTACAATACTTCATACAAAATCAAAGCCTCTTTTCAAATTTACAATCCCTGACAGGAATAGATTACCCAGCAAGCAAGGTAAACCCGGGTTTACTTGTGCTTATTTACTAATCTGTAGTGAACAGTTTCACTGGGTTTCACCGCGTCTAACAAGTAAGCACAAGTATACTCATGTTTACCTTGCTTATTGGGCAATCCGCCCCTGGTATCTTTACACATGACATATGATGTGTGTTCACAGTAATCTATTGCAGCATTTGAAAAAGCAAAAGATTGGAAACAGGCTAAATGACCATCAATGGTGTAGTAACTGATAAATTCTGGCACATCTGCACAATGGAATACTATGCCACAGGTTTAAAAAAAAAAAAAGAGCAAGATTTATGTACAATCTACAAGATCTATTAGCAGGAGGGAAAAAAAAAGCAAGGTATAGAACAAAGTGCACAGTATGCTACCCTTTGGGCAGGAGGAAAAAGCGAGGGGGATTACATGTCTGCGTAATATATCTACGGAAGGATACACGTCTCACGAAAAGTATTAGTTGCCAAAACCAAATGCTAGGGTACACTTATTTTTAAATTCCGAACAATAAGAATGTATTACTTATTCAAAAATTAAACAAACAAACAAACAAAAAAACCTTGAGCCAAAAAAAAATTCTTTAAGAGTCAAAAAGACGCGCTTGCAGGCTCCGCATTCCGATCAGTCGATTTACTGTATAACCTGGTCCTTCCCGGGCTAGGGCGAAGCTGGATAGCCCAGCAGTCGTCACCGAGGCGAGACTTCCTAGAGCGGCCCGGAAGGCAGGACGCCAATTGGTCGCTTGAAGTCCAGCCTTCGTTCGGGGCCGCCCAGGGATTGCCAGCTTTCGCACTTGTGCCTCTAGGCGCGTGAGGTGAGTCTCTCCCGGTTCCGGGGTGTAGAGGGCAGGATACAACTGTGGTCAGCAGCAAACCCCTCCCCACACCTGCCCGGTCGCGGGCACAGGTTGACGCTCCTATCCCTCCCCTCACTCGACAGATCTACAGGAGAGGACTTGAGCCAACCTTTGGAGAGACGACAGGCTGAAATGGGGACACTGGTTGCGAGTTCGTTTGCGGAGGTCCCCACCTAACTCCCTTCCCGAGTTAGCGTCCACAGCCCTCAACCCCTGAATCCGGAGGACACAAGCCGACCCTATGCATCTCGGGTGGAATGGAAGGGGCTTTTAATAAAGCTGTTGATTCCTGGCGTTTATTTAGGTTTTACTAGTGTCAGCCGCTATGCCAGCGGCTTTGCGTACATTCTCTTTAAACCTATACCACAATCCTATGAGGAACATATCATGCGAATTTTATACATGAGGGTCTGTAGCTCTAGTTAAGTGACTTGCTCTAAATCACACTGTAAAGCTCAGATTCAAATCCACGTCCAGGCTTCACTGTTTTTTTTTTTTTAATAGGCTCCTATATGAGATTGTTTTCTCTGATTCCACCCTGTTGGCTCAGCTTCATTAGCTTTTATGTTTATAGCAGCTTTTGTAATTTCTCTATGGTAACATCTTTTTATGCCTTAGGAGTCTCTCTTAAGGCAAGATCATCAGTGATTTTTCTTGAATCAATCCCAGACTGAGGATTAATCTGAACAACAAAGCCTAGAATGGCCACAGCCCTGGAACCTGAGGAACAGAACGGACTTCTGATACTGAAGGTAGAGGACCATTACGGTGGACAGAACTCCATCTCACAAAAGAACTGTCATCACAGGAGGGAACTCTTCAGGCAGCGCTTCAGGAAACTCTGCTATCAGGATTCACCCGGGCCCCGAGAAGCTCTTACCCAGCTCTGGGAGCTTTGCCGCCAGTGGCTGAGACCAGAGTATCACACCAAGGAGCAGATTTTAGACCTGTTGGTGCTGGAACAGTTCCTGAGGATTCTCCCTAAGGACCTGCAAGCATGGGTGCAGGCGCACCATCCAGAGACTGGAGAGGAGGCGTTGACTGTGTTGGAGGATCTGGAGAGAGAGCTTGACGAACCCGAAAAGAAGGTGGGAAAGGGACAATCATTTGGCTATGAGGTATCAGGGTATGTGGACCCAACCAAAGCAAAAGGCATACGAAAGAACACCTGGAGGTATTTGTGTAGCCTAGACAAGAACAACACTTAGGGAGGGATCTAACTGCCAATGTGAAATAACTAAAGTGTGGTTGAGTAAAGAGAGGAGACACTTGACATAGTGTCAATTTAGAAGGCTAGGATCAGTGGGAAGGTACAGGAAGGCAGATAGGTATCGGGAAAAAAAGAATTTCTAACATTTATAAACCAAAAAAAAAACAAACCAAACTCATTGCCGTTGAGTCCATTCCGACTCATAGTTACCCTATAGGACAGAGTAGAACTGCCCGATAGAATTTCCAAGGAGTGCCTGGTCGATTGGAACTGCCAACCTTTTGGTTAGCAGCCGTAGCTCTTAACCACTATGCCACCAGCATTTCCTCTAACATTTATAGCTACCCATAAATAAAATGGGCTACCCTGTAATGTAATGAACTCCTTGTCCATAGAAGTATTCAAGCAAGGGTTCAAGTAGATGTCAAGGGTACTACAGAACAGTGCTGTCCAACAGAAAATATAATGTAAGCCATATACATAATTTAAATTTTCTAGTAGCCACATTAAAAAATAAACAGGTGAAATTAATTTTAATATAGTTTATCTAACCTAAAATGTTTAACCATGTATATCAATATTTTAAAAATGAGCTATTTTACATTCTGGGGTTTTTGTTTTTGTTTTTTTTAAAATCTCTGAAATTTGATGTGTATTTTACACATAAAGCATATCTTGATTTGAACTAGCCACACTTCAAGTACTCAATAGCCACATAGTAGTGGACAGCACAGTTATAGAAGTAATGCCCTCATTTGGTGGAAGTTGGGACTATATGATTTTTAAGGTACCTTCCAAGTCCCAGGAACCCTGGTGGAGCAGTAGTTAAGCACTCAGCTGCTAACCAAAAGGTTGGCGAGTTCGAAGCCACCAGCCGCTCCTTGGGAGAAAGATGTGGCAATCTGCTTCCGTAAAGATTTACAGCCTTAGAAACCCTATGGGGCAGTTCTACCCTGTCCTATAGGGTTGGTATGAGTTGGAATCGACTCAAAGGCAGTTGGTTTGGTTTGGGTTTAGGTCCAAGTCCCAAGACTATGACCCTGGACCTCTACAGACCAACAGGAGAACCACTCTCCCTCCAGTGTCTTGAGCTGTAGAAATTTACATTTATTGCTATTTGCAATTGAATGAGAATTTGTCTTCTTTCCTATATCCTTGGCAGATGCTTCTTTTGATCTTTTGTCTAAAGTTTTCTGTTCCCACAAAATCTACCTTGCAAGCCCAATCACATGCTCATTGTTCCCAGGTCCCAGCCAATTCAGAAAGACAGGACATACTCTTGGACAACTTGGCCCCGTTGGGAAGGCCACATGAGTCACTGACTATCCAGCTCCATCCCAAGAAGAACCAGCTGGAGCAGGAATCTGTGGAGCCCCAAAGGAATGGTAAGGAGCAACAGTTTTGAGTGTGTGAGGGAAGAGGTGGCTACTTAGGTTAGAGAAGAGCTTTCTCATTTTCATCTTCTCCTTTTAAGGTTCTGCCTGCTTGTCCTCCACCTCACTATGGAAGATTTTATCCCCCTTCCTACTTTTGCTCCATCACTGAAAGAATTAATTTTAGATTTCCATTAGACTTAAAAGCTGAGATCTGGCCCAAGGAGTGGTAGAGGGGGTTGGCATTGGTTTTTAAATACCTTTTCAAGTTATGTGGTGATTCTACTTGCAAATTCCCTTAAATTTCTATTTTGAAATGGGAAAATTTATGAACCCCCTCATGTGAAAGAAGTAGGGGAGAGAGAGTAAGGATCAGTCAATGCAGTAAGATGTTTTGTGTTTGTGTTTGTTTGTGTCAGGTTGACTAGGTTTGGGTTGTGGTTTGGTCCCCCATTCCACTACTTACCTCACTAACTGCAAACCAGGGCATCTAGTATATCCCCAGGCTACACAAAAAAAGCTGGCAAAATTTAAATCCCTGTTTGCCCAAGCCTTACTCTTTACAACGTTCCCTACCATTTCTCTAGAGGATCTCATGCCCGTAATGCCTCCCCCTGGGCAGTACATTACACTCTGGCCTATTTTGGGTTCCATTCTCACTACTTAAATTTTACCAGTATGGTTCTCTCTCTCAGAGAGGTGATTTGTCTAATCTGAAAAACTATTTTGAGCTGAGATGTTCTAGCTGATGTCTGCTATACATAATTAAAGGAGCCTTTCAGTGCTTTATCTAGGGGTGGAGTGTTGGTTATTGGTTGGCTTTAGAGGTGAGGTTGAGAATCACATGTTCTGTTCATTCCTTCCTCTTTCATTAAACATTTATTGAGCAGCAGCTATATGTCAGGCATCATGCTAAATGTAAGGAAAACAAAGATAAGACATTTGACTTCCTCTCTTCCAGAAGCAGAGGGAAGTAAGTATTTGCAATAACGTGTGATAATTACTAAAGATATACTGTGAGCTTCAGAGAAAAGGACCACTGTCCCTGTGGCAGGCCTGCAAAAGTGACAAAGAGTAGGTTTGTTTCAACTGAGATGGTCAAATGGGTAGGACCTGGGAAGAGGGGACATTCCAGAGAGAACAGTGAGTAAAAGCACGAGAACATAATGCAGTCTAAGAACAGCAACTGCTCTGAGTTGATTTTGATATGGAGGATTCTGTGGGAAGGAAAAGCAAAGGCCAGTGAAGAGTCCTGAATGCCATGCTGAGGAAATGGAACTTCATCCAATCAGGTGGCGATCTGTTATATTATTTTAAATAGACGAATGGGTGACACATATTTGTGTTTGGAAAGATCACTGTCCATACTAAATTTTTAAGTTTCTATATAATAGAAAAAAGACTGGAAGGATCTCTCCAAATGTAAATGGCGGTTATCTCAACGTAGTGAAATCACAGATGACTTCTTTTCTTCTTCTGTATTTTCCAAAGTCTGTAAGTATAGGGTTGCTATGAGTTGGAATCGACTCAACAGCAGCTAGGTTTTGTTTTTTGTTTTAATAAGTGAATGAGTACTGAATGAGTAGGAGACAAAAGATATAAACATGAGGCAGAGGGCAGGGTCAGGGGAGGGGAGCACTCTCAAATATAATGGTGGACCAGAGGGGACAGGGAAGAGGAAAGGGAAAATTCAAGAAGAGATATTTAGGAAGTAAAATCAGCATATCTGATTGGATATGGCAGCGGGAGGGGGACAGTTAATATAATCCCAAATTTGTGGTTTGGGCAACTAGGTGGATAATGGTGCCAGCAACTGAGATAGAAAAACCAGAAGGCGGCATGTCTATGTGTGAAGATTTGAGAGAATCAATTTTTATACATGTGAATTTGCAGTACCTTGGAAACATGCAAGCAAATAAAATCCAGCAGGCAATGAAGTTTGAAATGTGGTTCTAGATTTAGGAGAAGATAGAGACTTAGGAGTCATCCCTGGGTAGATGATAGAAGACATGGGTGTAGATGAGGTCGATCAGGAAGAAGTTATAAAGTAAAAAGAGAAAGTGCCACATGTAAAATTCTGAGGCATGCCACCATTTAAAGTTTTGGAGGAGGGAAGAGGATTCTGTGAAGCAGATAGAGCAGGGCTGTCAGAGAGGTAGGAGAAACAGAAGAGAATGGTGTCACAGAAGTCAAGGGAGGAGTTTCAGCCAGGAGGCAAGATCAGCAGTGGCCAATGCTACTGATAGGACACAAGATAGGATTGATAAGAGTCCACTGAATTTGGCATTTAGTAGTTAATGGCAGTCTTACAAGGAGCGCTGGTGGTGCAGTGGTTAAAGTGCTTGGCTGCTAACCAAAAGGTCAGCAGTTTGAACTCATGAGCCACTTTGCGGGAGAAAGATGTGGCAGTTCTACTCTGTCCTATAGGGTCGCTATGACTTGGAATTGACTCCAAGGCAGTGGAGTTTGGTAGTCTTACCAAGAGTAGTTTCAGAGGGTCAGAAGCTGTAAGGTGTAGACCATTTTAATAAGCTTTAGTAAGCTTAACTATGTGAGGGAATCTTCATCTCTTTCCTGTGAGAAGGTATACAATAAGAAATTTCTCTCCCAACCTTTGAGAGAAGACAGGACATGCACTTATAAAATAGGTCTCAATAATAATATGTCAACATGCTAAATTAATTCTACTATGTAGAACATAGAATTATTTTCAGTGATGCCTTGTCTATGCAAAACTTTAAATTCTTGTCTTCCCTTCTGTTTCTCTATACTTCCTGGACTACTTTCCTTCTATTTCCTATTCGCATAAGTCCAAGAAAAATGCACACTTTCTGTACCTAAAATTGTAGAGAACTGCACATGTGCTGCTGCCAAAATAACCTCTCAGAGTAGTAGTATGTTAAATATGAATGGATTTTCTTAAAATATGTATTGACTTTTCTTACTAAGCCACTGTAAAATGCTTCAGGAAATCTGGCTATTCTGAGATATGAGAATTCTTAGGGAGGTCCATTTTGTCTACATTGAACAGTATAAACATGACTTCTTCCTGGGGTACACCACCAGCAACCTTCTATAATTTTTATCTGTGTTTCCCACCATCACTACCACCACCACACTTCCCTCCAAACAAACCAACCAACCCTGCAAAAATCACCACAACATATACATTTCAAGAAGTGGCCATCAACTTTATTAAAAGTATTTAATATCTGGTCTAACCCATCATTTTACAGTTGAAGAAACAGACCCACAGTAGTTATGACTTGTCCAAATTTCCATAAGGCATTAGAGGCACCATGGAGATTAAGATTAGAATCTGGGGCTCCTGCCTGCTAGCTCAGAAGTTTTTTTAAAACCATCATAATAATGTACCAAAAAGCCAATATCTTTTAAGAATATATTTCTTGTTGAATAGAGGGACTGACTGTTTTTATGCAGGATTTCTTGTTTAAAAAGATTCATTGTATCCATACCAGTAAGACAGTATTAATGTTAGCTGTTGGCAAGGGTAATAGGAATCATCTCCTTATATATAACTGGGGATTATAATAGTAATCACTTAATATAGAATTATCTTTCTATAAAACAGAAGAACTTAGAGAATTGAGTATCTCACAATTCTTTGTAACACGTTTTAAAGTATTTCTAAAGAAAACTGGGTCTTTTGGGATATGCTATTAACCCACAGCAATGACTCTCCATTAGCAGTAAGTGACAGTCTCCTTAACTCTGTTACAGTTTCACTTCACTCAGCATTCAGCCTTGTCCTTTCTCCCCTAGACTTTCAAGCAACTGGTGCACGTGGTAATCAAATGGTCTTTGTGGACTTATCCTCATCTCAGTAACCAGCAGGGCTGGAACCTGTCTGGAATGGTACCTGTTGAGGACCTTTGGTATTTCATGTGCCAAGATGATATTGGAAGAACAGCCCTGGCAGAAGATACTAGAGCCCAAAGGTTCCTAGTTTTGTCAATTCTAAAACAAGGTCTGGAATTTTGGGCCTGGGGCTAGGTAGCACCTGGAACTCCAGTGAGCCAAAGAATAGACTCTGCAGGCCCCTAAGATGAGTTCACATTTGACAGTTCTCGTACAATATTCTTTATGTTGTTCAACTGCAGATCTAAGGGAGAGGGTTATTCAATTGCTGACCAAGGAAAACTGACCCTGGATTTAAAAAAGTCTTTTGAAGTCCTGGTGAGAGATTTTTCTCCAGTTTTCTCCTGAACCTGTGGGAAGGACTCATCCCAAAGACTTGTAGGTCCCCCTAGAGATGGTGACCTAACCAATGGTGCCAACTCTTTGTATCTTTTTTAAAAAATATGATCCATCTTCATTGATAACTCACAGGACAGTGAACTAGCAGTGACTCCAGTATGAAAACGAAGCTGTTGAGCCAATATGTTGATGTTTGAGAACTTCTTCCTAATGGTATGGGGGTGTCTATGATTTTCATGATTTACTCCATAATTATTGCTCTAATAAACTTAGGAATACTTCTATCACACAGTAATACTTTTCAAAATGCTTTATCATACATTCTTTATCATCCAAACACTAGGTAAGGAGAAGAACACAGAAGTGATAAGGAAACTGGAAGTGGTTATCTGCCAAATTTTAAACAATTATCAGCAGAGCCAAGACTGGAATCTGGACATTCTGGCTCTAATCTAGTCCTCATGATTTCCAGCCAGAGATAATGTGGCATTTAGATTCCAAAACAATGTTATCTTAGAGCAAATAATCCAACTTTGAGAAAGTCCGCTGCCTGGTAAAAATGACTGTAGGGAGGAAGGTAAGATTTCAGGAGGATTTGGCAGGAAAGGGACATGGTGATGACAATGAGGAATGGCTAGCCCAGAGCCAGCACTTTCCAT
Source organism: Trichechus manatus latirostris (assembly GCF_000243295.1). Taxonomy (NCBI): domain Eukaryota; kingdom Metazoa; phylum Chordata; class Mammalia; order Sirenia; family Trichechidae; genus Trichechus; species Trichechus manatus. Next base: position 1,212,836 of record NW_004444116.1, read on the forward strand.
ACCCAAGCCAGTTACTGGAATGTTCTGGTAGGACTTGCTGCTTCTTCCATCATAGCCAAGTTGTTGTATGAACCACTGAAAACCATCTTTAACCATTTTAAATAATTGTTGCAGAGTGGGATTCCTAGGTCTGTTGGTGGTCTGTAGGTTGTTTTAGCATGACCAAATAGTTGACAACTTCTACCCCCTCCAAACATCATCAAAACTGCTATTTTCTTATAGAATTCAACTCAACAAATATTTATTGTGAACTTGCTATATGCCAAATTCTATGTTAAGCTTGGGGTGGAGGACATGAGAACTAGGAAGAGAGCAATCACATCCAACTTGGGAAATTAGGGAAGACTTCCTGGAAGAGATAGCATTTGAGATGAGCCTTGAATGGCTAGGCCATTCTGTATCTGTCTCAGCAGGAAATCTGTTAGAAATGCACATTCATAGGAGCCATCCCGGACCTACCAAATCAGAAACTCTGAGGGGTGGGGCCCAGCAATCTTGTGTTTTTAATAAGCCATCCAGGTGATTCTGATGCATAGTCAAATTTGAGAACTACTGTTCTAGGATTCTGACAGGAGGGTATCAGTTTCAGGAAAAAAAAGGTTCAACCCAGCACACACACCAGACCATTCACTGTCACTTCCTGTTCCTCTTCCTCTATTTACCCTGACCTGTATGCTCTCACTCTTACAGCTAATCGGTATCCCTCATAAACGCTTCCCTCCTTTGTTGGTTCCTCTTCACTACATTCCTGTCAGACCCCTAATCCCATTATCCTCTCCGGTCACTTTTATTTGCTTTTACTCCCACGGACCACCTGTTTCAGGCCTCTGCATGTTTCTCCCAAACTTTTACCTGCCCTCCACCCCCCCTTTCCCATCTCTGTTCTCCAGTCTCATCTGTCCCTCTTAATTATCCTTGGCATACCTAAAATCCCCATTTACCATCCTGCCTTTCCACAGGATTGCCATGTAGCCCCTTAATCGACACTTTTTATTTTTCCTTACTTCTTAATCCACTCCCAAACAACATATTCTGCTGCTGCCCTCCTTGCTGGCCTCTTCCTAATTTCCTCCCTATATTGTGACTCTATGATATGAAGGTACAAAAATAAGATGGTACCAGATATCTGATGTGTGTTGTATGTGACTTCTCATTATAACACATTTATAGTATTTACATATTCTTTCTTCCATAGGCTCTTTTCTTTTCAAACCTAAACAGAACCTGTTTGTGCAATGTTTGTTATAGGTGATAAAACCAGGACTAGGAATGAAGAATTGACCCAGAAGGAGGATATGCCCAAAGACATAGAGTCCCTTGGGGAGAAAAACAACAGATTTAACAAAGACATTCCTCAGCATGCTGAATCCAAAGATGCTACTGAAAATGAGAGATTAGAGTGGCAACAGAGGGAAAGAAGACGATATAAATGTGATGAATGTGGGAAAAGTTTCAGTCATAGCTCAGACCTTAGTAAACACAGGAGAACTCACACTGGAGAAAAGCCCTATAAATGTGACATGTGTGGAAAAGCCTTCATTCAACGCTCACATCTTATTGGACATCATAGAGTACACACTGGAGTCAAACCCTATAAATGTAAAGAATGTGGGAAAGAGTTCAGTGGGCGCACGGGTCTTATTCAGCATCAGAGAATCCACACAGGTGAAAAACCCTACGAATGTGATGAATGTGGGAGGCCCTTCCGCGTGAGTTCAGCCCTTATTCGACATCACAGAATTCATACAGCAAACAAACTCTATTAATATGCTGAAAGTAAGAAAATTCCTTTAGATGCTCAGCCCTAATGAGTCATCAGAGAATCTACCTTAGAGACTTTAGGGGTATCCCTGAATGTGGGCAAAGCTTCATTCATTATTAAAAACTTCTCTGGCACCAGAGAATCTACTTGAGTAAAATTTCCTTTATTTCTAAATTAGTGTGGGGAAGAATTAAGAGTTACCATTTCAGAAAGCCTTGTCAGCTGACAGTGCTTCTCACTTGCAGCCCAAGAGATCCATGTTTCCTGGTTCAAAGACAGTGAGTTCCATCTCTCTCTGGTCTAGCTTCTTTTTACCTGACTACCCAGTGCATGACTTTAGGCAAGAATTTCAAATTTTTCTCTGCCTTCAATTCCCCTTCTGTAAAGTACAAATGATAATAAGAGGCCCAGCAAGTATGTTTTGAGGATAAATTACAACAGATATGAAAACTGCTTTTGAAATTTAGAACTAAAACAATGCTAATTATTTGTTTTCCATCATTACTGACTGTCTTAGTTACCTAGCGCTGCTTTAACAGAGATCACAAGTGGCTTTAACGATTATTTTCTCACAGTTCGGGACGCTAGAAGTCCGAATTCAGGGCACCGGCTTCAGAAGGCTTTCTCCCTCTGTCGACTCTAGGGGAGGGTCCTTGAATCTTTTTAGCTTCTGTTCCTTGGTTCCTTGTCAGTCATGTGGTGAACATCTCTCTTCCTCCATCTGTGCTTGCTTGCCTCTGTGCCTGATCTGCTCCTTTTATATCTCAAAAGTGATTAGCTTAAAACATACCCTATACTGATACGTTTACCCTGGTTGCAAAGTGGTTAAGAGCTTGGCTGCTAACCAAAAGGTCGGCAGTTCAAATCCACTAGCTGTTCCTTGGAAACCCTATGGGGCAGTTCTACTCTGTCCTATAGAGTTGCTAGAAGTCGGAATCAACTGGACAGCAATGGGTTTGGTTTTTATACTGATACTGCCTAATTAACATAACAAAAGAAAACCCCATTCCCAAATGGGATTACATCCACAGGTATGAGGGTAAAGACTTTCAACACATATTTTTGGGGGGCACAGTTCAATCCATAACACTGATATAATGGTCTAAATTTTTTTTTAATCTTAAAGTTGGGGGGAGTGTCATTTTGTGGGAAATTTTTGTTTTGCCAATGATAAAAAAGCAGCAGCCATCAGAAAAGACGCAAACTGAGGAAAACAATATGGAAATGGAAAGCAGTAAGTGATCAGGAGCTGCTGGAAAGTAGGATAACAGAGTGTGTTAGGGATCTGTAACTTTGGATAAATCACTTCCCTGCTGGGTTTTAGGTCATTGTAAACTGACAGAGATGGGGAGAAGTTGATCTAGTAGCCATATGTGGCTATTTAAATCTAAACTTAAATGAATTCAAATGAAATAAAATGAAAAATGCAGTTCCTTGGTCACATTAGCCATATTTCAAGTTTTCAATAGCCACATGTGGCTAGTGGCTACTGAACTGGACAGCACATATAGAGGCCATTTCTATCGTCACAGAAAGTTCTAATGGACCTTGGTCTAAATCGATTACTGGTAAGGTGCCTTCCAGCCTTGATATTATCTTATTCTGAGTTCACAAAAGCAGCTAAAGAGACACCTGAGGAGGGTACAATGACAACAGAAGATAAAACACAAACACCCTAAAAGAAAATAGTAACGATAACTTTATGGCATTTTTTAGCCTTAAAAAAAGGAATGTACTATAATTGAAGGAAAGTGATTATTAAAGGAAGCACAATGATCTAATATAAACTGAAAGCTTAAATTGCCACCTTGCCTTTATGAAATGAGTGTCGTTACCTTTACAAGGTAGCATCGTCAGTCAGATACCCTACACTATTGAGAAACTAGGACTTTCAGGATACTAATAGTTTAAAGAGGGGAATACACCCAACTCCTCACTTATCGACATGGTTAGTTTCCAAGGACAAGGTCATTATGTGAAAATGGAGGATGACTACATCATTACATAACTGCCAAATTACATCATTATATAAAAGCTGTTATGGATTGAATTGTGTCCCCCAAAAATGTGTGTCAACTTGGCTAGGCCACGATTCCCAGTATTGTGTGATTGTCCATCATTTTGTCACCTAATGTGATTTTCGTATGTGTTATAAATCCTACCTTTATGATGTTAATGAGGTGGGATTAGCGGCAGTTATGTTAGTGAGGCAGGACTCAATCTACAAAATTAGGTTGTGTCTTAACTCAATCTCTTTTGAGATATAAAAGAGAGAATCAAGCAGAGAAACATGAGGACTTCATACCACCAAGAAACAAGAGCCAGGAGAATAGTGCATCCTTTGGACCCGGGGTCCCTGCACTGAGAAGTTCCTCAGCCACGGAAGACTGATGACAAGGACCTTCCCCCGGAGCCGACAGAGAGGGCTTTCTGCTGGAGCTGGCACCCTGAATTCCAACTTCTAGCCTCCTAGACCGTGAGACAATAAATTTCTCTTTGTTAAAGCCATCTACTTGTGTATTTCTGTTATAGCAGCACTAGATGACTAGGACAACTGCCAGATTACATCATTACATAACTGCCAAACCACTGAGAATCATGGCCCAGCCAAGTTGACACATAACCTTAAGCATCATCACAGCCAGTGACAGTCTCACCTCGCACCTCAGCATTCTCATTATTGCCAGATGTGCATTGTTAATGCACAAAATAGTTGGATAGTAGATTTTTTTACTATTGTAAATGTGAAATGTCAGATAATGATATAGTCAATAAGTGACGAGTAGATGGTGCACAGTGGTTAAGAGTTCAGATGCTAACCAAAAGGCTGGCAGTTCGAATCCACCAGCTGCTCCTCAGAAACCCTATGGTGCAGTTCTACTCTGTCCTATAGGGTCGCTATGCAATGGGTTTTGTTTTGTTTTGTTTTTTTTGATAGATGTAATCCAATTGCTTTTCTCTGTGGCTTCTGAATGTATTAGCATTTCATGTACTTGCAACAGTTTTACATGCCTTATTTGAGAATTCTATAGCCTGACAGGAATTGTGACCAATGGCCCAGCACATTCAAACTTACAACACCATCAAGCTGCCACAAACTTCTGATTCCCTGACTGGTTTTAGGAATAGCCATCACCAAAACAATCAGGAAAGAAGTGATCAAATTACTTCAAAATCTTGTTGAAGATAATAATTAAGCACACTTGCTTTTGCATTGTGTTTGAGATCAGGAAAACTACAAGGGTCATTTTTATGTCTACTATGGTAAGATGAATCTTAAAATTGTTCCTCATAACACCATCGAGATAAATTGAGCTTCTGTATCTTTTGAACATAATGTTCCTTTAAAAAAAAAAAAGTAAGTTTGCTTTGGATATCTTACATCAATTTATAAAAATGTTGAAACCATCTCGTTTCACACTAACACTTGTTTTATGGCTTATTATAATGGTCAGAGCAATATTTCAAAGCATTTGAAACTATTAAAACAGAGACCTTTTAATGTCTTGAAGAGAAAATAAAATTAAATCTTTAGCATTAGAAACATTTTTAAAAAATAAAGTTAGGTGCTTACTGAATGATGCCTCTCCCCTCCCTCACCCCCTTTACCTTTTATGGGACTAACTTCTAACGCTTAGAAGTTGCTCACAATCTTTAAAGGGGGAACTGATGTTTCTGACTTTATTCTTCATGAATTTAGAGAGGCTTCTACAACGGTAAGAAAGATGATTTTGGCTACCACAAGATTAGCGAAGACATGATAGACTGATTTTCCTTTATCATCCTCTATAACAGAACATTCAGTTCATCTAGTTTTTGAATACCTATTATATACAAAGTACTGTTCTAGTCTCAAGAGTCATACACTCTCAGTGGCTGAGTGGAAAGTAGGCTGGAGCACTGAGACCATGCTACCCTTTTTAGGTTCGGTGTTGATTCCAAATTGCCACTAGCATCCACTACACAACAGGTGGTGGTGGCCAAGGAGGCAATGGTAAGAGTCAGGAAGGGACAGAAAGATACGGGGCCAGAAACCGCCTGGAGTAATGTAGGCAAAGGAAGAAAGGTCAATGGGATCTGAGCAACTGCAGGCATAAGGTGAGGGAGTCATGAGGTCAGAGGAGATCGAAGTAGTTGGTACTTTGGAGAAGCAGTTAATGTCCTAGGAAGTCTGCAGAAACCCGCAGAAGAAATTGGGGAGGGTACAACCAGTTAGAAAGAAGAGCACTGAGTTCAATCACAGCCACAGCTATTGGAAGAGAAGATGTAATACAGTGGACACTGGGTTCTATCTGAGAGCCTTCCTGGATGGACACCTGCTCTAAAAGAACCCTGAACATGGAAAGAGCTTCTCAGAAAGTTGTGTCAAAAGCATATGCATTGCTCCTACCATCTTTTCAGAGGGTTCTGTTTTGTTTTGGGTTTTGGTTTTTTGTTTGTTTTGAGGGACACAAGAAGTCATAGTTTTCATGAACTAAGAGAACAGACAGTGATTTTAAGAGGCAGCTAAAGGAAGTATGGGGAGGGTGATGCAGCTCTCACACAGACAGGGTGGTAGTCAACTGGTGAGTCTGAATGAGAGGATGGGAACAGATGACTGGAAGGGGAAAAGGCTCTAGGAGGTATGTAGGCAGTGGTGAAAAGGGAAAACTAGATACAGGAGAAAGGTATGGGAGGAAAAAAGAATTAAAAAGGAGCAAGGGCACAGAGAAAGGAAGATAAAATAAGGAATAGAAATAGGGAAAGAGAAAAGAGGGAGTAAAGTAATTCTAACATTATATTGGCATCAATCATATTTAAGAGAATCATATAATACCACACAAAGATGAGTAGATCAGCTCCTGATCCCAAGGAACTCTGCACAACACACATCATTTATATTATCTTCACTGAATAGGTCTACATTCTCATTCTAAGCATAAAATTATTATATATATTGTGAATAGTCTAATCACAAAGTCTGTCAACAGTGAAAACACAACTGGAACTATGAAATGCTTCAAAACAACCTTTTCTCCCTTTAGTGGTTACACTGAGGTTGTAAAAAAGTAGCTATCGCAATTTTCTTACTCTAACCTTGGCTCTGTTGACATTTTAGGCCAGATAATTCTTTGTTGTGGGGAGCTGTCTCTGTATTGTAGGACGCATCCCTGGCAGCTACTCAGTAGATGCCAGTAGCACCTTCCAGTTGTGAGAACCAAACATCTGTCTAAACACTGCAAAATATCTCCTGGGAGGCAAAATCACCCCCAGTTAAAAACCACTGCTCTATAGGAAAACAATCTGATTTCCACAACTGTTTCTCATCATATATACTATGATTCTACTTAGAAATGCTACATCTGACCAGCACTGCTGGACCCTTTTCCTATCGCGCAAACTGATGCTCACTGGGTACATGAGACTATTGAGCACTTGAAATGTTGTCAGTACAACTAAGGAACTAAATTTTTTATTTATTTAATGTTAATTAATTTAAATTAAAAAACTGATACTTGATTCAGTTATTGGAAAACCTTTAGTATGTTTGGAGCAACTCAGGTATGTGAATCTACTTTTTCAACTTTAAATTTTATGAAATTTCAATACAGATCAACAATTTTCAATGAAAATTTAGTATCTGAATTGAGATGTGCTGTAAGTAGAAACAGGAGCCCTAGTGGTTTAAGCTGCTAACCGAAAGATGGGCAGTTTAAACCCACCAGCTGTTCCGCGAGAGAAAGATGTGGCATTGTGCTTCTGTAAAGATTACAGCCTTGGAAACCCTATGGGGCAGTTCTAACCTTGTCCTGTAGGGTGGCTGTGAGTCAGAATCGACTCCACAGCAATGGGTTTGGGTTTTTATGGGTTGAGTAGAAAATAAACACTGGCTTTCAAAGTCTTGGTGGCACAGTGTTAAAGCACTCGGCTGCTAACCAATTTGAACCCACCAGCCACTCTGTGGGAGAAAGATGTGGCAGTCTGCTTCCATAAAGATTTATAACCTTGGAAACCTCATGTGGCAGTTCTGCTCTGTCCTTTATGGTCACTATGACTCATAATCAACTCAATGGCAATGGGTTAGGTTTTGAGTTTTCAAAGTCTTAGTGTGAAACAAAGAAATGTAAAAATTTCATTAATTTTTATATTGATTACATGTTAAAATAATACTTGAGTTACACTGGTTTAAATAAAATATTAAGTTAACTTCAAGTTTTTGGTTTTTTTTTTTTTTTTTTTTACTTCTTCAATGTGACTACTGAAAATTTAAAATGACATGTGGTTCACATTATATTTCTACTTATTGCACAGTGCTGATCAAGATCTTCTCACCCTCGGAGTAGGTTCCATTCTCTTATATGTCAAACCACCTCACTTCTGTGAGGTTAAATTCTCTGACACGAAGATCTACGTCTCCATTCATTCATTCAACAAGTAGTTACTGAGTGCATGCTATGTGTCAAGCCCCTATTCCAGGCACTGGGGATATAGCAGGAAGAAGATAAAAATCTCTACCCTCATGGGCCTACATTACAGTAAAAGGAGACAAACTAGTAAGACAAATATCAAATACAAGTAAGTGGTATATAGAATATAATAAATTGAAATGAAAGAGTGACTGGCTAATACAGGTGGTCAGAAAAGGCTTTTCTGGAAAGCTGACGTTCAAGCTGAAATATAAATATCCAGCCTTGGGAAGCTCTGTGGAAGAGCATTCCAGGCAGCGGGAACAGCTAATGAAAAGCCTCTAAGGTAGGCATGAATCTGGTGTGTTATAGGAACTGAAAGAAAGTCACAATGTCTAAAGCACTGCATTAAAGGGAGCATGGTATGAGATGAAGTCAGAGGAGAGCAGGGGCCAGGATGTGTTTTCTAAGTATGATGGGACACTACTGGAACGCAATGACATCATCTGATTTTTGTTTTTAAAAGAGCATTCTAGCTCCTTAGGGAGGCAAGAGTAGAAGCAAGGAGACCAGTAAAGAAGTAATCCAGGTGAGAGAAGGTCGTGGAATGGACCATGGGTTCGCACTGGATATGAAGAGAAATAAACAGATTGATGGTACATTTTGGAGACAAAGCCAGAACAATTTGCTGCACAATTTTTGTAGACTCTCAAATTCTCACATGAAAAGATGTTTATGTATTAGGTTCATTGTATGAAACTGACATTTTTCTGTGACAAAACATAAACAATTTCGCACAGCTCAACCTAACAGAAACAAAGCAAGTAGAAGGATCTAGAGAAGAATGGAACAGAGTCAGGGGCTTTGAAATGGTGTATGGGATTATGGGCCTAATTAATGTACGAAAATGAAAAATTTTATTATTTTCTACCTAAAACTCTGTGGAAGGCACCCTTGTTAAAGCTCTCCTTTGTCTAAAGGAAAATTGCCAACCAACCTGATGAGATTCAGAACTAATACTCTAAAGTGAAAAGCAATGAACTTCTGTTTTATGACTGGTCCACTGACCGTATCAATTCATTCACTCATTTCTGAAAATTTTTTTCTGACTTATCCTCCAGTTCACTGATTCTGTCTTTAGCTGTGGGGTGGCCATGACTCAGAATTGACTTCACAGCAACTAGTTTACTGGTAATCTGCTGAAAGAATCCACTGAGTTAATTTTGGTTGTTAGATTTTTCTAGAATTTGTTTTCTTCAAATCTGCTATTTACATTTTATAGTTTCCAGTTCCCTGCTGAAATTTTCAAACTTAGCTTTATTTCTTAGACGATAACAAGCATAGCTGTTTTGGAGTCAATTGATAATTCTCTGTAGGTGTTTCTTAGTCTGTGTTTCTTGACTTGTTTCCTTGTTTACCTAGTTATCTCTAACAGTATGCTGGATATTGCATTTGAAAAATTATTGTAGGAATAAGTTGAGGCCAAGGATATCTTCCTACAGAGATAATTTTCATTTGCTTCTACGAGGTGCCTAAGGTTGCTACCAGTCCAGGACTATGTCAATCCAAGTTCAAAGCATTAAACTCCCTAAACCCCAAATTGTCTCAAAGCCTATGTGCAAGTCCATGCAAGGGCTAGTTTGCTTGCGATTTACTCTTACCCTGAAATAGCCCATCTTAAAGTGGGGGGATGGTTTGTTCCCCTAGCCCTATGAGAAAGGAGACCTGATAGGTGCAACAGTTACGCACTTGGCTGCTAACTGAAAGATTGACAGTTGGAACCCACCCAGCCATTCCCAGAGAGAAAAACCTGGTGATCTGCTTCTGTAAAGATTTCAGCATAGAAAACCCTATGGGGCAGTTCTACTGTCACCCAGGGTCACTATGAGTCAAAAATCAACTTGATAGCACCTAACAACCGCCCTATAAAGCCATTAACATGAAAGCATGGTTTCACAACTATTTATCCAGATTATCTAATGCCTCAGGGCAAAAGTGGCTTTGTGTGTTGGGTATATCCCCTCCAGATTCATGTCTTACAATTTCTCACTGCCTGGTTAGCTCTCTGAAGCTTTTATAAGATTGGTTTCTATTTTATCTGAGTGGTTATAGTTGGTCTCAGTTGAAAGGTTACTCCAAATTTTCATACTCTGCTACAGTGGAAGCAGAAGTCCCTATTCCTTCGTTCAACAAATATTCTGGTACCTCTAAGTGCCAAGCACTGAGCTACATGTTAGGGACACAAACATGATTAAAAGAGACATTTCTCTACCCTCATGGAGCTTTCAATCTATGGGAAAGACTGATTTAAACTAAATCAGTATAGAAAAATTCTAATTACAAATAATAGGTGCTGTGATAGAAAAGTACTTTGAATAAGCAAGGAAAGCCTTGAATAAGCAAATTACTCATATGCAGCTTCCTAGAATTTGGCAACCATTATATGAATAGTGAGTTATCTGATTTTATCCAGATCCCCTTCCCTGAAAGACTTTTTTTTTAGCTCATATTCTTGGGTTAAATCTGTCTAAAATTTCAAGCAGGAACTGCAATCAAAGGAGTCCAGGGAAATTAACACTATTGCTGTTCCCGATGGTGCAGTGGTTAAGAGCTATGGCTCCACAAGCCACTCCTTGGAAACCCTATGAGGCAGTTCTACTTTGTCCTATAGGGTCGCTATGAGTTGGAATTGACTCAATGGCAACGAGTTTGTGTGTTGTATTCTTCACTTCTAGGGTGGGAGAATAAAGAAACCTCTTGTTTACAGTTCCCATTATAAACTCTCTTCCCATCAGAGAAGAGAACTCTGAGCCCATCAAAAAGGTTAGAGGATGAAGGCAGGGTCATCTGTCACCTTAGCTGCAGGGAACAGCCCCACAGAAATGGAAATCTATAGAACACTCCTTGGGTCCTTCTGCCTAGTAAGAGATGTTTCTTTTTTGTTTGTTTTTGTTTTCATTTCTGTCAGTTTCTCTCAACTACTCAATCGTTCTAGTTCCATCTTTCTGGGATGTTTGCTTTTCAAAAACAGACCCTCCTGCTCTTTTGGCATGAAGATACTACTAGGAATTATCCTTCTCTTGTTCTCTCTATTCCTCTTTTTGCCCCCAAGCCACTATCTTTTTCCTAGATATTAGGGTGCTGTTCACTTTCATTAGGAATCAAGATCAGGAGGCAGAGGGGTGAGAGAGCTGTTTATATTACACACAAAATGCCTGAAAGGTTACCTAAAAAGGGCTCAAGAATTTTTTTTATTACAAATCAGAAACTGAGAAAACCCCGAGTTTATGACACTGCTACAATAACATGTCTCCGTACAAACTTACATTTCCATCTGGACAGTACACTTCCTAAGCAAATAAAATCAGGTTATCGATGACAGACAGTAAAAGCACACAGGTTACGAAGAGACTGGCTCTACCAGTTATTAGTTATATGACCTTGGCTAATTCATTTATTCTCTCTGTGCCTCAGGTTCTCTATCTGTAGAACGGTGGGATGATGGTAGCCACCTCATAAAAATGTGAGAATTAAGTGATTAAATGTAAACAGTTTAGAATAGCGCCTGGCAGAGAGTATGTACCCGTAATAATAACAGTTACCCTATTTCTGAACTGCTCCCTAAAGAAGTATCTAATTCCAGTCCCAACCCGGACGGTCCAACCAGTCCACTGGTGGTGAGCACCACCCCCCTGGCCCTCACCCCGACACTCACTGGCTACTCCTTCTCTCCTGGCCGTTTCGAGTTACAGCTGATATTGCCGTTTACGGGGCCACAAGCCCCTACATAACCCGGGACCACTTTTCGGCCGTTAGCAACCGGAAGTTGGAAAGGCGGTAGCGATCGTGAGAGCCTGGAGAAACGAGGCCGGCTATTCCCGGCTCCCGAGACACTGTGGTTCCGGCCTGGAAAGAGGCACAAGGGCCTCCGGTGGAGGAAAAGGAGACCCGTTTTGGGGGTGGGGGTGGGGGTGCGGTGGA
>NW_004444116.1:1225064-1243054 GCF_000243295.1 Trichechus manatus latirostris
GGGGGTGGGGGGAAATCCTAGGACACACTGTTGGGCAGTGGCTCGGACCAGGCTGACGGCGGTTGGGCGATTCTTGCAAAGCCGACCAGCCACAGACCTGTGGAAACCTCTAGGCGGGCAAGGACGTTCGGAATTTAGGTCAGACTGGATAGATTTGGGGATAGAGGAAATGTCAGCTTTTTTATTTTATATGGTAACTCTGGTGGTGTAGTAGTTAAGAGCTACGTCTGCTAACCAGAAAAAGGTCGTCAGTTCGAATCCACCAGACGCTCCTTACTCTCTGGGGCAGTTCTACCCTGTGCCATAGGGTCGCTATGAGTCGGAATCGACTCGACGGCAATGGGTTTGGTTTTAGAGTTTTACTTTATTATATACTTATAGATTTTAATTTTTATCAGGTGTTTTACTATGTTAATTCTTTAAAATATTAAAAATAAAAGGCAAACAAGTTTAAATTTGTTTTAGTAGGCGATAAGGAGCCACTAAGGGTCAGTGATTGGGGTAACTGAATGATATTTAAAGAAGATGGAGCTAGGAACCATGTCCAGGTTGGACTAGAGAAATAGGAAGACTAAATGTTATTTCTATCATTTAGGTGTGAGGTAATTAGAATCAGGTGGTTATATTGAAGAAGAGCAACGTTTCAAAGTAGAAATTTGCTCACCCTGATTATTTCTCCTTTATCTCCCTATTTCCTCAAGGTAAATCAAGGAGGCCTTTCAAGCCTGCATAACTTGGAAATTGGTGATATTATTAATAAAACCCAAGGATGATTGCATGGAGAGCTGAATTTAAGAAGGTGAAAGAAAAGTACAGGTACAGATGCCTTTACTGCAGAGTTCTACCAAACATTCAAAGAATAAATAATTCCCATCTTATATAAACTTTTCCAGATAACAAAGATGAGGTTACACTCCACACATTTTATGAGGCTAGCATAGCTTTGATTCCAAACCCAACATGGACAGTATGAGAAAGGAAAGTTACAGGCCATCTTACTCATAACGTAGTTTAAAAAAAGTCCTAGACCAAGTATTAAGTCCAGCAATGTATCATGACCAAATTGGGTTTATTCCAGGACTGCAAGTTTGGCTTAATGTTAGGAAATCAATGTAATTCACCACATTTAACAGGTTAAAGAAGGAAAATAGTATCATTTCAAGAGATTCAGAAACAATGTTTGATAAACTTCAACTTCCATTCATGATGAAAAAAAAATTCCGTAATCAAAGGAGAGTTCCTTAATTTGACAAGCAGTATCTACAAAATCTACGGCTGAAATAATAATGTTTAGTTAAATGTTACTTTTGTATGTTCTCTTTTTCTGTTTGTCACTTATGATTATTTGATCATATTCCTCCTCACTTCAGAGTTCTTCTCGGAGCCATCTTATCCAAAAAGGCTACTTTAATGAGGTTAAAATAGAAACCTGTTCATTTTCTCTGCGAATGTAGGCCCTCTTCTCATTGTCCTTGAATAGGTGTGTATTTTCAATGCTGAAATCATAAGTAGAATATCCTTGTTATATCCACTTAGACAAAATGGCCTGGGATTACACAGCTCTCATCAGAATTCCAGTCCCCTGAGTAAGCCAAGATACCATTGCCGTGTGTGGGAAGGGTCTTCCTCAGAGTAATTGCTTTCTTGTTAAACAGTCCAGTTGGGTTTATAGAATCTTCAAATTTCCTCTCACCCATTCCTGCCCCTTAACTACTCGCTACTCACTCCACAATTAATCCCAATAGGTGGCCCCCCATCCATCTCCTGCTATCACCGTTCCTGTATCCCACTCTTTTCTTCTTTGCTTTATCTTCCTGATATTCTTTCCTTATGGTTTCAGTCACCTGTGGTATCCAGTCTTCCCTGTAGTTTCCATTTGAAGCTGTTATCAATGGAATAGGTTCTTCCCTTTTTCCAGCTTCTTTCTCCTTTTACCGATTCCTACTTTAGGTTTTTACCAGACTTTACATCAAGGTATGCACCTATGCACCCTCCCTTCTCTCGCTACTCACTACCGTCTCCCACCCTGGATTTGATTTAAAGCTGTTTTCACCTGGCCCACTTGGCCCCCAGATCAAAGATAGGTCTCATAGTGACTGTTTGGAGTCACCACTGTGTGATAATATTGGGGACATGGCAATGCCAGTCACAAATCAAGTGGATGGCTTGACTTGGCCTCTAAACTGTGAGGCTGTGTGTCTGGTCTTCCTAGGCTGATTGGCCCATTGAGGCTGCAGCTTCAGCACTGCTCACTGCTTTGCATTTTTATTGTTTCTAATCAATAGAGATTCATAGAATGTTTCAGCCTATGCGTGTCTTTTTCCCTCTCACATTTACAATTCATCATTTTTGTATGTTTGGATCATCAAGGATTAAATACTCATGTATTTGTTTTTGACCTAGAAGCAGTTCTCCCAGCTGGTCTTCGACCCTGTTCCATTCCTTCCCCAATTCAACTATTTAAAGTTTTCTTCTCTTCCTGAATTGTCTGTTTCTTCTGGGAGTCAGATGACTTTGTTAATCATGTCCCTTTTCTTTCATGCTCTGCTCTTTATTTTCATTAAATGTCTTCTGATGATTGGCTATTTGTTCATATTTAGAAATGGAGTCTTGTGCTGGTTAATTTAGGTAGTATGGGTTTCCACTGCAGTTGCAGGGGCTGCTTCCCCCTATAATAGGAAGCCCCAATGCAGATTATATGTAAAAGGACTGTATTTGTTAACAGGCAGGCTTTCCTTTAGAGTGGGTGAATGGGGATCAAGCAAACAGTCTTAGGACATCTAGAAACCTGGGGACAGCTTTCTCTGGGGTGGAGGGCTTCAATGTACTTCACTCCTAAGCACGGCTATCTTTATTTTTCTCCTTCTACATTCTGTTGTAAAGTTCCAGGGTCATCTTAAATTCTTCTATGCTTCTTTCTTAGGCATCAGCTTTCTTAGTAAGAGCCCTCTCACTTGTTTTAGAAAGTAAGTGTCAAGCTGTAGCTAGAGGACAAAAGCCCCAGCTACCAGTTAGAAAAGGAAGAGATCCATCTGCTCCAAATGCAGTTCTTAAATGAATGGCCCATTCCTGCCTCTTGTAGCTGTTTGTCCTGAGCTGAGAGCTTCTGCAAGGCTGCTTAGGAGATGCACATACACCTGGCCCTAGTGTCTTGCATGGTACATCCCTCTACTTCTTCAACAATCTGATCCAAATTACTTTTTTCCAGAAATTTCTGATTCAGTAGTATGTCTTTATTTTTTTACTTTTTTGATCATGTCAGTAGATTCTTGGCAAGGACAGGAAGTAGATTTATTTGTCACTCTTCCAACTTGAAACAAGATATGTTCTTTCCTCTGTATTACCCTGTCTCCCGTTTTCTCATTTTTATACCTCTGCTTTCAGATTCTTAAGAGAAAATTTTCTAGTTAAAGTGAAACTTGAACTGAACCTTGTAGACAGGATTTAGGTAAATGGAGAGTAGTAGGGAGTACACTGCTAGGGGAGAGGACAATGTGAGTAAAAGTATGCAATTGACTGAAGAAGCAGATATGAGAATCCAGCTGTCATGTGTTCAGCCAGACATTAAGGAGATTTGCACAAATGTAAAATAATTCCTCTCCTCTCGCTAATTTTTTTTGTTTTCAAATAGATAGTTAATTTTCATAAAATATTATTTAACATATAATAGGGTTGTTGTTATCTTAAAGAATAAATATATTTTCTTAAATTTCCAAGTTTTAATTACTAATACAACAAATATTGATAGATATAAACAAAAGCTCTTTGAGGTTCTCAGTAATTTTTAAGAGTATAAAGGAGGTCATGAGACCAAAATATTGAGAACTACTGTGCTACTGCATATACTATATGTGAAGTGGTTCCCTGAGGCGAAAACACAGAGCAACTGAGGAGAATTAGAACATATATGAGTCCCTAGATGTAGAAAACGTGAGGAGTCTTATTAGAAATATGTCCCCTGATGATACAAACAGGGAAAGTAAGAACAACCAGAATCTAGCTTTTCTGTGCTCTCGTGGGGCTGTTATTGTTGTTGTACCTAACAACTCTAGGAAGTTTAAAATGTGTCCTCTAATCCCTAGTGTGGCTAGTTCTAGTAGCGGTTTAAGAAGGTTAAAACCCTGTTATGGTTTGAATTATATCCCCCAAAAAATGTGTGTATCCATTTGGCCAGGCCATGATTCCTGGTATTGTGTGACCTTCCTGTATGTTGTAAACCTGCCTCTATGATGTTAATGAGGGAGGATGGGTGGCAGTTGTGTTAGTAAGGCAGGACCTGATCTACAAGACTGGATTGTGTCCTGAGGCAATCTCTTGAGATATAAAAGACGGAAGTGAACAGTGAGACAGGGGGACCTCACACCATCAAGAAAGCAGTGCCGGGAGCAGAGCGCGTCCTTTGGACCAGGGTCCCTGCGCAGAGAAGCTCCTAGTCCAGGGGAACACTGAAGAGACAAAGGCCGACAGAGAAAAAGCCTTCCCCTGGAGCTGATGCCCTGAATTTGGACTTTTAGCCTACTTTGACTATGAGGAAATAAATTTCTCTTCATTAAAACCATCCACTTGTGGTATGTCTGTTACAGCAGCACTAGATGACTAAGACAAACCCATAACCCATTGCCATTGAGTCAATTCTGACCCTGTAGGACAGGGTAGAACTACCCCATAGGGTTTCCAAGGAGCAGCTAGTGGATTCGAACTGCCGACCTTTTGGTTAGCAGCTGTAGCTCTTAACCACTGTGCCACCAAGACTCCTTAAGAAGGTTAAGTATCCGTTTTCCATAATAGGAAGTCAATCAATATAAAATATATGTGAAAATCAAGAAATGGCAGCATTGGCATGTTATTTAGGAATATGGAGTTAAACACCAAAGTGAAGGGAAAGAATTAAAGTGGTTATATCTGAGGAGTAGGTATTGAAGGAAAAGGGAGGAGTGAAGCCTTGTGGTTTTCACTATGAACCTTAGAGTACCATTTTACTTTTTAAAAATTTATTAAAATACACAAGTCTTAGATGTACAGCTAAGTGAATTTTTATGTATGTATACAACTATGTAACCACACACCAGTCAAGGGTAAACACCATAGATTAGTTTAACTTGTTCTTAAACATATGTTCATATAAGGCTTTCCAGTTAACATAATGTTTTTGTGCTTCACCCATGTTGTTCATATATCAGTGGCTCCTTTTTATTTCTGACTGGTATTCCACTGCATGGAATATATAATGAACATTTGGATTTTTTCCAGTTTTTGCCTATCATGAATAAAGCTGCTGTGAACATTCTTTGTGTGGACTTATGTTTCCATATGTTAGGTACATACCTAGGAATGAGATTGCTGGTTTTACCATTTTAGTGCCCACTAGCAGTGTTATAGAAAACCTGGTGATATAGTGGTTAAGAGCTACGGCTGCTAACCAAAAGGTTGGCAGTTTGAATCCACCAGGCGTTCCTTGGAGACTATGGGGCAGTTCTACCCTGTCCTATAGAGGTTGCTATGAGTCTCTACGGCAATGGGGTTTTTGTTTTTGGTTTTTTTTTTTGTAGCAGTGGTATATGCCGCCTGGGTGGTGAAATGGTTAAGCACTTGGCTATTAACCAAAAGGTTGCAATTCAAGGCCACCCAGAGGTGCCTCAGAAGAAAGGCCTGCCAATCTACTCCAAAAGGTCACAGCCATTGAAAACCCTATGCAGCACAGCTCTACTCTGACACACATGGGGTCACCATGAGTCAGAATCCACTCAATTGCAGTTGGTTTAGCAGTGTTACAAGAGTTCCAGTTGCTTCACATCCTCACCAACACTAGGTATTGTCAATCTTCTTAGTTTTAGTTAGTTCAGTGGATGTGTAGTAGTAACTCATTGTGGTTTTCATTTGTATTTTCTGCTTGAATAATGATGTTGCATACCTTACCATGTGTTTATTGGCTGTTCATACATCTTTTCTAAAATGTATGTGCAAATATTTTGCCTATTTATTTTGGATTATTTATCCTTTTATGATTGAGTTCTGAGAGTTCTTTATGTGTCCTGGATACCAGTTCTTTGTCAGCTATAAACCCAATAAAACCAAAAACCCATGGTTGTTGATCGATTCTGACTCATAGTGACCCTATAGGACAGAGTAAAACTGCCCCATAGGGTTTCCAAGGTGGTAAATCTTTACAGAAGCAGATTGCCACATCTCCCACAGAGCAGCTGGTGGATTCAAACTGCTGACTTTTTGGTTAGCAGCTAAGCGCTTTTAGCCACTGCACCACCAGGGCTTTCTTTGTCAGATATATGCATTGTTAATAGTTTCTTGTCTCTGGCTTCTCTGTTCACTTTCTTAATGTTGCTTTTTGTTGAGCAGAAGATTTAAATGTTAACAAAAACAAATTTATCAGTTTTATCTGTTATCATTAGTGCGGTTTGAGTCCAGTTTGAGGAATCTTTGCCTAGATCATGATACTATTTTACTTCTAAACTACCTATGTGTACAACTTTGGGTTAACAAAATGCTTTTTGAAATGTAAAAAAAAAAAAACCAAAAAAACAGCAGAGTTGTAGTTTGTCTCCAGTTACCACCCAGCCAGTAGGGAAGCACTCTTTAATAAAGAACAAAAATAAGTGTTTTGAAAGAGTCTAGAAGCACTATAACTTCTTGGTGTTTGTTGATATCTACTTGTTTTGTTATAATGATTACTGACAAAACACTTAAAAACAAATCAAAACTACTAAGATTTAGTCCTGCTGGATGCACAAACTATTTTGGGGTTAGGGGTGGAGAAAAACGATAGCAACATTGGTTGTGGCTACCAGCAGGAGCAGATAAAGATGGAGAGTTTACCCTGGACACCCTTTTAACTCAGTGCTGAAGTCACTCCTGAGGTTCACCCTTCAGCCAAAGATTACACAGGCCCATAAAACAAATAATAATACATGTAGCTCAACCATGTATACGAGACTAAGTGGGCACACCAGCCCAGACACAAGAACGAGAAGGTAGGAGGGGACAGGAAAACTGGACAAAATGGGGAACCCTAGGTCGAGAAGGGGAGAGTGTTGACATGTTGCAGAGCTGGCAACTAATGTCACAAAACAATATGTGTATTAATTGTTTAATAAGAAACTAATTTGCTCTGTAAACCTTCATCTAAAGCACAATTTAAAAAAACAGCATGGTATTAAAAAAGATGGAGAGTTTAAGGAGGGGCATCTGAGAACTCAGAATAAATGGGTAGTTAGGAAAGATCCTGAAGGAATAAAAATGTAGGACCAAAACAACAACAAAAATAAAAGATATTTCTCACAACCTCCACACCTGAAATCCTATCTAGTCTAAAAAGTTAAAAGCTTGCATACAAAGGGTATGTAAAGAATGAACATAGTTTTGTTTTATAAACTTTGTAGTATTAAAATTAGGGTCACCTTATGTCATGGTTAAGCATTTAAAGAGCTAAGCTGCAATGCATGTTTTGTAAGAGATTGTAATTCATTAAAATGGGAAGGCGTGGGAAATAATGGTTCTAAAAGAATAAGTTACAATTATTTTTTGAATACTTAACAATACAAGGTGTACTATTACTAGGTGCCATGTTGTTGTTGTTAGGTGCCTTTGAGTAGGTTCCGATTCACAGCGACCCTATATACAACAGAACAAAACACTGCCCAGTCCTGCGCCATCCTCACAATCTTTGCTATGCTTGGGCCCATGATGGCAGCCACTGTATCAATCCATCTCGTTAAGGGTCTTCCTCTCTTTCACTGACCCTCTACTTTACCAAGCATGATGTCCTTCTCCAGGGACTGGTCCCTACTGACAACATGTCAAAAGTACATGAGACGAAGTCTTGCCATCCTAAGGAGCATTCTGGCTATACTTCTTCCAAGATAGATTTGTTTGTTCTTTTAGCAGTCCATGGTATATTCAATACTCTTCACTGACACCATAATTCAAAGGTGTCAATTCTTCAGTCTTCCTTATTCATTGCCCAGCTTTCCCATGCTTATAAGGCAAATGAAAACACCATGGCTTGGGTCAGGCACACCTTAGTCCTCAAAGTGACATCTTTGCTTTTCAACACACCATGTCGTTTGATTCCTTGATTGTAGATCCAAGTAAAATGAAATCCTTGACAACTTCAGTATTTTCTCCATTTATCATGATTTTGCTTATTGGTCCAGTTGTGAGGATTTTTGTTTTATGTTGAGGTGTAATCCATACTGAAGGCTATAGTTTTTGATCTTCATTAGTAAGCGAGCGCTTTAAGACCTCTTCAGTTTCAGCAGGCAAGATTGTGTCATCTGCATATTTCAGGTTATTAATGAGTCTTCCTCCAATCCTGATGCTGTGCTCTTCTTCATATAGTCCAGCTTCTCAGATTATTTGCTCAGCATACAGATTAAAGGATGCAACCCTGACGTACACCTTTCCTGATTTTAAACCATGCAGTATCCCCTTGTTCTGTTCAAATAACTAACTCTTGGTCTATGTAGTTTCCGCATAAGCACTATTAAGTGTTCTGGAATACCTATTCTTCCCATTCCTGTTTTCCATAATTCGTTAGGATCCATACAGTTAAATAAATGCCTTTGGATAGTCAATAAAACACAGGTAAACATCTTTCTGATATTCTCTTCTTTCAGCCAGGATCCATCTGACATCAGCAAAGATATCCCTCGTTCCACGTCCTGTTTTGAATCCAGCTTGAATTTCTGGTAGTTCCCTGTGAATGTACTGCTGCAAACATTTTTGAACAATCTTCAGCAAAATTTTACTTGTGTGTGATATTAATGCTATTGTTTGATAATTTCCGCATTCTATTGGCTCACTTTTCTTTGGATTAAAAAAAAAAAACAATTATGAACTATGAGAAGGAATTCCTCAAGAAATCTTCAGTCTTTGTGGGAGGACTAGATACATTTATGTAGAGAGAATAGTGAAGACTAGGGTTATCTAACAGGGCCAAACGCAAATCTAATTAGTATGATAAAAAACCCGTTGCAGTTGAGTTGGACTCAGCGACTGTGTAGAACAGAGCAGAACTGCCCCATAGGGTTTCCAAGGCGCGGCTGGTGGATTCGAACTGTCGATCTTTTCGTTAGCGGACGTAGATCCATAAAGCGCACTCTTCCACCGCTACCCAACTTTCTCTTGTACTCAGGCCCAGCTTCCGAACAACAGCGGCGCTGCCCCCAGGGACCGTTAAACTCGTCAGCGAACGGGCGTAGCGGACCAGGGGCGCGGGACAGAGGAGATACCAAGGTCAGTTATCCCTCTGGAGGTTGACAGTCACAGGAGGCCGCGCAACTATGCAACGCAGAGGAACGGGAGGAAACAACCGAAGCGTAGCGCCGGATAGGTGCGCGTTGCCCCCGTCCCCTCAGTCGGCCGACCATAGAGCTTTCAGACCTCCAGGATTCCTAGAGAGCTTACGGAAGTGCCTTTGGGGCAGGATGCGTGTCAGCCGGTGTTGTGCCTCCGCAGGTTTGGAAGTTAGCGACTGGAGGGGTGTGATCAGAGTACGGTTTTTTCCCCCTTCTTCCTCGCCCTTTCTCCAGATCTGTCCACCCTTTGCAGCCTCTCTTCCCCATCCTTGACCACCTCAGGAGCTCACAGTGAGTAGGGGTCGGGCTCCAGGCCGGTAGAAGGGGCGCTTTGTGACCTGACCAGGCCGCAGCTGAGGACAGGCCTGAGCGGTCCGGCAAGGGGGGGGTCTGTGGCGAGGTTGGCGCCCCGGGATGATTGGGATGCTCTGGAGCCGCCTTGTGTGCCGGCGCAGGCCGGACTCCGTCCCCAAATTTTCTGAGAGGGAACCCGTTCTGGGGGTTCGCTTTCTTCATCGCTGATCATTTTGCAGTATTATTTTGCAGTCGATCTTATTTGTCTTAAAATGGGAAAGGACTCCCACGTTAGCTTTTATCCAAATATTTCCACGTTCTGAATTGTTTACACTTAGAAATTTTGCATTTCAATCACAGTAAGATTCTCATTTATATATGTGTATGTATATACACACACATATATATATGTATACATATGCTTTTGGAAGCCCAGTTACCCATGGGAGTCTTTCAAATTTGCTTTTAAGTTATTCTGTTGTTTTTGGCATTTTCAGAAAATGGGGGTGTGTTGACTAGACAATTATACAAAATAAACATTTTTAACAGTTTCAGGGTAATGAGAACTTCAGCCTTATTCGGAATACTTTACTCATTTAATTTATTAAAGCTAACTGAAGCAGATGCTTGGGAAATCTTTGGGAGGGGCCATTTCCAAATGTCAAGCCAGTCATGAGTGATTTAAAACAACCCATATTTCAGTTGTTTAAGTTAGTTAAATATATTTATGCAGCAATTATTGTTTTAGCAAATGCACACATATTTTGAGTTCCTGTTGTGGTTAAATGTAAGCTAAGGCAGTTTGAGATACCTACAAAGCGCAATGATTGCTTCACCTACCTTTTACTGGTCTTTAAAGCCTAGAAAGTATCTTTCTTGTTTTGTTTTCTTTTCAGCTTTCAAACATTTCTCAAATTAGACTTAATTAGACTGGCGGAAGAAAACATTCCTTGTACACCTATTGAAAAAAATACTGTTAAGAGCTGAGTTGTGCCTTCAGTAGGTCACAGGATTATAGCATTTGAGATCAGAAAACACCTTACGGATTGTCTATTTTAAACTCATCGATAAATTTGACTAGGTGTTCTTTGAAAATATATAAGTGGCAGTCTTTATCCAAAAAGTTTTGCCACCTTAATGTAGACATGTACACACACAAAACTATTTGAGAGAAGAGTACATGGTGGAATAATTTTGTAGCACATAACTTTGTACTTGGTTGTAGAGTAATTCTCAAAAACTATCTACTTGGAGAGGGAAAAGACTAAAAATTGGAAATTAACCACTAAAAGGAGTAATTAAGATGGAGAATGGCCTGATGGCTGATTTGTATGATAAAATATAAACAAACCTAATTAGGTGACCTCCATTAGTTGTACTGTTGTGTCTTTATTTAATATTTAATCAACAATATCAAGTCCTTGAATAGTACACACTTAACATTTAAATATTTTATAGTTAGTACTGAGGAGGATTGATTATAAAATGTCCAGTTGTTCAGAAGTTACAAATGAGCTTGGCTTTAAGGAAACTAATAAGAAATCATGGTAAGACTATGAGAGTACAGCATCACATTCTAAACAATTAGAGCTTATAACTCATATCCCACAGTAATGACCTTTAAGTTTTTAACATTAAAAAGAGTAAGTAGCTATTTTAAGAAAAATTAAGAATTTAATTGTTAAATTTAATTAATTTAGAAAATTGGATGTTAGTTCTGTCTATTCAAAACAAAAGTGATTACACCTCACCTCAGACCCTCCATGAATTCTAATCCTCTTGCCCAAATTCACTGTTTCCCCAGATCTCACTATTCCAGCTAAACAAAATAATTTTTTTCTATAAGGATCGCACAAAGCTGGTTCCTGTGAGGTGGAGGTTAAAGATGCCCTACATGGCCAAATTTTCCAAGCTGCTGTACCACTCTATCACCTCTAACATCAACTACTCCTTCTCGCCTCAGCATTTTCCCTCCCATTTTTGGGTTCCCTAATTTCACTGCAGTGTCTCACAGAACCATATAAAGGAAATGGCTCATGGATTGTGGAGGCTGGCAAGTCCCAAATTCATGGGTTGGGCATAGGCTTCTCTTGGCCCTCAGTCTCTGCCCTAAGGCACTCAGCTTTCTCGCTCCTTAAGCCAGGAAGCCTACTGCACCATCTCCTGCAGGTCTCTCCTGGCTTAGTTGTGGTGGGCTCTTCTCATTCCTGAGTCTGGGGTGGCTTGTTTCAACCCTAGTGGAATTGGAAAACTGACCAATCCCCTTGGTGGGCTACAATTACCCTATCACACGGTCCCGCCCAGTCACCTGGGTGGGAGTTACAAGACCATGGCTAGAAAGGCCACACGAAAAGCAATCCATTACACCGCACCAGCAAATCTCCCACTTCTCTGTAAAGTCATCATCCATGAATAACTCCCCTGATGTTAATCACCCCACTTAATCTTATCTCTTGTTTTTTGATTCTTCCAGTCTGTTGTTTAATCTCCACACTGTTGTTCCCGTCTAATTTTAAAGATAGTTTTCAAAATCTCTTCTTTTTCTGTACGTAGTTCCTAAAGTGGGCGTTCTTAATCTACCTGGAATTCTTGGATGGGTTTCAGGTCTGTGAACTCTGTTGTAATTGAATATAAAATTATGTACTTATGGGCATTTTTTCTGGGGAGGAAGTCTCTGTTTTCATTAGACTGAAGAGTTAATGAGCTCTCCCCCACAAAACAGACCAAACCCTGAAAGGTAAAGAAGCTCTACTCTCTGAAGGCTCATGTCAGGAACTACCTATAATCTCTGTTCTGTCTCTTTTATCTGCCATTGGTTATGCTCTTCTTAAGCCCCTACAGTGCTGCCTTTGGCTGTGTTTTTATCCAATCCATTCACCACAATACTGCCATTGTGATTTTTCTGTGTAACATGTATTATGTAGTATGACTTCCCTACCTAAAAAGGAATACAAAGAGAAAGACCAATGCCACAAACAAACATTTGCAAGAAGGCCATGGCCATAGGCAGACATTTGCTACCCTTTACAAAATGTAATACGGAGGCAGTGGTGGTTCAGTGGTAGAATTTTCCCGGCTAGTGCATCTCATGTGCAGACACTGTCAGTTGAAGCTTGTGTGTTAGTATGTCACTAAACAGATTTCAGCAGAACTTCCATCCTAAGAACGACTAGGAAAAAAATATTTTGATTCCAAAAATCAGCCCATGAAAACCCCATGGATCGCAATGATCTGATCTGCAGCTAATAATGGGTATGGGGCAGGACTGGGCAGCATTTCATTCCGTTGTGCATGGGATTGCCATGAATCAGGTCAACTCAATGGCAACTAAGAACAACACAATGTGGTAAATCCTATATTTGGACTGTGTACAGAAGACTTTGGCAGGAAAGAGCACCTTAATTTGCTAGGGGCTGACAGAGAAGATCTCATGAAAGAGATGAGACTTTCAAGTTGGAGTTGAATGGTTTCAGCTAGACCAGGATTTATCAACATCGGCATTAACACTTTGAGCCAGATAATTCATTGTTGTTGGGGGTTGTGTTGTGCATTATAGGGTGTTTTGCAGCATCCCTGGCCTCTACCCACTAGAACTAGTAGCACCACCAACCCTCCCTCCCCATTGTGACAACCAGAAATATCTCCAGATATTGTCAAATCTCCCTGGGGGGCAAAATCACCCTCATTTGAGAGCTGTTGAGCTAGAGTAAAGAACTCTGCAGTAGAATGGAGGTATGAAAAAGCCACAATCAGAAAAGGCTATAGAAGGGTGACTTTATGTATTTGTTAGAAAAGTCTCTCTGACAGCATTGTGGAACAAGAATGGGAAAAAAGCATAACCAAAGGCTGGAAGATCAGTTACCACTGCAACAGCAGGCAAGAGATGATATGTACTACTAAGGATAATACCATAGAAATATAGCTCACAAAGAAACAGGAACATAAAATTGAACTCTTAACCTTTTACAACAAATACACTGCCTGTGTTAAGTATTACAAATATAGCCTAACATTCTTTGTTTCTCTCCTGAAGATATATGAACCTCCACTCATGAGGAATATACAGTTGAGGAAGTCACAATTCGTATACAACTAATACACATTTATGGGCTAAGTAACATTAAAATAATACGTGATTATGTGACAAAGATATAGAAAAAGAAGAAATCACTTCCAGTTGGAGTCATCAGGAAGGGCTTTTATTCTGTCCTTTAAGAACAGGTAGTATGGGCACTGATGAAAGAAATCAGAGACTTAAATGAAGAGACGTACCATGTTCATGGAATGGAAAACAGAATATTGTTAAGATGTGAGTTATCCCCAAACCAGAGATTCTACACAAATCCAATTCTCTAATTTTTTGTAGGAACAAACAAGCCAATTCTAAAATTTATATAGAAAGTCCACAGAACTGGAATAGCCAAAATAGTTTTGAAGGTGAAGTTTTGATTTCAAGACTTTAAAAGCCACAACAATCAGGACAGTGCCATATTGGTGAAAGGACAGATGTATAGGTCAATGGAACAGAATAGAAAGTCCGGAAATAGATCCACATATAACATATATATGGTCAACAGATTTTGGACAAAGTTACAGAGGAAATTGAATGGAGAAAATAGTCTTCTTAGCAAATTGGTGCAACAATTTAATCTCCAAATGCAAAAAAAAAAAAAAGAATATTCATACCTCAAGCTCTGTAAAAATTAACTCAAAATGGATCATAGACCTAAAAGTAAAACTTAAAACTGTAGAACTTTTAGGCGAAAAATCTTTGTGACTTTGGGTTAGGCAAAGATTTCTTAGATATGGCACCAAAAGGATAATCCCTAAAAGAAAAAATTGATAAATTGGACTTAAAAAAAAAAAATTAAGAACATCTGCTTTTGAAAGACAGTGTTAAGAGAATGAAAAGACAAGGTATAAACCAGTAACCAAACCAAACCCATTGCTGTTGAGTCAATTCCGACTCATAGTGACCCTGTAGGACAGAGTAGAACTGCCCCATAGGGTTTCCAAGGCTGTAAATCTTTATAGAAGCTGACTGCTGCATCTTTTTCCTGTGAAATGGCTGGTGGGTTCAAACTGCCCACCTTTTGGTTCTCAGCCAGGTGCTTTCACCACTGTGCCACCGGGCTCCTAGGAAAGCTATAGACTGGGAAAAAATACTTGCAAATCACGTTATCTGATAAAGGGCTTGTATCCAGAATATATAAGGAACTCTCAAAATGCAATAAAACCGAATTTAAAAATAGGCAAATGTTTTAAAGAGATACCTCACTGAAGAAGATATACAAATGGCAAATAAGTACTTGGAAAGATGCTCAACATAATTAGTCAGTAGGGAAATGCAAATTAAAGCCACAGTGAGATATTACTACACGCCCATTAGAATGTCTAAAATTTAAAACAAAACAAAAACAAACTTGACAGTACCAAGTATTGGTCAGGATATGGAGCAACTACATTTTTCTTACATTGCCATGGGAATGCAAAGTGGTATAGCCGCTTCAAAAAACCATTTGTCAATTTTTTTATGAAGTTACACTTACCGTAAAAGCAACACTTGTACTTCTTGATAGTTACCTAAGTGAAATGAGAACTTAAGTTCACACAAAAACTCATGTGCAGATGTTTATTTGTATTCAGAAATTGAAGAGATGAGACTTTTGGGTTGTAGGTGTTGACAGGTCATTCAGGTTCTTTGGAGATGCAGGACCAGTGCTCCAAAGAGAATTCTAGAGCTGGAGCTAAGGTCCACAGTACAAGAAGTCAGCCATGAGATAGGAGGGAAGATGGGGAGCACAGGTAGTGTAATGAATATAAGGTACCTAGTTACCATCCAGTCAATTCCAACTCAGGGCAACCCCATGTGTTCTAGAGTAGAACTGTGCTTCATGGGGTTTTCATGGCTATGACCTTTTAGAAGCAGATTGCCGGGCCTGTCATTCGAGACACGTCTGGGCGGGTTTGAACCACCAACCTTTCAGTTAGTGCCAGCACCTAACCGTTTGCACCACCTAGTTCCTGCCTGAAGTGAAGTAGAGAAAAGGAAAGTATTCAGACAGCTCTTAACTGGCATACCTTGAGCTATATGGAAGGAAGGTAGTTATATGGAAGTTGGTCTCGTGTGTTGAGAGTGAGGGAAAGTTTAAGAACTGAACTGTCTGGAAACAGTATACCTTATTGCCATCGAGTCAATTCCGACTCATAGCGACTCTTATAGGACAGAGTAGAACTGCCCCCTTGGGGTTTCCAAGGAGTGGCTGGAGGATTTGAACTGCCAATGTTTTGGTTAGCAGCCGAGCTCTTAACCACTACACTACCAGGGCTCTAGAAACAGCATAGGAATTTCTAAAAAGGAGTCAATGAGCAGCACTGAGGACCAGCTGAAGTTAAACACAAAATTTGAATTAGACCCAGTGTACATGGTTTATTGACCTCTAACTTTGTTCAGCTGTATTCCACATCCCCAAGTAAAGAAAGCAGAAGGAAACATTATTCCTTTTTTTTTTTGGTTGTGCTTTAAGTGAAAGTTTACAGTTTGTTTCTCATACAAAAATTTATACACACGTTAAATTGTGACCCTAGTTGCTCTCCCTATAATGTGACAGCAAACTCCTCCTTTCCACCCTAGATTTCCAAAGTGTCCATTCAACCAGCTCCTGTCCCTTTTTGCCTTCTCATCTCGCCTCTGGACAGGAGCTGCCCATTTAGTCTCGTGTGTGTACTTGAACTAAAGCATATTCTTCACGAGTATCATTTTATGTCTTATAGTCGAGTTTGGCTTAGGGAATGGTTTCAGTTCTGGGCTAACAGAGTACAGGGGCAGTGTCTTCTGGGTTCCCTCCAGTCTCAGTCAGACCATTAAGTCTGTCTTTATACTGGAATTTGAGTTCTGCACCCCACTTTTCTCCTGCTTTGTCAGGGACTCACCATGTTGTGTTTCCTGTCAGGGTGGTCATTGGTGGTAGCCAGGCACTATCTAGTTCTTCTGGTCTCAGGCTGATAGAGTCTCTGGTTTATGTAGCCCTTTCTGTCTCTTGGGCTAATACTTTCCTTGTGTCTTTGGTGTTCTTCATTTTCCTTTGCTCCAGGTAGGCTGGGACCGATTGATGCATCTTAGATGGCTGCTCGCTGGCTTTTAAGACCCTGGACCCACTCACCAAAATGAGACGCAGAACATTTTCTTAATCAACTTTGTTATACCAGTTGACCTAGATGTTCCCTGAAACCACGGTCCCCAGACCCCCACCCCTGCTACTCTGTCCCTCGAAGTGTTTGGTTGTATTCAGGAAACTTCTTAGCTTTGGTTTAGTCCAGTTGTGCTCACTTTCCCTATATTGTGTGTTGTCCTTCCCTTCACCTAAGATAATTCTTATCTACTGTCTAGTTAGTGAATACCCCCTCCCTCCCTCCCCACCGTCGTAACCATCAAAGAATGTTTTCTTCTGTGTTTAAACCTTTTTTTCAGTTCTTATAATGGTGGTCTCATACAATATTTGTCCTTTTATGACTGACTAATTTCACTCAGCATAATGCCTTCCAGAATTCATCCACGTTATGAGATGTTTTGCGGATTCATTGTTGTTCTTTATTGTTGCGTAGTATTCCATTGTGTGAATATACCATAATTTGGTTATCCATTTGTCTGTTGATGGATACCTAGGTTGTTTCCATTTTTTTGCTATTGTGAACAGTGCTGCAGTGAACATGGGTCTGCGTATATCTATTAGTATGATGCCTCTTATTTCTCCAGGATATATTCCGAGGAGTGAGATTGCTAGATCGTATGGTACTTCTATTTTTAGCTTTTTAAGGAAGCACTAAATCGATTTCCAAAGTGGTTGTACCATTTTACATTCCCACCAACAGTGTATAAGTGTTCCAGTCTCTCTACAACTTCTCCAACATTTATTATTTTGTGTTTTTTGGATTAATGCTAGCCTTGTTGGGGTGCGGTGGTATCTCATTGTAGTTTTCATATACATTTCTCTAATGGCTAATGATCATGAGCATTTCCTCATGTGTCTGTTAGCCACCTGAATGTCTTCTTTGGCAAAGTGCCTATTCATATCCTTTGCCCAGTTTTTAATTGGATTATTCGTCTTTTTGTTGAGGTTTTGCAGTATCTTGTAGATTTTAGAGATTAGACACTGATTGGATTTGTCGTAGCCAAAAATTTTTTCCCCAGTCTGAAGTTTGTCTTTTTACTATTGTGGTGAAGTCTTTTGATGAGCCTAAGTGTTTGATTTTTAGGAGCTCCCAGTTATCTAGTTTCTCTTCTGGTGTTTGTGCATTGTTAGTAATGTTTTGTATTCTGTTGATGCCATGTATTAGGGCTCCTAGCATTGTCTCTATTTTTTCTTCCATGATCTTTATCATTTT
>NW_004444116.1:1243670-1273535 GCF_000243295.1 Trichechus manatus latirostris
GGAATTTCCCTTCTATTCCTATTTTGTTGAGAGTTTTTATCATGAATGGGTATTGGACTTTGTCAAATGCCTTTTCTGCATTGATTGATAAGATCATGTGGTTCTTGTCTTTTGTTTTATTTATGTAATGGGTTACATTGATTGTTTTTCTAATGTTGAATAATCCCTGTATACCTAATATAAATCCCACTTGGTCATGGTGAATTATTTTTTTTGATATGTTGTTGAATTCTGTTAGCTAGAATTTCATTGAGGATTTTTGCGTGAAGATTTATTCCTTGGATAGATTTGGCATGGCAGAAAGGTTAAAGAGGTAAGAAGTTATTTCTAGGGTGTATTGGAAAGGATCACTTAAATGGCTGACCCATGAGGTTCATGCCATGGTAGGGAGTTTATTAAGGTATCTTGGTAAATTACTGTAACGTTTGACTTCCCTTAATACTGTTTGTCATTTTCTCATTTCTCAGAAGTACCCTTGGAAAGTTCTTCTCTGAGAAGATAAAGAAGGTAGTGGAAACAAGCCTCCTGAGCTTTTCCGGCCTTAAATGGCTACAGAAGCAAGAAAGCCTTCATCCCAATCCCCATCTGACCAAGCACCTGAAGAGGACCTTGTAATTGTCAAGGTAGAGGAAGATCATGGTTGGGATCAGGAATCTAATCTGCATGATAATAACCCTCCTGGCCAAGAGCTGTTCCGTGTGCGCTTCAGGCAGTTATGCTACCAGGAGACATTAGGACCCCGAGAAGCTCTGATCCAACTCCGGGCACTTTGCTATCAGTGGCTGAGGCCAGATTTGAACACCAAGGAGCAGATCCTGGAGCTGCTGGTGCTGGAACAGTTCTTGACCATCCTGCCTAAGGAGCTCCAGACTCTGGTTAAGGAACATCAGCTAGAGAGCGGAGAGGAGGTGGTGACCCTATTGGAGGATTTGGAAAGGCAGATTGATATACTAGGACGACCAGTAAGTAGAAGGAGGTGTGCATGCTGCAACTGTGAGAGTCCTAGAAGCTGGGTGGGGGGACATTGGCATCACAGTGGGAAAACAACTGCTGAGCATTGGTTTCTGTTGGATGAGAATAAAAGTAGTCACAGTTATAGTATGGTATGACTTGTATTTCTAGAGTATTGTATTTTTGTTAAAGGATATAAATGCATTTTTTATCCACTCAACTTCCCTACAACTGTATTATTCCCATTTGCCAGGGGCATCTAAGTAATTAAGGATAGATCTGAGGCCAGAATTTGGGTTTCTTGGTTCCTTATTAAAAGTTTTTTCCACTGAACAGCACTAGTTTAAGTTTTTGTTTGTCGTTCTCTGTGCTTTGGGAGCACAAAATACTGTTATTCCATGCAGCAGGGAGGGCATCAGCAGAAATCTTTTCCTTCACCACTGAGCAGAAACGATTCCTTTCTGTTCTACATGTTTGCATTCCTTACTACCCCTAGGAAGTAAGTGAGATTCTGCTTCTTCCTTTCCTCCAACATGTATCCCTGTAGGTGTACTCTTGATCCTCTTCTTACATTGTTTACTACAGCTCAGAGGAATTCCCTTATAATAAAGCTGTCCCATTGTTTCCAGGTTCCAGCTCGTGCACATGGACATAGGGTACTCTGGGAGGAGTCTGCAGCAGAGCCTCCCAGTACTCAGCTCCAACCTGTGGCAAGCCAGCACAAATCTCCAGACCCCCAAGGGCCACAAGAGAGAGGTGAGGAGCCAGATTTCATTGGTGATGAGGGGTAGAAATAAAGGAAAGGAAATAAAGTACATTTGGGATGCCTGTCTAGTTCCTAGAGAACAAGGAACTACAATGAGTGTTCATGTACCAGTCTCAAGATCTGGGTTTAAATGCTTATATAGGCACCAAATACAGACTGTCAGCCCCAGTAGTAAACAAATTAAAGAATTTGGAGATTTTTATGTGTTCACACATTTCTATTTTTCTATTACTCTGCTGTGTTTACAATGTAGGCTTTTTTGAGGTTTTGCTGGTGTCATTATACCATTTTAATTGTAAACATTTCAGTATGTGTTTCCTCAAACGGGCATTCTCAATAAATTCATAACATTTAGTAGATGTAACATTGATACAGTACTATTACTTAGTCCACAGTTCATACTCATATTTTGCCAGTTGCCCCAGCGTTCTTTTGGGCCAATAGTCCAATCCAGGATCACACACTGCAATTAGTTGTCCTGTCTCTTTAGTCTCCTTTAATTTGGAGTAGTTCCTTAGCCTTTCTTTATTTTTCATGATCTTGAACAGTACAGGTTAGTTATTTTGTGGAGTTGCCCTCAATTTGGGTTTGTCTGTTCTTTCCTCATGTTTAGATTCAGGTTGTACATATTCGGCGGGAACACCCCAGAGGCAATGCTGTGCCAGCAGGAATTTATCCTGTTATTAGTGGTTAACTTTGATGACTTTGTTAAAGTTATTCTTGCTGGGTAAATCCTTGTAAAGTTACTATTTTTCCTTTGTAATTAATAAGTTATTTGTGGAAAGATACTCTTGAGTGTATGTAAATGTACTACTTCTCATCAAACTTTTGTTACTTAAAGCTCTAGTTTTAACATCCTTTGATGATTCTTGACTGAACCAGTGATTATTAAGATGGTTATAAAATTGTGGTCATTCCATCTGTATTTATTAGTTGTTATTTGTTTTGTTTTTTTTTCATTGTAAGGGAGAGATTTCCTTCTCCATTTTATTTTATTATTCTATTTTATTAGTGTGGACCCACAATTTTAAATTTTATTTTATAAATATTTTGTTACTGTATTTATTTTGGAGCCCTGGTGGTGCAGTGGTTAATAGCTTGGCTGCTAACCAAAAGGTTGGCAGTTCGACTCCTCCAGCTGCTCCTTGGAAACCCAATGGGGCAGTTCTACTCTATCCTATAGGGTCGCTGTGAGTCAGAATCGACTCAATGGCAACGAGTTTGGTTTTTGGATATTTATTTTGATGCTTAAATTGTTTCCAATTTGGCCAGAGAAAGCCCCTCAGTCTGTTTCCTGTATCTTTTTGACATGTCCCCATCCTTTTTGCAGAATTCCCTTACATTCTTGCAGAGCAAGATGTTCCAGTCTCATCTTGTACTGTTTTTTTGTATTTTTTTATTTATGTAGTTTATTCTACGTAAATGGATCTTTAATATTTCTAAAAAGAAGCATAGAACATTTCAGTTGATAATATGGTTCTTGTCTAAAGTCCTAAGGCTTGTTTACTGAAATACAGTAGCCTATGATGATTTTGGTAATAAGCTGTCTGGTGTATATGGGAAGTAGATATTGGCAGCTAAGGTAGACATTTCAGAAAGGTAGTAAAGTTAATAGAGATAGATTGGTGCTCATACTCAGTTTGCCAAGAGATCAGAACCTAAAGAAATACAGTTCACAAGCACAAGTATAGAAATAGCTTTGGTGTTAGTGAAGAAATTGGAAAGGGATTCCTGTTAGGAGACTAGTACACTTTTTATTTTTGATAGTTAACTTCAGACTGAGTAGGACATAAGTGCAGATGTTTTGTGGACAACCGTAGGCACAGAGCCCAACATGTCAGCACTTCATGCACAAAATCTCTGGCATGCATATGTGCTAAAATATTAACAATTTTGGAATGAGTTAGTGTGTCTCCCATAGCCACAGGACAGGGCTGGTCTCATTCATAGCATCTTATCTCCTCTCAGCCACATCTGCTTCTCAGAGTCCTGTCCCTTCCCAGAAAAGAAACTCTGGAGACCAGGAGATGGCAGCTGCACTTCTCACAGCAGGGTTCCAGGTGAGCTGTGTTCCTTCTCACTGAAACTTGATAGCTCAGTTTGGCAATGTTTGTCTACCCCATGTCCAGACTGTCTGTAGCAGAACTTATCCAAGACTCACCCCAATTCTTTTTCATAGAGACAGATTGATCCTTGATTTTCCAATAAATCTGGTAGAGTTTTCTCTTCTTTCCAGCCAGTCAGATCCCTTTACACTGTGTGTTTCCTCCTCTTGAATCATGTCCTAACACTAGTGGATCTCTCTGACACTGTAGGTCTGTCTGTGGACAGTCCCAGTCCCTAAGTGGGAATCTTGTTTTATTTCAGACTTTGGAGAAGATCGAAGATATGGCTGTGTCCCTTATCCGAGAGGAGTGGCTTCTTGATCCAACACAGAGGGATCTGTGTAGAGATAACAGGACAGAGAACTACAGAAACATGTTCTCCCTGGGTAAGGAAAGCAATGGTAATTTAAACTTAATAAGGTTGTTTGTATGTTTAATTTTTTTATGTGTATGGTAGCTGTGGGCTTTCTGAAACACTGGGTTAGAGTTTAAACTCAAGGTCCCACAAGAGGATACAATGTTGAGTGTTCTTTAGGTCTAAAAGGAAAGTTTTTATTCTCCAATCTGGGGCTTACCTTACTGCTTGTAACTGGGTAGTACTCTGTTTGCCAGTTGGAAATTGACATCTCTCTAGTGCTCTGAGTTTACCTTTATTCTACTCTCAGTTTCCATACGATTCTTACACAGACTTTTCTCACTTAGGCCTATTGTATCTCCTTCTTTTAGTGACTCTTTGCGGCATTTGCCTGTTTTTATCCCACTCATTAGATCTTCAGTATTTCCATATTCCTTCCCACTCTCCAACTTCTACCTTTCCTCAGGTGATCCCTTTTCTACTTTTGTCTCCTTCTGATAACCCTGTTTTTTCATGGCACCTCTTCCCCAGTTTTCCTGTGGTACTTCTGCTTGACCTGCTCATACCTCCCTGTATTATGAAGCAATTTTGGAAACATATATAAGCTTTATGTTTACTTTATATGTTTTATTTTTCCCCTGTCTTCAATTTCTTTATCCTAACATAGAGAATAGGAAGTAACATTGACTTGTTATTTGTTTTATTACATTTTTATTTCAGGTGGTGAGACCAGGAATGAGAACAGGGAATTAGCTTCAAAACAGGTAATATCTGCTGGAATCCAGCCACATGGAGAGACAGCTGCCAAATGCAACGGGGATGTTATCGGGGGTCTTGAGCATGGAGAAGCCCAAGACCTTCTGGGCAGATTAGAAAGGCAGCGGGGAAATCCCACACAAGAGAGACGACATAAATGTGATGAATGTGGGAAGAGCTTTGCTCAGAGCTCAGGCCTTGTTCGACACTGGAGAATCCACACTGGGGAGAAACCCTATCAGTGTAACGTGTGTGGTAAAGCCTTCAGTTACAGGTCAGCCCTTCTTTCCCATCAGGATATCCACAACAAAGTAAAACGCTATCACTGTAAAGAGTGTGGCAAAGCCTTCAGTCAGAACACAGGCCTGATCCTGCACCAGAGAATCCATACTGGGGAGAAGCCGTATCAGTGCAATCAGTGTGGAAAGGCTTTCAGCCAGAGTGCGGGCCTCATTCTACACCAGAGAATCCACAGTGGGGAGAGGCCCTATGAATGTAATGAGTGTGGGAAAGCTTTCAGTCATAGCTCACACCTCATTGGACATCAGAGAATCCACACTGGGGAGAAGCCCTATGAGTGTGATGAGTGTGGGAAAACCTTCAGGCGGAGCTCACATCTTATTGGCCATCAGAGAAGCCACACTGGGGAGAAACCCTACAAATGCAATGAGTGTGGGAGGGCCTTCAGTCAGAAGTCAGGCCTTATTGAACATCAGAGAATCCACACTGGAGAAAGACCCTATAAATGTAAAGAATGTGGGAAAGCTTTCAATGGGAACACTGGCCTCATTCAACATCTGAGAATCCACACAGGGGAGAAGCCTTATCAATGTAATGAGTGCGGGAAAGCTTTTATTCAGAGGTCGAGTCTCATTCGACATCAGAGAATCCACAGTGGAGAAAAGTCTGAATCCATAGGAGTTTAGCAAAAGCTTCAGTCATAGTTTGAACATTATTTAGCACTAGTGACACCACATGCTGGTGAGAGATCTTTCTGTGTAGTAAAAAGGCAGAAAGTTTGTCACCATTACAACTTTAGTGTCAGAATCAGTACTGGTGGCAAAGTTAGAATAGGTCTTCAGTAGTTTGGGCCCGGTGCATTGATGCAGGTTGATTGGATTAACTAGTGGGAGGTGTCTGAGGAGTGAAGCTCCCAATGGCCTGATATATCCTGTAGAAACTTAAAATAGCATTAGCTGCTTGCCGTGGCTCAAGGCACTTAAGTCTGTCTTTTGGGTGAGTAGCTATAGTTTGGGGAGAGGCTGTTCCCTCCTAGCTCCTCTGCTTCTTCCCATGCTTTGTGACTCCTTTCTCCCATTTATTCCCCTGAAGGTGCCCTTGTGGCCTTCCTATGATCTAAGAGGCTTCTGTAGAGTTCTAAGCAGCAGCCTTTGTGTGAGACTTACATTTGTATTTAGCTTTCTAAGATCCTAGTTGTAGGGAAATTTTTACAGACATTTATGATTAAGTGTACATTTTATTTTATTCTAATTTTCCTTGTAGTTGGTGGAAATCCATATTTCCATGCAAACTCAGAATGCTGTATTTTTAACAGCACTCCAGCATTTTTCTTCATATATCACCTTCACTGACTCCACTGAGTCATTGAACATCTGTATCCTTCACCATTCCCAGTCCCAGTACCTGTGTCAGCAAAGGAAGTGGACGCATTAGTGATGGTTGTGGGAGTGATGCAGAGAAAGAGGTGAGTGGAGACTCAGCCCGGCTGCTCTTGAGCTTGGATGGTTATACCTTTGGTGACTTCTGACTCTCCTTTCCACGTCCCCACTATAAGCCATGGTACAAATAGATAATTGCACCATCCTATTTATGGCATCACACGGGAGAAAGAGAAGACGGAGGTGCTTAAAGAAGACATTAAAATCCATGCAAAGAATATCCCACTATAGTACTGCTCTCTCAGGTTCCTGTCAGCCTGCACAAACCACCTGACTGGATTTTCTGTCACTCTTGTCATTACCCTGGACCCACTTCCAGAGATGGCCTTAGCATCTCATTCATCATTCTCTGTTCTGTTTCTTGCCATTACCATTATAACTTTATTATCCACAGAGATAATCTGTCAAACATCTTACCTCAAATTCCTCATTCTTCTAAATTCTGGTGAACTCCATCTGTAATCTGTGTCTGTAATTTACCAGCAAAGATACACTATGAATCTCATCATCACCAGGTACTATATTTCATCTTGGAGGCTTTCAGTATACCAAAGGCTACTGTATAAAGTGATGAAGCTGGTTTAAAGTAACACACCAGAACTATGCATCCAAAAATGGGTTGCCCTTTAAAATTGGGCAGTTCTAGCACTATTTATTTGGAATACTGCCAGAATTCCTTGTTTCATAAACAATACAAGAAAAGTAGTTCTATAACTCTTGAGTCAGATCTCATTTTTAACTGTTTGATTACTCACTTTTTCACCAGACTTGGAATCGAGTAGCTTTTGGTTATTTTCAAAATCAAATCCACTCTCAAAATTGAAATTGATTCTGTTAAGCACATTCAGAAGAATATGATATAGGTTCTGAAGAAAATTCCAAGAGAAGTAACCCAATTTCACATTGTGACTGTATGGGACAGCACTTATTAATCATGCTATTTTATGATTGGTGTTTTTAAAAATCAGTCATGAAATTTTATATCATAGAGAGCCACAATTTGGATCATAAGCTGGTTCCCTGTAACATCCCTCTCATCCCCATCTTGACCATTAAGATGAACTTCAATGTTACCTGTTTGATTAAGCCATTGGTACTCAGCTGTGACTTGTAATTCTTGGTAAACTTTTTCAAAATATTTCTTTCTATTATCCTTCATTTTCTTACCTCTTGTTCTTTTTTTTTGACCTATAGATTACGATTCCTAATTCCCTTGTACTTGAAATTTGAAGAAACCAGAAACAAATCTAGTTGTCTCTAGATCTTTGCTATCCTGCTTCATTTGTGCCTTACCCTCTGTAAGATAACTTCTGCCTGGGGCTGGTGCTACCTTGTGTGCACATATTACATAGAATGGGTACGTTGTCAGAGGGAGAATACACGCGTGCATGTGCTCATACATATATACAGGCGTGTGCATACTTCAGAAGAGCATTTGTCTTCAATTCCTATAAAAGTTATTTTAGCAGAGCAACATTGAAATGAGTATAGATGTACTAGCTAATGTCTCTTTAGAGATCAGTACCCAGAGTACCGTGTAGCCAGATTACTTAAATCTCAAAATTATCAAGATTCTGATAGAAATTCAGAGAAAGGAAATCAAGAATATGACCAGAAAGATTAGTGTTATCCTGAGGTGAATGTGAGAAAAGACTATAACTTGAAAGAACTATCAAGGCTGATTCAGCACATGTATAGAAATAGATAAGTAGGATAAAACAGTAGAACAAGGCTGTAGTTTCTTTCAGGGCATAAGTAGAAGTTTATTCATGGTCCCTGGTTCTCACTCTTGGCGTTAGAATAGCATTGATGAGACCTTGTTTTGAGCCCCTAACTATATAAATGGTTCAAATTTTATTTTACCTAAACATACATGCATTAAGCTCCTTTATCCTACAGGATTTTTTTTCTTTTTTTTTTTTTTGGCTCCTAATCTGAAATGAACTATTCACCAGCTACTTTCTTCTGTCGTCTTCAGCTTCGTGCTTTAGGACCTGGTATGATGAGGTGGTTCTTCCACAACTCTTGCCATCTAGCACAATCCTAGGACAGTTATCTTAGGAACAAGGTTTTATCTATGGAACAAGGTTTCAGTGCTAGAATGTGGTGGCTAATTCCCATAAGGAGAAAATATTTTTGCTCTTAGTTCTGAAGCTCCAGATAATGATAATTGTAATAAACCAAACCCACTGCCACTGAGTCAATCCTGACTCAAAGCGACCCTATAGGACAGAGTAGAACTGCCCTATAGGGTTTCCAAGGAGCAGCTGGTGCATTCAAACTGCCAACCTTTTGGTTAGCAGCAGCCAAGCTCTTAACCGACATTTATTGAGCACCTACTGTGTGCCAAGCCCTAGGTTAAACATTTCTCATGCTTATGATAAATATTATTCTCATTTCATAGATGAGGAAACTAAGGCTTAGAGAGTTGAGAGAGTCACACAGCTGGTAAGTGATAGAGTAAGGATTCTAACCTACACAGTCTGATTCTAGAGCCTGTGCTCTTGACCACTGTCCTGTACTATCTCTAATGAACACTCTAACCCTGGCCAGCTGTTTTAAAAATATGTATCCCGGGTCATAAGAGGTACAGGGGAAGAGAATGTATAATACAGTGCAACTCCATTAGAATTACTGGAAAATTGGTTGAAAATGCCATTTGGGGTTATAATTACATCTTCAAATGTTGATACTTTTTATGTTTTGGTAGTATTAGAAAGCTAAATTGTACAAATAAAACATGTTTAAAAGAGTAACTGGGAACAGAAAGCAATAACTTACAGATTCAAATATATTTTTCTCTAAACTGCCCAAGGGAAAGTAGAATTGTAGATAGACATGAAATATTAATGTACCAAGGCAGGCAGATGAACAGTTAGTATGACAATACTAAGTTCATCTACAGTATAAAATGTGAAAAACCTTCAACCTCATTGCCCATTTCTAACTACCATTCTGTTTCTCCCCTATCATTACTGTTTTTTCAACCCCATTTCCTCATTAATCTATCCTTAAAACTTTTCCTCATTGGAGTTCATAACCAGCACTCTTCTGAAATGTCCTTAGAATCGTCAGTGGAAGAATTTTAAGGCCTTTTCCTAATTGTTAACCTTCTTGATCTCTAAATATTTCATACTGTTCAGTTCCCCTTACATCTCAGGAATTCTCCTTTGGGATGTGGGATCCTTTTAGGTCCTTTTTCTCCAATGTCTGGCATTTCTTCATTGATCTTTTTTCTCTTTCCCACTGAGAATAATCCCCATGTCTTAATTTTATTCACTACTTTTTCTGTATTCACTTTTATTTATCCATTTTTATTGGTTGCACTTACCTTCTGTATTTGAGTAACTTAATATTTCCTGCCTTATGGATCATCTTGAGACCTGTAGAATTTTCCACAGGTACCTATACAACTTGGTATTTGAAAAATGAACTCATCACTCTACTTCCCCAGGCCTCATTTGCCTTTTAAATAGGTATCATTGCTTAACTTATTTACTCTGAACAGAATTTATTATTACAATCTTGGAGTTGTCTTTTCATCTTTTGTGCCTTCCACTCACTATGTCCAGAATCTTGCTAAACTGATCCAATTCTTAGTCATTCTCCTTGAGGCTAGATCTTTTACATTTGTCCCATCCCCTTGTTGCCCTCCTTGCAGATCCCCATCAGCTGAGATCCAGGTTATTGTAATTCTTTATTTCCAGTTTCCTTACTCTCAGGATCCTCATCTTGCATACAGCTTCCAACATGATCATTCTCTCTCAAGAACGCCTACCAAATAATTCCTGTTAGAACAGTAGTATGCCAAGTTCTCCATTGCATTGCTCTCCATGCTTAATCTTCCTGAACACTCATAACACTGTAGCATAGTCACTTTGATTCATCATGTTCAAACTTCCTACGGCCTTCCACTGTTGTCTTACAAGTCTTTGCCTCTGTGCCTTTCTCATGCCGTTCCTTTTGCTTAAGGATTGCTCTTTGGTGCCAGCTCATGTTCATCGCTCCCTTCAAAGCTTAGCTTCCTTTATATCTTCTAAGTGAGCTCTCCCATACTGACTTCACCTCCCTTTTTCTGTGCTGCCTTAGCACTTACCTTTTTACTTTTTGTTGTACTGTGGTCCATGCACTTACTATATGTTGCTTTGTAATTATTTTCTAGTATTCTGTATTGTTTTACATTTGTATTTATTTCTGAAATTAAATTGTAAGCTCCTTGAGAGCAGGAGTAAGAACTTTTACGTTTGTATCTCTGTGCCCTATAGTGCCTAGTATAATGCTGAGCACACAGTAGGCATTTAATAAATGTTTGTTGAATTATTGTGTGGATTATTTATAGTGTTATCTACAGAAATTTTTTAAGCTGTTTTCAAGGATGTATGTATCTTCCTGCCACTTTGTGCATTCAAAAAGTAAAGACATATTTCTAAAGAGTATAGTATGTACAACTAAGAATAAGGCCAAAAAGTCCAACAGTATAAGAATATGGGTGAGAAGCTGAAATACGAAGCTCTTAATTTGTTTGACCGGACTTATTTATTGGGAAAGAAAGAAAATAGGAAACAAGACTACTGTGTTAAAATTATAATTGCAAAAGTGCTTGAGAATAGGCTTTTGTGTCTGGGGTTAGATCCTTGGTTCCTAACTGGAGAAGTGTGGCAATATCTGGAGACATTGTTGGTTGTCCCATCAGTGGGGCAGGGTGCTACTGGCCTCTAGAGTGGTTAGAGGCCAGGGATGCTGCTAAACATCCTGCAGTGCACAGGGCAGACCCCCAACAAAGAATTATCCTACCCCAAATGTCAGTAGTGCTGAGATTGAGAAACCCTGGTTTAGAGATGAAAAACTAGCTTTACAATTAGAAAAATTACCTATGCCAGGCTTTAAGAGAATCCTAAATGTGTATGTATTTTGTGGTTTGTGTGATTATAAAAGAAAGCCTTAATGTTTGGAGTTCACACCAGAATGTCAGTGATAATGGAACTAGGCACAATAAAATTGTTGCTGTTCTAAGATTGCTTTGAACTTCAGATCTACCACCATTTCTGTGCCAATGGAAGGTGTTGGAAGAGTACATGTCTAGTTTCAGCCTACCGTATTTTGGTGTCTTGCCTTAGCTTCCAGAGTAAAACACTGGAGATTGTCTTTAGCAGGGGGGCTTTAACTTTGTGATCTAAGATTTCGCTTTGGGGACAACACATGACCCTACACAGTCCCTTGAGCAGCCACTAGACAATAATTACCAGCTCACTAAGGATACCACAAGCCACCGTGTTGTTAGATTGCTGAGTAAAACCCATTTCTACTTCCAACATTTTTAACATGTTAAAATCCTAGTTAGACAGCTATGTAGGGAGAAATGTGATTTCCTAAATTAGTTTAAAAATGGACCTTTAAAAACAGTAGTCTGCCAGCCAGTACACCTCATGTACAGCCACCACCCTGCTGTCACTGGAGGCTCTGTGTTGCTTTGAAGCTGAACAGGTGTCGGCA
Organism: Trichechus manatus latirostris; assembly: GCF_000243295.1. Classification (NCBI taxonomy): domain Eukaryota; kingdom Metazoa; phylum Chordata; class Mammalia; order Sirenia; family Trichechidae; genus Trichechus; species Trichechus manatus. The sequence goes on from NW_004444116.1 coordinate 1,255,776, forward strand.
AAGCTTCCATACTAAGACAGACTAGGAAGAAGGGCCTGGCTATCTGCTTCCTAAATCAGCCAATGAAGACCGTATGAATCACAACAGTCTGATCCACAGCTGATCATGGAAATGGTACAGGATCAAGCAGCATTTTATTTCATCGTGTATGGAGTTGCTGTGAGTTGGGAGCAGCGGCATCTAACAACTGGTCTTGTGTAGCTCAAGTAGTACTTTGGCTTTTGGAAGGATTAACCCAAGTTGAAAAATAAGTTTAAATGTGTAACACACTAAAGAAAGAACTGCATTGCTCTGTTGTATTTAATTATTCATAGTCTATAGAATGCTAGATTTAGAAGTAACTTTGAGATTGTTTAAATCCATTACTCCGTAAATGGAGGCCCAGAGGCCACAGGGCTTGCGCTAACAAGTTAGTGGTACAGGTGGAAATAGAATCCAGGTTTCTTAAGGCTTTGCCCACTTCTTTTTTGGCTGGTTACTCCCTCAAGTCTGACTCTTGTTATTGTACGTTCTTAATTCGTGCCCTGCCATGGGATGGGCTCATTTTTTGTTCCTCCAACTGTAATGTCTCACTTCAGAAATAACTCCTTTTATGGGATGTGTCCAGACCAGTATACTGAATGTGCGGTCTTGAGTTAAATTTTTCCATAAATGACAGTAGTTGGTGAGATTTTGCACGAGGGTAGTCGTGTTTTGAAAGCCCTGCCCTTGTGTCTGGTTCCTAATCAAGAGAGCACACAGCGTTGGCTTTTAAATCCCTAATAATAAAGACCAGAGCTCCTGCGGCCTGGTGGGTCCGTTTTAGGGATCCTTTGGGCCCATACTAGAAATGTGGCCTTTACCCAGCTGCTGTCTAAATGCCAAGATTCAAGGGTAGCCCTACCCTGGGTGAAACTTCAGAAAGCAAAAAAAATCCCTGGGTGAGGTGGGAAACTGGAGCCTTGGGAATGACCCCAGGGTTGAGGGACTTTCCGGCATGAGTGAGTGGAGGCGGAGCCCCAAGCAGCGACCTCCACCCCACACCTGGGGCGAAACCACACCCCACCCGAATATCTCCAAGCGCCTGGCCCGCCCCGGAAGGTCTGAGAAAGACTTCCGTCCCACGGGACGGCCTTGAAGCTGGTTGCCGACCTCTAGCGGCGTTGAATGCGCCTTGCGCAATTCAGCCTCTCTACCACCTCTGTTTTGGTGAGCCCTGGTGGAGCGTGTGCAAGGCACCCGGGAGGGGCCGCTCCACTAAAGTGGTGGATATTCCGCCCAGATGCAACTTCCCGGGAAGGGCTTTCCCGCGCCGTTCAGTGCTGCTGAGGTCCAGAGTTGGAATTGCTTTCCTCAGGATTACAACTCTGATCTTTGCTGCTGATTTCAGAGTTTGAGTCACAACTACAACGTGCGGCCCTGGTGTGTCTGGTGTCAGCTCGCCTTTGCAAACAAAAGGGGGATCTGTGTATAATAGGAAATAAGTATTAGGGGCTCTTAAGTTTTAGGAAAGGCTTCGCCTTCCAGATCCACTGGAGCCCATGACCTTTTGAATGTAGAGTAGACCTCTGTGTTTCACCTTGGCAATAAATGATCTCCTTTTTTCTTGGGAGTCACTTTTTCACCCAGACCAAGGCCAGAGCCACCTTCCAGCAACCGTGATGCTGTTGTCTTATGGTATTATCTTTCCCCGCCCTCATTTCGCCCTCCCTCAGTGCTCAGAGGCTATGGCAGAGAGATGTCGTGTGACACGGTATGTGATTAGTCAGGCCTTCTATGCAAATTAGTCCCTTATTTGACATTGCCTTTTTTTTTTACTCCTGTAACCCGCAGTAGTTTGAGTAACAGCTATGGCAGTCTTTCCTTTTTGTTTGAGTAAAACAATGTTTCTTTTACAAAAGTGTTCCTGGAGAAGAGGCCCTCAAAAGGAATTTTCCTGAATCACAGAATACAAGCAAGCTGCACGGCTACATCTTTAGAGGAGTTGCTTTTGCTGGGCCCGAGGATTCTGTTACTAGAAAACCGTCTCGCCAGAAACGCTCTGAGCTGGCTCCAGCAGCTCAGTTGACAATGACTGAGGCCAAACATGCCCACCAAGGAGAATTTCCCCAGCCATCCTGCCTGAGAAGCACCAGGCCTGGGTTTGGGGGCAGCATGAGGGGTAGGGGGGCAGTGGCTAAGGTGGACGATCTGGAGAGGGAGTTGGATGAACTTGGACAGCAGATGGGAAGGGAGAGGTATTTATCAAACATCTCAAAACTTTTAATCTCTTTGGGATTCTTCCTCTCTCCTTTTTCCTACTTTTTAGGCATGTAAGGCTGAAGCAAGGAGCTCTGGTGGCACAAACAGTTAAGTACTTGGCTTCTAACTGAAAGATTCGCGGTTCAAACTCACCTGGCACCTCTGAGACAGAATGACCTGGCAATCTGCTTCTTTAAGGATTACAGCCAAGAAAATCCTATCTGGCAGTTTTACTTTGTCATATGGAGTCACTATGAGTTGAAATTGACTCAATAGCACCTGACATCAATGACAAATCTGAAGCCAGACTACCTGTGATTTTGACCAAATCTCTTAACCTCTCTTTACTTCTGTTTCTTCATCTGTAAAACAATGATAATAAAAGCACCTACCTAAATTGTTATGAGGATTACATGAATAGTACCAGGCACACAGGAAGCGCTATCTAGGTGTTTGTTGTAATTATTTCTTTTTCTTCTTACCTGCCTGGGGCTGTCCGGTTCTCTTTTTACATTGATTCCTTCATAAGTCCATGTATTTAATTTTTTCCAACTCTTGCACACAGCAACTAATCTGGCAAGAAATGCTAACTCTGGGAGCAGAAGAAGAATCACTGTCTCTTCAGCTCCCGCCCAGGGATACACTGCTGAAATGCCCTTCCCACTACAGGAGAGTTGTGTTAGATTGTTCTGTGGTCTTTTGGAGGTTCTGAAAGGAAGGGACCTAGGGAGAATTAAAAAAAAAAAAAAAAAAAAATTTTTTTTTCTTCTTAATAGGATCAAGGTGTGTCTTTATGAATATTTATCAGAGTCTGATTATGTCCAGAGTAAGGCTGGCAGGAGGGCATCCAGCTCAGCTCTACTGTTGCCATGTTTACTACCTGTTGTGTAAGGTATAAGTTGTAATATTTTTAACTTTTTTTTATCTTTGACTTTCATTGTAAAGTGTTTTTTCTTTCTTGGTTTATTTGTTTTACTTTACAGAAGTTTTGATTCTTTTTGTGTGAGTCAAATTTGTCAGTCTTTTCATTTATGGCCTTTGGATTCTGGGTTATAATTAGAAAGGTCTTCCTTACTTTGAGGTTATAAAAGACTTCTTCCACATTTTCCTCTAATACTTTCATGGTTTCATTTATAACATTTACAACTTTGATATACTTGTAATTTATCCCAGTATACAGTGTGAGGTGGGAGTCAAATTTAATGTTTTTCCGGGTGATTACTCAGTTCTCCCCAAAACATTTATTGAAGCATATATTTATCCTTTCCGATTGATTTCCTATCTTTATTATTCTAAATTTCTGCACGTGATTATGTCTATTTCTAGACTTTCTATTCTGTCCTACTTATCTGCCAACCTCATTCACCAGTACCAGACTGTTTAATTAAATGTGTTTAACATCCTTTAGGGTAAGCATCGCTTCATTACCCTTCTTTTTCAGAGTTTTTACAGGCAGTCTTGCTTATTTATTTTTCCATGTGAACTTTAAAATCTACTTCTAAAAAGTTGGTAATTTTATTGGAATAGTATTAAATTTACAATTTAATTTAGAGATTACTCCCTGAGTGTTAAGTCACAAGGTGGCTCGCCTGGGAGGCAGTTGGAAGGAGTTGGGACTGAGTCTGACCTAGGTTGAAATTTCATCTCTGCTATTTTATCACTTGTCTGACCTCGAAATATTCTCAGTTTTCTTATATGTGAGAGGAAGACTGTCATCTGTCCTAGAGGATTAAAGGAAATAAAAAGTGTAAAATGCCTTCTTCGGAGTAAATGGAACCCCTTCACAAACTGCTCAGGTCGTCAGCTCACGAACCACTGAGAGGGGGAACCTCCGGAATCCTAGAGCGGACTGCCAAGGGCCCAGGGGCGAAATCCGCGGAAGTCGCCCCCTCTAGGCCGAGCGCGACCCTGAGTTAGACGGTCCAACCGTAGTTTCCCGGGTGAGCTGTCTCCTGTTTTTCTACTAGGGGTTTGAGTGCGCTCGAGGGCGAACTGCCGCGGAGGAGGGGGATTCTATGTGCTGTGCCACGTCGCCTCATATCTGCTCTCGACACAGCCCTTTTACTGCTTTCCACCCTTGGCCGTCCCTCCCCTCTTCCATCGCCTTCCTTACACTCATCCCCCTCTTCTTTCCTCCACTTCCCCATTTTTCCTTTCCCTCCCCTCTTCCCTCCCTGCCCCTTGCTACCCAGGCAGTGCCGACGCTCCAAAAACTCGGAGAGTGGATGGCAGAGGTGGGAGGGGTTCTGCGGCCGAGAGTTCCACCGGCCACTCCTGTGCTGGGTCCCTGGCTGCGTCTTTTGAGACTGGGGAGGACTCTTGATCACAGAGGTGACCCTGCCTCGCTTTTCTGACGGGGCTGATGTTCGGGAGGGGCGAGATGGAAGAGACCTTATTTTCTCTTGACTCTGAGTCCTCAGCTCTTATTTGCCTTGTGAGCTTGATAGACGCTTGACGATTTCATTTTGGTGTTCTTGAAATAGTCTCATTTTGCCCTAAAGAAAAAGTTAGCTTAGCTGAATGCTTTAGTTGTGAAAGCTCATTTCTTTTAGTATCTGTATTGCATTTCGCCACTGTATCCAAACCTTTTCTTTTTTTCTTTTTCTGTTTGAAAGATGAGAACATGTTAACCCACACGCATCTGATGACTTCTCAGGAAAGTACTTCATACATCTCAATAGCCTTGTTTAGATAATTTATTCTGGAAAATATGTATACATATTTTTTATTCTTTGTGCTTATCTGAAAATATCAGCAGTTTGGGGCTGTAAGGAGATGCATTAAGGGAAAAGAAGGCACATGGGGCAGGGACTGGAAAGGATAATTCCAGTGTGGGCAAGCTGCAGATCGAATGGGATTTGGGGAGGACTAGCGTTCTGCATGTGTTGGTAATAAGGGCAGAGCAACTTACACCACATTATTCCATGGTAACCATGTTTCTGGACTCTGTGGCATGAGGAGTTCATGTGTATCTGACCATTGTATTGAGTGTGTCCTTTTTGGTGTTGCCAAGGACCTACAATTTGGAGAAACCTACATTAGAACGTTATTACTCAGAAATGATAAAGCTCCCAAGCCATGAAGGGCACAACGTCTGCGTGACTACTAACATCATACTTATTTGTAGGGGACCCTCTTCCCTAACTGGAGCAAGGAAATCAGAGGCTTAAAAAAAAGACATGAGGAGAAAGAAAGCAGAATACAGTGGAATGCTAGGCAGCTGTCAAAAAAGATGAGGAAGATTTCTATGGATGGCTAGCCTATTGTGAAGTGAAAAGAGCAAGATAACAATATATAGTGTAAGAAAGTCCGGAGAGTGACAAAAACACGTCTGTATTGGAAACTAATTAAAGTGGTTACCTACAGGCTGCAGAAAATTGAGAGGATCAGGGTGGAAATAAGACTTCTTAATGTATATTTTATTAGATTGTTTTGTCTTTTGAATTGTGTATTATCCAAAAATATGAAACAATTTTAAATAAACTTTTAATTTTAGAATAGTTGAGATTTACAGAAAATAGTACAGAGAGTTCCCATATATCCCATGCTCAGATTCCCTTATTATTAAAGTTTTTCATTAGTGTGGTACATTTAATCACAACTAATGAACTAATATTGATATGTTATTATTAACTAAAGTTCATACTTATTCAGATTTTCTTTTTACCTAATGGCCTTTTTCTGTTTCAGGATCCTATCCAGGAGACACATTACATTTAGGTGTCGTGTCTTCTTAGGCTTATCTTGGCTATGACAATTTCTCAGACTTTCCTTGTTTTTGATGACCTTGACAGTTTTGAGGAATACTGATCAGTATTTTGTAGACTGTTCCTCAACTATGGTTTCTCATTTTTTTCATGGTTAGACTGAGGTTATAGGCTTTGGGGAGGAAGCTCACAGAGGTTAAGTGCCATCTCATGATGTCATATCAAGGATCAACTTGACTTATCACTGTTGAAACAAACAATTTGTAAAAAGAAAAAAAAGACAAGGATGATTAGTATAATTTGGGTTTGGAGAAAAATTAAATCAAGTTTGGAGATGGAATTGGGTTTGTTAGAGCTGGGATTTCCAGAGGATAATAGTGGCAGCAATCCATCAAGTTCTTCACACGTTGGTCTGAATTATAAAGATGGAATGGGCTCCCTTTGGGGAGGTGAAGGGTCTCCTCTGTCACAGTTCCAGAGGAGACAAAGCATCTCTGTTTCTAAGATACTGTTTATCATAGCAACAGCACCTGCAGCAATAGTAGTGACTTAGAAATGGGCAAAGCTTCTTTTATCCCCATGTCTCTATTTCAGCCCAAAGAGTGTGGACTGCTGTGAGTAGTAAGATATACCTGTCAATATCAGTAATTATCTGTTTGTTCTGCCTCCTCCATTCCCATATTCCCTTCTTCTACTATCTACAAATCTCTTTAATTCCTGTCTTGTTTCCCAAATAAGTATGATAAGAGTCTTCTAAGAAGGAGCTATATGTTGTCTTTGTATGTATTTATATCCAGTTTCTGTTTTTTAGATATCTTTATAGAGAGTGGATTTAAATAACCATTTGAGTTAGGCATTCATTCCAGTAGTTCTGTGATGTTATTGTGTCGTGGTACAGATTAGATGAAAACATTTAATCTGGGTGTCATGTGACTGGGCTTACTGGCCATGTTTGAGATTCCTAGTAACTCTCTCTGCATCACGTATTGCTTTGGCAGCAGAGAAAAACCACATTTGAAAATCTGTTTATTGTTTTAGGAATCAAGGCTAGAGGTGTGAACAGCTTATCAGCTCCGAAGGAGGATTTTTGTAAGGATGGTCCCACACCAGAAGGTCCCCAGCACATATAATGGGGATACTTTGCAGGTTCCTGGGTATGAAAAAGCCTCTCAATATGAGGACCAGTTAGACAATCATGAGGGCAGGCCCACAGAAGAAAGAAGGTATAAATGTATTGAGTGTGGGAAGAAGTTTACCCAGAGCTCAGTCCTTGTTCGACATCAGAGAATACATACTGGAGAGAAACCTTATGAGTGTGATCATTGTGGAAAGTCCTTCAGTGTGCGCTCAACCCTCACCGTGCATGAAAGAATCCACGCTGGCAAGAAACCCTATACTTGTAATGAGTGTAGGAAAGCCTTCAGTGTGAGGGCACTCCTGATTATACATCAGAGGATACATAATGGAGAGAAACCCTATGAATGTAACGAGTGTGCTAAAGCGTTTAGTGTAAGCTCAGACCTTACCAAACATCAAAGAATCCACACTGGTGAGAAACCTTATGAATGTGATGAGTGTGGGAAAGCCTTCAATGTGAGTTCAGCCCAGATCAAACATCAGAGAGTCTACACAGGAGAGAAGCCATATGAGTCTAAGGAGTGTGGGAAGGCCTTCTACATGAACTCAGCCCTTATTAACCACCAGAGGATTCGCTCAGGAGAAAAACGCTATGAGTGTGGAGAGTGTGGGAAAGCATTCAGCCGGATCTCAACCCTTATTCACCTCCAGAGAATCCATACTGAAGAGAACCCATATGAATGTGGGAAAGCTTTCCATGGGAGCTCTAATCTTACTAAACACCAGAGAATACATGCCAAAAGGAAGTGTCATCAGTGATTTATGTAGTGAAGATATGCCAAAGATCTTTTTTCCATATCAGAAGTTTCCACCAAAAGAAGGGCATGATAAAAGTTAATGCCTTAATTGACACTTGGTCTCTTGGAATATTGAAGAAGTGAGAAGTCACTAAAAAGGGACTCCATCAACATAATCACTGACTAAGGCTCTAAAATCACATCTGCTTCTGAAAATAGTTTTATAACTGTAAGGTAAACCGTTTTAAAATTATATACCATTATGTAGTTGGTGTTGGTTAAGTAAGAGCAAACTTCATTAATTCAAGCATTGTTTTTATTTCTCTGAGTTGTCATTCTTTTAATGCACAAGGTTTTGTTTTTCTGTTTTTGTTTGGTGGTTGTTGCTACCAGTATTATAGTGAAAAATAATTAAATTTTGAGATTGGAAATAATGTTGGTTGGTCAGACAGGAACCACATATCCTTATTGAATCTGGCATTACTGAAGTATTATTCTTCCTTTCTTTGTCCTTTGCACTCAGGGATGATTACATGGATTTGTGACCTTTTGGCAGAAGATGTTGTTAGGTGCTGTCGAGTCAGTTCCGACTATAGCAACCCCGTGTATAATAGAACGAAACACTGCCCGGTCCTGCAGCATCCTCACAGTCGTTGCTATGTTTTAGCCTATAGTTGCAGCAACTATGTGAATCCGTCTTCTTGAGGGTCTTCTTGTCTTTCACTGACCCTTTACTTTACCAAGCATGATGTCCTCCAGGGACTGATCCCTCCTGATAACATGTCCAAAGTATGTGAAATGAAGTCTTGCCACCCTCACTTCTAAGGAGCATTCTGGCTGTACTTCTTCCAAGAGAGGTTTGTTCGTTCTTCTGGCAGTCCATGGTATATTCAGTATTTTTTGCCAACACCATAATTCAAAGACATCAGTTCTTCTTCAGTCTTCGTTATTCATTGTCCAGATTTAGGTCTTTTTAGGTAGGAATCCCAATAGATAATTATTCAAAATTCTTGTTTACTCAGCTCCAGGCTTTTTGGCTTATTGACCTAATAATCCTCTCAACTTGACTGAGCTTCCTGAAGTAAAACTAACAAACCTCCCAAGGAGTTTCAGGTGCTTCTGATCCTTGCATTTAGTGTTTCTCAGAGTGTGGTGTGGCATATGCAAAGGTATAAGAATGGGACAAACTTGGGGAACCGTTGTGGAGTTGGGGTTGGCAGTGGTTTAGGATGACTTTCATGGATCTGTTTGAATGACTCAGATTTGAAAGGTGGTAGAAGCTTAATGAGCTACATTTGGAGAATGTCTTTGCTAGGTCTGTGGGAATCTCAGTAGAGCTATTCACCAGACAGTTTCCTAATTTCCGAATCCAAACCCCCAACCCTGAAACCCAAACTCCTATATGTTCACATGTGAAACTCAGGAGAAAGTTCTGAACATAAAAATTACTTTGTTATTATTTTTTATTTTAATTGATTTCTGACCCCTGGGTAACAGGCCTACAGTTCTTTTGATCCCTGAAATTTATTCATGTGAGATTCAAGATGACCACCAAATTAATAGCAGTTGCAGATTTTTTTGGTCCACGCTGTAGACAGGCAGGGACACTCTTTGTGAAGGTGAAATGGGTGTCCATTCCTCAGAGTAGCATCTTTTTTACAAAAGGATGCACAGTTTCCCTGAGTCCTCCTGTCAGCACTTCAGGCAGGTCAGCTGTAAGAGACACTGGACCCTCTGAAGCTCTGAGCCAACTTGTGCTGTCAGACACCGAGGTCATAGAGGCATATGAAGAAGCACATCATGAAGCCTCTGGTATTGAGGTAATGCCTACCACACATTGGTCCAAGTTGTTTTAGACCTGGCCTAGATATGGGGCTGAAGAAGAAAGTCATGGTCGTGGAGCCTAGGTGAGATAGGACATCCATCAGTCAGGGCATGGAGCTTGTTAGAGAAATTAAGGCACATACTTAGAAGCTGAAGTGAAGGGCCTTGGGAAATCACCAGGAAGTTCTCCCTTTGCTGTACTGGGTTAAAAGTGTGAATTCCTTTTGCCCTACTTCCTCCTCCTTTTGGCAATTGAAGAAAATTGTGTTTTCTCCTTGTTCTGCTCTGGAGGGAGGTCTCTGTCACCCCGTTTGTGTGCTCTTCAGTGTTTGTAATGTTTACTTCTCTAATCCTAGCCAGCTATGTTGGTTTGTTCCTAGGATGAAAGTTTGAAGACAGAGTCTTCTGGATGAAGATAACCCACTGAAGTGATGCTATATCCCGTTCTAAACCAGTACAACTGTGAATCCCAAGCAGTGAATGGTGAGTATTCTGAAGACTTTAGAAGGAGCAATATTTTGGAAAGAGCAGTTCTTTTGCTGGAGAGAATTCAGTTTTATGAGATCAAGATACATTTGCTCTGGTTGTTCCTTGCTAAGCCCAAATTAAGGTATTATTATCTGTATTTCTAGGTACTAGAAATGCAAAGATAAATGAGAAAAGCAGCCTACTCTCAAAGGGCTCACAGTCCAGTTGGGGAAAGGGAGTAGATAGAGAACAGTAACTATAACCACAGGGTTTATAGAGTGCTTTGCACTGAAGAAGGTGTGACAGCTTCTCATGAACAGACTGGAAAGGCTTCAGAGGAGGGAGAAACCTTAGAGAAAGAATGAGTTCGTGAACCACATAAAAAAGAACGAAAGAAGGTACAGTGGAACTAGCATGTGAAAAAGCATTGTGCATACAGAGGGGGGAAAAGAAGTTTTCAGTGAGTGGTCATAGAATGCGCATACAGAAGTAGTAATATGAAACTGGAGAAAGACAATTTGCTGTGCTAAGAAGCATGAAACATTTTCTAGACTAATGTTTTCAAACACTTTGTACAGTAAGAAGTGCATTTTGATTGTAACTCAGTGTACCACAGTTGGAAGAGAGTCCTCCTTGGGCCTCTTGCTCTCCTTTGTGTCTTGCTGAGTGTGCCAACACTACATCATGGCCCTGACTATTCTTTTACCCAGGTCACTTCTCAGGGTTGTTTATGCAGCTGGTAACCTTGAGTGTTGAGGTAACATCTCCTCTTGCCCCATAGCGTTTTCTTGGCTGTGATCTTTACGGAAGCAGATCACCCGGTCTTTCTTTTACTGCTTGCTTATTGGCCATTTAGTGTTCTTTTGGAAAGTTCTTGTTCAAGTCTTGTATGTGCTGTAGGAATTATTTACATACTCTGGATATGAGCTCTTTTCACTGGGATGCAAATATCAGGGCTTCAAACCAGTTCATTTCGGTTTGATAACCCACCCCCACACCCAAAGAATTTTTTTTTTCCACTCCAGGTATACTGAATCAGAATCTACAGTTTAACAAGTTCCCTAGGTGAGTCGTATGTATACATAAGAATCAGCTGGAGATCTTGTTAAATTGTATATTCTGAGTCAGTTTATCTGGGGTAGAAATGCAGATTCTCACCGGTTCAAAGCCCTGGCAAGTATCATCTTCAATTCTCTGGCTTCCCGTTTTACTCTCTTAATGGTGTCTTTGGTAGAACATTAGATTTTAATTTTAACGTAATCCAATTTATTAATCTTTATGGTTAGTTTTTTGTGCCTTTTTAAGACTTCTTTCTCTGCTTGAGATCATGAAGATAATCTCTATTTAATCTTATAAGGCTTATAATTTTGTTTTTCCATTTATAACTATAATCCGTCTGAAATTGATTTTTGTGCATGATGTGCGATAGGGTCATACTTGATTTTTTTGTTCCCCACATGGATAGCCAATTGATCGCATATATCACTTACAGGAAAGGCCATCCTTTCCCACTTTGTCTGTATGAGTCTGTTTCGGGTTTCTCTATTATGTTCAATTGGTTTATTTGTCTATACCTGTACCCACTGGGATATCTTCCTAACTGCTGTAGCTTTTATGTTTTGGTATCTAGTAGATCAAATTATCCCACTTTGTTCTCCCACTTCAAGGGCATCTTGATTATTTTTGGCCTTTCACATTTACATATTAATTTTAGAATTGACTGTGAGGTTCCACCCACTCCCTCTATATTAATTTCCTAGAGGTTTCATAACAAAATACCATAAATTGGGTGGCTTTAAACAACAGAAATTGTCTAAAAGTTCTGGAGGCTGGTAGTCTGAACTCACTGAAGATGTTGTCAGGGCCATGTTCTCTCCAAAGCCTCTAGAGGAAGGTCCTTTCTTGTCATTGCCAGCTTCTGGTAGCCCCAGGTGTTTCTCCCCTGTTCCTTATTTTGTAGATGTATCTTCACATGGCACACTTTCTCCTGTTTGTCTATGTCTGTTCTCTTTTATAAGGACAGCACTCAGATTGGATTAGGACCTGCCCTGCCTGCAAGTATTACCTCATGTTGACTTAACTGATTACGTATTCAGAGACCCTATTTCCAGACAGGGTCACAGTTCATAGATACTGGGGGTTAGGACCATAATATATTATTTTGGGGAACACCATTCAACCGATGGGGCCCTGGTGGTGCAGTGGTTAAGCATTTGGCTACGAACCAAAAAGTCAGCAGTTCGAATCTACCAGCTGCTCCTTGGAAACCCTCTTAAAAGTATTTGGGTTTTGATTGGGATTGCATTGACTCTCTGCATTAATCTGGGGAAAATCACCATCTTTACGTGAGTTTTCTAATCCTTGAACATGGTATAGCCGTCCATTTCTTTAGGATCTTATTTAATTTTTTCCCAATAATATTTCATAGTTTTATGTGCAGAGGTCTTACACATCTTTGTTAGATTTACTCCTGAGCATTTGATTTTTTGTTTTCCATGAAGTAGTTATTGGCATTATTTTTTCTATTTAATTTTACTTTCTGCTAATAGATTTACATTTTATATATTGACTTTGTATCTAGCATTCTAATAATTTATATGAGAATTCCTTTGGTTCTCTGCATATATAATGATACCATTTTCAAATGTGGAGTTTTGTTTCTTCTTTCCAATCCTTATACTTTTTTTTTTTTTTTTTCCTTTTATTACCCTAGTATGGCCTCCAGTACCATGATAAAAAGAAGTAGTGATATGTGGGATCCTTGTCTGGAAGACATGCTGTTAACCTCAGCTGTAGGCTGCCCTGTCCAGGCACCCCGCTTCAGATCAACCTCTTCCTCTACTCCCAACATTTTCAAAACTTGGAGATCCCAAGTATATGCTAATCATTCACTTCTTGGGCTGCACATTCAGTAGAGGAGATATGTTTCCTGGGGGGGCTGTCGGTTTCTTTGGCTCAAAAAAAAAAGATCATTTTTCCATTTTTTACTCTCAGAATCTACCCTTCTAATGGATTTGGTATTGATGATATAGTTTTAACCACCTGGTTTTGTAATTTGCATTAATGGAGTGTTTCAGGCCATCTCTCAGTTTGGCTCCTTTGCTTCTATTTCCAGTACATAATAGTTCTGCCCATTTTGCCTTTGTGTTGTGTTCCCAGCCTATAATAACTATATTCTTTCTAGCAATCCCAGGATGCTTTTACATATAGCTTTAATTCTGTGTAAACTCTTACAGAATTTAGAGACTCAGCTGTTATTCTATTTAATGTGTGCTTATTGTTGTTATGTGACTCTCTAAACAGATTGTTCAGTTTTAAGTATATCTTAAACATAAAATTTATTCTTTATTTGTTTAGGATTTATTATAAAACCAGTTGCTGTTGAGTTGGCTCTGAGTCATGGCAGCCCCTGTGAATCAGAGTAGAACTATGTTCCACAGGGTTTTCAGTGGCTGACTTTTTGGAAGTAGATTGCCAGGCCTTTCTTCTGAGGCACCTCTGAGTGGGCTCAAACTTCCAACCCTTCAGTTAGCAGCTGAGCTCGTTAACCATTTGCACCATCCATACCCACTTACAAAAAGGATTTAGGGATCACTCCCTTTTGCATAATGAAAATGGGACAATTTGAAATAAAAATTGAGCCGGGTTGCATCTGCTTCTTCAGACTGTGTATTAGTTTCCTAGGGCTGCCATAACAAATTACCACAAACTCAATGATTTGAGACAAATTTATTTTCTAATGGTTTTAAAGACCAGAGGTCCCAACTCAAGGACTTGGCAAGGCCACACTCCTTGTAAAGGCTTTGGGGGAGAATCCTTCCTTGCCTCTTCCAGCTTCTAATGGCTCCAATAGTTCCTTAGCTTGTATCTGTATAACTCTAATATCTGCCTCCATCTTCACAAGATTTCTTTTCTGTTTGTATTCTTCCCTTCTGTCTCTTACAAGGACATTTGTCATTGGATTTAGGGCCTACCCGGATAATTGAGGATTATCTCATTTCGAGATCCTTAACTTAATTACATCTGCAAAGACCTTTTTTCCAAATAAAGTCATATTCATAGGTTCCAGGGGTTAGGACGTGGACGTATCATTTTGGGGGCCATCATTCAACCCACTACAGGTGGTGATTTCTCTCTTCTCAGAGATGGATTGATTAATACCGTTGAGCACTAAAGTTTTTGAAGTTTTCTGACAGTTAAGACAAAATGGAAAATATGTTGGCTCATATTGTTTTTCATATGTCTAACAAAAGAAAGCAGTTATATTTAACTGCAGAGATAAACTTTCTCCTGCAACTAAATTCAGGTAGACATATTGCTTGAGCCTTTGTGTAAAAGATATTGAACCATAGAGTGGACGTTGTCTTCAATTATAGTTTTTAAAAGAGAAAAACTTAAAATGGATCCAAGTGAACTCCTAAAATCCATGAAATTTTTTTATAACATAAGCTTGTTGTTTAATTTTAACATACAGAAAATTGCACGTATCATAAGCATACAATTTTATGAGTTTATGAACACACGTATGTAACCCACACCCAGTTCAAAACACAGAATATTCCCAGCATTCTAGACCACCCCCCCTTTACCCCGTTTCTTTTCTTTTCCAAGGAAAACCATTATCCTGACTTATAACACCATGTATGAGTTCTGCCTATTTTTGAACTGTAGACACCATGTACTTTCTTGTGTCTGGCTTATTTCTCTCAGCATTATGTTTGTGAAATTGATCCATGTTGTTATGTAAAGCTTTAGTTTGTTCATTCTCCCATGAAATTTTTAACTCCATGATGCATGTCTTCATATGAACAAGAAAGTATGTTCAGGGTTTTGCTTTGTATAATAATTTGGTTAATTTAAAGAGTTAGAAAATCTAGCTCAGTGAAGACACGGAAGATCTAAATGCTACAGTCAACCAACTTGATCTCGTGGACGTATACCGAACAATCTACCCAACAGCAGTAGTATACTTTCTCTTCCAACCCCCATGGAACATTCTTCAGAACAAACCACATATTAGGGCATAAAGCAAGCCTTAACAGAATCCAAAGCATCGAAATATTAAACAAAGCATCTTTTCTGACCATAAAGCCATAAAAGTAGAAATCAACAACAGAAAAAGCAAGGGAAAAAAATCAAATACATGGGAACTGAGCCACACCTTGCTCAAAAACTACTGGGTTATAGAAAAAATTAAGGATGAAATAAAGAAATTCAAAGAATCAAATGACAATGAAAACACAGCCTACTAGAACCTTTGGGACACAGCAAAAGCAGTGCTCAGAGGTCAGTTTATAGCAGCAAATGTACACATCCAAACAGAAGAAAGGGCCAAAATCAAAACATTAACCCTACAACTGGAACAATAGAAAGAGAGCAGCAAAAGAAGCCCTTGGGTTCCAGAAGAAAGGAAATAATAAGAATTAGAGCAGAATTAAATGAAATAGAGAGTAGAAGAACAATTGAAAGAGTTAACAAGACCAAAAGCTGGTTTGAAAAGATCAACAAAATCGATAAACCACTGGCCAAACTGACAAAAGAAAAACAGGAGAGGAAGCGAATAAGTCATAGAAGAAATGAGAAATGATATCACAACAGACCCAACTGAAATTAAAAGAATCATAACAGAATGCTATGAAAAATTGTACCCTAACAAATTTGAAAACCTAGAGGAAATGGACAAATTTCTAGAAACTCATTACCTAAAAACAAAGAGAGGTAGAACAACTAAATATATAATGAAAGAAGAGATTGAAAAAGTAATTTTAAAACTCCCAAACAAAAAAAGTCCTGGCTTGGACGGTTTCACTGGAGAATTCTACCAAACTTTCAGAGAAAAGTCAACACCACCACTACTAAAGGTATTTCAAAGCATAGAAAAGGATGCAATACTCCCAAACTCATTCTGTGAAGCCAACATAACCCTGATACCAAAACCAGGTAAAGACACCACAAAAAAAGAAAATTACAGACCAGTATCCCTCATAAACATTGACACAAAAATCCTCAAGAAAATTCTAGCCAATAAAATTCAACAACATATCAAAAAAAAAAAATTTCACAATAATCAAGTGGGATTTATACCAGGTATGCAGGGATGGTTCAACATTAGAAAAACAATCAATGTAATCTGTCACATAAATAAAAGACAAGAAACACATGATCTTACCAATTAATGCAGAAAAAGCATTTGACAAAGTCCAACACCCATTTATGATAAAAACTCAACAAAATACAAATAGAAGGGAAATTCCTCAACATATAAGGGCATTTATACAAAGCCAACAGCCAACATCATCCTAAATGGAAAGACTTTAAAAACATTCCCCTTGAGAACAGGAACCAGACAACGATGCTCTTTATCACCACTCTTACTCAACATTTTGCTGGAGGTCCTAGCCAGAGCAATTAGGCTAGAAAAAGAAAGAAAAGTCATCCAGATTGGTAAGGAAGAAGTCAAAATATCTCTATTTGCAGATGATATGATCTTATACACAGAAAACCCCAGAGAATCCACAAGAAAACTACTGGAACTAGTAGAAAATTTCAGCAAAGTTGCAGGATACAAGATAAACATACAAGAATCAGTTGGATTCCTTTACACCAACAAAGAGAACCTCAAAGAGGAAATCACCAAATCAATACCATTTACAATAGCCCCCATAAAGATATAATACTTAGGAATAAATCTAACCAGAGACGTAAAAGATCTGTACAGTGAAAACTACAAGACGCTACTGCAGGAAATCAAAAGAGACCTCCATAAGTGGAAAAACATACCTTGCTCATGGATAGGAAGACTCAACATTGTGAAAATGTCAGTTCTACCCAACGTGATCTATAGTTACAATGCAATCCCGATCCAAATTCCAACAGCATTTTTTTCATGAGATAGGGAAGCAAATCACCAACTTCATATGGGAAAGGAAGAGGCCTTGGATAAGTAAAGCATTACTCAAGAAGAAGAACAAAGTGGGAGGCCTCATACTACTTGATTTTAGAATCTATTATACCACCACGGTAGTCAAAACAGCCTGGTACTGGTACAACAACAGATATGTAGACCAATGGAACAGAATTGAAAATCCAGACATAATTTCATCCATCTATGAGCAGCTGATATTTGACAAAGGCCCAAAGTCCATTATTTGGGGAAAAGACAGTCTCTTTAACAAATGGTACTGGCGTAACCGGATATCCATCTGCAAAAAACTGTAACAAGACCCATACCTCACACCAAGCGCAAAACCTAACTCAAAATGGATCAAAGACCTAAATATAAAATCTAAAATGATAAAGATCATGGAAGAAAAAATAGAGACAATGCTAGGAGCCCTAATACATGGCATAAACAATATAAACCGTAAGTAATAATGCACAAACACCAGAAGAGAAACTAGATAACTGGGAGCTCCAAAAAATCAACCACTTAAGCTCATCATCCGCTTCACGAAAAGAGTCAAAAGACAAGCTACAGACTGGGAAAAAAATTTTGGCTACGACAAATCCAGTCAGCGTCGAATCTCAAATCTACAAGATACTGCAGAACCTTAACAACAAAAAGATAACCCAGGAAGACTCCGGCAAGATGGCGGTCTAGGCAGAAGCACCACGCCGTCCCTCCACAACAAAGATCCTAAAAACTAAGCCAAACAGAGAATCAACAA
>NW_004444116.1:1280917-1293258 GCF_000243295.1 Trichechus manatus latirostris
TCTGTTCTGTAAGCCTTCACCTGAAGTACAATAAAATATTAAAAAAAAAAAAAAGATAACCCAGTATTAAAAATGGGCAAAGGATATGAACAATCACTTCGCTAGAGAACATATTCAAGCGGCTAACAGACACATGAGGAAATGCTCATGATCATTAGCCATTAGAGAAACGCAAGTCAAAACTACAAGGAGATATCATCTCACCCCAGCAAGACTAATTAAAAAATAATAATAAATTTTGGAGAAGTTGTGGAGCGACTGGAATACTTATACACTGCTGGTGAGAATATAAAATGGTACATCCACTTGGAAATGGATTTGGTGCTTCCTTAAAAAGCTAGAACTAGAAGTACCATACGATCCAGCAGTCCCACTCCTTGGAATATATCCTAGAGAAATAAGAGGCATCACATGAATAGATATATGCACACCCCCGTTCATTGCAGCACTGTTCATGGTAGCAAAAAGATGGAAACAACATAGGTGCCCATCAACAGATGAATTGATAAACAAATTATGGTATATTCACATAGTGGAATACTACGCAATGATCAAGAACAACGATGAATCTGTGAAACATAACATGGAAGAATCTGGAGTGCATTATGCTGAGTGAATGTAGTCATTCGCAAAAGGACAAATACTGTATAAGACTGCTATCATAAGAACTCAAGAAAAGGTTTAAACACAGAAGAAAACATTCTTTGATGGTTATGAGGGTAGGGAGGGAGGGAGAGGGGTATTAACTAACTAGATAGTAGGCAAAAATTATCTTAGGTGAAGGGAAGGACAACACGCACTACAGGGGAAGTCAGCACAACTGGACTAAACCAAAGCTAGGAAGTTGCCTGAATACAACCAAACACTTTGAGGGACAGAGTAGCAGGGGTGGAGGTCTGGGGACTATGGTTTCAGGGGACATCTAGGTCAGTTGGCATAACAAAGTTTAGTAAGAAAATATTCTGCATCCCACTTTGGTGAGTGGCATCTGGGGTCTTAAAAGCTAGCGAGTGGCCATCTTAAGATGCATCAATTGGTCCCAGCCTCCTGGAGTAAAGGAGAATGAAGAACACCAAAGACACAAGGAAAGTATTAGACCAAGAAACAGAAAGGGCCACATACACCAGAGACTTCATCAGCCTGAGACCAGAAGAACTAGATGGTGCCCGGCTGCCACCAGTGACCACCCTGACAGGGAGCACAACAGAGAGTCCCTGATAGAGCAGGAGAAAAGTGGGGTGCAAAACTTAAATTCCAGCAAAAAGACCAGACTTGATGGTTTTATTGAGACTGGAGGGACCCCGGAAGACCTGGCCCCCAGGCTCTCTGTTAGTCCAAAACTAAAACCATTGCTAAAGCCAACTCTTAAACAAAGATGAGACTGGACTAAGGGACATAAAATGATACTCATAAAGAGTATGCTTCTTAGCTTAAGTAGATACGTGAGACTAAATAGGCAGCTCCTGTCCACAGGTGAGATGAGAAGGCAGAGAGGGTCAGGAGCTGGTTGAATGGACATGGGAAATCCAGGGTGGAAAGGAGGAGTGTGCTGTCACCGTAGTGGGAGAGCAACAAGGGTCACATAACAATGTATGTATCATTTTTTGTATGAGAGACTAACTTGAATTGTAAACTTTCACTTGAAGCACAGCTATTAAAAAAAATTTTTTAAATAAAGACTTAGAAAATCTAAATGGATGGGAAGTTTTGTGGAAAGATAATGAAGTTGCTTCCCTCAAATTTTAGATGCCTTAAGCAAGCATTAGGCAATTGTCATTTATGACTAACTTGCCTGACAAGGACCTGAGATCAAGTATTCTGTGTAGTCACATTGGATCCTTTTTGCAATGAGGGAATGGATGGATGGATGGACATACGGACGGACGGACAGATAACTGTATTCTTGCCCATACATAAGGCCATCTGACTTCACAGCATGAAGTATGAGGGAATTTATAAGTAAAGCTAATATGTTTCTCAGGAAAAAAACGTTGAATCTTCTCAATCACAATTTGGGTGCTTAGTTGGGATTCCAAAGTTTTTTAATCAAAAAGCAAGAAAGAGACCACTTTAGCCTGAAAGGTGTTTAGAACAAGTCTTATTTGGTGACAACACAATTCACTAAAAAAAACAAAAATCTTAGGTTGAGCCCTATTGATGTCTGAATTCTAAACAAGGAAACACTTCCATTTTTGTAACCACTTCGCAATTTTTGTCTTCTCTGACCTACCATAGTAGATTATTTCTGTCTTCTTGGGCCACTTAAACCTTCTGTTTTGCTTTATGTTTGTCTCTCTCACGTTCTGCTCACTTGATTATGAGCTCTTTGATTGCAGGGAGTATGTCTGTCCCCTTTGTGCATTCTCTGCAGTCTGTAGTACAGAGAGATGGCTAGAGATTGTATAAATTAGCTTGGGCTAGTTATGATCAACTAGTATTTCCTGCTGTTGTACATGGGGTTGCTATGAGTCGTAAACAACTTGATGGCACCTAACAACAACAGCAACAGCTTTTTGTTATATAACAAAACCCCCAAGTCTCAGTGGCTAACAAGTGTTCTAGTTTATGTTGCATGTCAGCTATGATTTAGTTGCAGCTATGCAACACTTTCTCTTCACTCTAGGATCCAAGCTAGAGAAATAACCCTGCCTCGAATATACAGCTCTTACGATAAAGGAAAAGAGCAATGGTAGACCCATATGACGGCTTTTAAGGCGTCTGCTGGGAGGAGCATGTGTCATTTCTGCTTACATTTCATTGGCCAAAGCAAGTCAAGTGACCAAGACTGTGGGTGGCTTGAGAAAAATAATCCTTACAAAAAGGGCAGTGACTTAGAAAATAATAGGAAAATAAGCCCAAAGAACACAGAAGGAAGAAAATACTAAAGAGCAAAAATTCATTAAAAAACAAGTATGTGTGCTTACTTCAAGGAGCCCTGGTGGCACAATGATTATGCATTCGACTGCTAACGAAAAGGTCAGTGGTTTGAACCTGCCGGTGGTTCTGTGGGAGAGAAGACCTGGCACTCTGCTCCCGTAAAGATTACAGCCTAGGAAACCCTATGGGACGTTTCTACTCTGTCATATAGGGTTGCTATGAATCAGAATCAACTTGATGGCACACAACAACAACAATATGCATACTTAGAACTTTTGTATATAAAGAGCTGTGTTTTAGATAGGTTTTCTCTGTAGGCTACTCTCATATGTTACATTTGAATCATCCTTTCCACTTCTAGTGAAAAGATGATAATCAACCTGTTTCAGGTGGTGACTCCTGGTATTAAAGAAAGAGTTCATTTCAAAGCAGAATTTTCAGAAGTCCAGCACAGAGGGAGGTGCCCAGTGGACTAAATAGGACATTCTTCAGGGGCTCCATACTGAGGCCCATGGGCTTCTTAGCAAATTGCTAAGTAATGGGGGAGGCCCTTTGAAGAAGCTCAGTCTACATTGCATCAAGGCAATGAGAGTGTCACTCTGATAAAGTGACCTGAGGCACCTGGGAGAATTCACCTGGAAGATTAGTTCTGTCAATGCTCTGGAAGCAGAAAAATCTCCTTTAAGCTTGCACATGGTTTTAGCTTCAGCAACTCTAATAAGGACGCAGCCTCTCAGTGTAGACAGCGGAAAAGTCATTGGTCAGAAGATACCCTTCACTAATAAAATAAACCCTGACAGATCAGCAGCCCTGACTGTATACCACCGTGTTCATACTGGAGGAAAGCTCTATGAGTATCCTCAGCCTGGGGTAAGCCTTCAGTATAAACCGAAGTTCCATTAAAAAACAGAAGACATGGAGAGAAGCCCCATTAGAGTAAAGAAAGAGGCAAAACCTTTATATACTGGAATGATTTGTCAAACATCAGAGAATCCACACTGGGGAGAAACACTATAAATATAAGTGTGAGAAGGCCTTTAGTGTCAGTTCAGATCTAATCAAGCAAGAACGAATTCTCTCTAGATAAGAGCTGTATATGGTGAGTATATAAGATGACTTCAGTCAGATGTCAGTTCTTATTAAACATAAAATCCACACTGGAGAGAACCCTTGTGGATGTCTTCAGTGTGGGAGGCCTTCTGCGTTAGGTCAAGTCTCATTAAACATAAGCAAAATCATTTTGGACAGGAGCCTTATTTATGTCATGAGTGTGTCAAAGCCTTGAAATGCTATGATAGCCTTGTCAAACATCAGAGAAAAACCTTATGGGTATGAAGAGTGTGGTAAGAAGTTCATTGTGGTTCAACTCATCAGCCACCAGAGACTCCACACTGGAGAGCACCATTATCAATGTGAGTGTGGAAAGGCCTTCGTTTGGAAACCAGTTATTAATCACCAGAAAACCCATGCTTGAAAGAAAACCCATAAATGTTTAAAAAAAAAAAAGAAGAAGAAATATGATGGGCTGTGTGACCTTGTGATATACTGAACAACAGACCACATTTGCCTTGTTCACATTTGTGTTGTCTATCACAGAGAACGTCCTCAAAACATGTTGACTGACTGCGTTGAGGGTTCTGTTAATTGGTTGTTATCAGTTGACTCAGAAAAGAAGCCTTTAATGGTTTGCTGTAGGATTCTGCCCTCATCCCAGAGCGGGTTATCTAATGACCTCTGGTGCTTGTTGTGATTTGACTCTGAACTCAGTTCACGGTGCATCATAATCATTGGTCAGTGTGGCCTTACTTCCATTTTTATGTATTTTATTTTAATTTCACCTCTTTGCCCACATCGCAATCCCATTCCTACCATATCCTTTCCCACCACCCTCTAAATATGTACTTTACAAAGCTGGTGTTGTGTTATATGTCTCATTCTATGCAATTCTGCTTTTTAAGATTTATTTGTTAATATATGCAGGTCTGGTGGTGCAGTAAAGAGCTTGGCTGCTAACCAAAAGGTTGGCAGTTTGAATCCACCAGCCACCCCTTGGAAACTGTATGGGGCAGTTTTTCCTCTGTACTATAGTGTCACTATGAGTTAAAGTCAACTCCATGGCAACAGGTTTGGGTTTTTTTGTTTTGTTTTGTTTTGTTTTGTTTTTATATATAGATCTGGTTCGTTTCTTTAACTGCTGTGGAGTGCTTAATCATTCATTTATTCATTCTTCTAATGGAGGCTGTTTACGCTTTTAACCACTTTTTATTATAAACAATCTTGCTCTAAACTGAGAAAAAAAGGTCACTGAAAGAAACTAAAGACATCTTGTGTTTATGGATTTGGAAGATGTAATACTGTTAAGATGGCAGTGCTCCCAAATTTATGTACAGGTTCAAAGCAATTCCTACCAAAATCCCAGCTGCCTTTTTTTACATATGAAAATGCAGAGGACCCAGAATAGCCAGAACAATCTTGGAAAAAAAAGAAATTTGGAGGGCTCACACTTCCTGATTTAAAAATTTACAACAAAGCGACAGTAATCAACACTGTATAGTACTGGCATAAGGATAGACATCAATTGATGGAATTGAATTGAGAGTCCAGAAGTAAACTTATGCATTTATGGTCAATTGTTTGATGACAAGACAATTCAATGGAGAAAGAATAATCTTTCCAAAAAATAATGCCATCCCACAGCTAACATCATATTCAATGGAGAAAGACTGAGAGTTTTCCCATTAAGATCAAGAACAAGACAGGAATGCCCATTCTCACCACCACTATTCAACATCATTCTGGAAGTCCTAGCCAGAGCAGTTAGACTAGAAAAATAAATAAAAGGCATACATATAGGGAAAGAAGAAGTAAAACTATCCCTTTTTGCATTAACGTTTTATACATAGAAAACCCCAAAGAATCCACAACGAAGCTATTAGAACTAATAATGAATTCAGCAAAGTGGCAGAATACAAGGTCAACATACTAAAATCAGTTGGGTTTCTGTACATCAATAAGCAAATGAAAAAGCAAATTAAGGAACTATTACCATTTAAAATAGCATCTGTGCCCACATGGGTTTGAACCAGCCTAAGACAGCATCTAAAAAAATTAAGTACCTAGGAAGAAATTTAACTGGGAAGGTGAAAGATTTGTACACACACACACAAAAAAAACCAAAGCCGTTGCGATCAAGTCGATTCTGACTCATAGCAACCCTGTAGGACAGAGTGGAACTGCCCGTAGGGTTTCCAAGGAGCAGCTGGTGGATTTGAACTGCCAACCTTTTGGTTAGCAGCTGAGCTCTTAACCACTGCACCACCAGGGCTCCAAAAGAGCAGCTGGTGGATTTGAACTGCCAACCTTTTGGTTAGCAGCTGAGCTCTTAACCACTGCACCACCAGGGCTCCAAAAGAAATTAAAGAAGACCTAAATAAATGGAAGGACATTCCATGTTTGTAGATTGGAAGGCTTAATGTAGTTAAGAAGTCAATACTACCCAAAGTAATCTATAAATCCAGTGCAGTCCTTATCAAAATTCCAACAGCCTTCTTTGCAGAAATGGAAAAGACAATCCTTAAATTTATCTGGAAGGACAAGGAACCCTGAATAGCTAAAGCAGTTTTGAAGAAGAAAACTAAAGTAGGAGGACTCACTCTTTCTGATTTCAAAACATGCTATAAAGCCACAGTAATTAAAATAGCCTCCTACTGGTATAATAATAGACATAGAGACCAGTGGAATAGAATTGAAAGTCCACAAATAAATCCATACATCTGTGGTCAGCTGATTTTTGACAGGGGTGCTAAGTCCATTCAATGGAGAAGGAAGAGTCTCTTCAATAAGTGGTGCTGGGAAATTTGGATTTCCCCATGCAGAAGAATGAATCAGGATTCATGCCGCATACCACACACAAAAACCAATTCAAAATAGATCGAGGATCTAAATGTGAAAATGAAAACTGTAAAATTCTTAGAAGAAAATATAGGGGCGAGTTGCAGGGCCTCATTTTTAATGATGGACTATATCAGATACGACAACAAAAACAAACAGCAAGAGGCAAAATAGATAAATGGGACCTCATAAAAATTAACTACTTATATTCATCATGAGGCTTTATCAGTCCCAAGACTATAACTCCCAGATACCCTGCTAACTCAGAACTGAAGCTACTCCCTAATTCCAGCTTTCAGCCAAAGATTAGGCATATAAACAGTAGCACACATGAGAAATATGCTTCTTAGTCCAGTCAAGTATAGGAGACCAAATGGGCAACACCTGCCCAAAAGCAAAGAGGAGAAGGCAGGA
Organism: Trichechus manatus latirostris; assembly: GCF_000243295.1. Lineage (NCBI taxonomy): Eukaryota > Metazoa > Chordata > Mammalia > Sirenia > Trichechidae > Trichechus > Trichechus manatus. Next base: position 1,288,100 of record NW_004444116.1, read on the forward strand.
AGGGACAGAAAACCTGGAAAAATGGACACAGGGAACCCAGGGTGTAAACGGAAAGGGGGAGAGTGCTGACACATTGCAGGGATTGCAACCAATGTCGCAAAACAATTTGTATATGAATTTTTGAATAAGAAACTAATTTGTGCTGTAAACTTCACATAAAACACAATAAGGCTTTATCAAAAAAGTAAAAAGACAACTTACAAGTTACGAAAATTTGGGGGAGCCATATATCCAATAAGGATCTAATATCAAAAAATAAAAAACTTCTACAACTTAACAACAACACAAACAGCTTAATCAAAAAATGGGCAAAGAACCTAAAGAGACATTTTACCAAAGAGGATATTCAGATGGCCAACAAGCATATGAAAAGATGCTCAAGGACGTTAGGCATTAAGGAGATGCAAATCAAAACCACAATGAGATACCAACTCATCTCCATTAGAATGGCAATGATAAAAAAAACTGAAAAGAACAGATGTTGCCGCTGTAGTGGAGAGACCATACTTTCATCAAAAATTGTGCAACCACAGTGGAAATCAGTTGGTGGTTCCAAAAAAAGTTGAACACGGAACTACCATATGATCCAGCAATCCCAATTCTACGTATATACTCAGAAGAAGTGAAAGCAAGAACACAAACGGAAACCTATACTCCAATGTTCATTTCAGCACTTTTCACAATAGCCAAAAGGTGGAAGAATCAAAATGTCCACCAGCAGATGAATGGATAAACAATGTGGCATATACATACAATGGAGTATTATTCAGCCATAAAGAGAAATGAAGTCCTGATGCATGCCACAGCATAGATGAACCTTGAAAACATTATGCTGAGCAAAGTAAGTCAGTTATAAAAGTGCAAATACTGTATGATCTCACTTGTATGAAATAAGCAAATATGTAGAAACCACCACACATCTGTCAGTTTGTCATACTGTGGTGGCTTGCATGTTGCTATGATACTGGAAGCTATGCCACCAGTATTTCAAATACCAGCAGGGTCACCCATGGTGGACAGATTTCAGCAGAGCCTCCAGCCTAAGACAGACTAGGAAGAAGGACCTGGCGATCTGCTTCTGAAAAACTTGCTCAGTGAAAACCTTATGAATAGCGACAGGACACTGTCTGATATAGTGCTGGAAGATGAACCCCTCAAGTTGGAAGCCACTCACAATAATACTGGGGAAGAGCTGCCTCCGCAAAGTAGAGTTGACCTTAATGACGTGGATGAAATAAAGCTTTGGGGGCCTTCATTTGCTGATATGGGTGACTCAAAATGAGAAGAAACAGCTGCAAACATCCATTAATAATTGGAACATGGAATGTACAAAGTATGAATCTAGGAAAATTGAAAGTTGTCAAAAATGAAATGGAAGGGCGGGGCCAAGATGGCGGAGTAGTCAGACGCTTCCACTGGACACTCTTAGAACAAAGACCCAAAAAAAACAAGTGATTCGATCATATACGACAATCTGGGAGCCCTGAACATCAAAGGCAAAGTTGAGGAACCAGACTGAGTGGCAGGGGGAAGGAGAGACGGTTTGGAAGCAGCGACGAGGTGCCAGACCTGACCCAGCAAGAGCCTGAGCCCTTCAGGCCTGATCAGCTCAGGGGCGAGCAGTAACTCAGGCAAGAATCAGTGCTTGGGAGACATATTCTGCACAGGGAGAGACCCAGCCACTGAGAGTCTACTCAGCCACGCAGAACCAGTGAGAAACAGCCCTCGATTGCTGAAAGATAAGTATTTCTGTTTGGCCTACTGTGCAGATCAAAAACACCCCCCTCAGGGAAAAAAGTCTCTCCCATACCTCCCCACTCCCTGCTCTGCACTGGGTCCCAGACCAGCTTCAGCAATGCCAAATCCTCTGGGCTGGAAGTAGGATCTGTCATGCCCGGAGCCATTCTCTCAGCCTTGGAGAGTGAACAAATTATCAAGTAGAGGAAAAAATAAACTGCCAGCTCCCCTAAGCCAGGAACTCAGGGTAGGCACAGTTCCTTTGTCAGGACACAGGCATAAGGGACCCACGGACGTTGAATGCCTTTACCTCTGCATAGACTTGTGTGGCCCCATCTCAACAGCGTAGTCCCTTATTACTACAGTACAACAGGCTAGATACCTGAAGTCTAACTTGAACTGTTCCAGCTATGAAATGGCAGGTTCTTGACATTTGACTCTGCTCTGCCCGTTAAACAGGGTTTTCATCTACCCACATCAGGGGCCTGAGGACTGGTGGCTCCACCCATGCCACCTAGCCACCTGCAACAGGGGCCCAAGAATAAAAGGTGCCCCCCAGTCCTTAGAGCCAATAGCATTGGGTACTCATACTCCAGCTGCAAAACCCACCCCCCTACACACTCTAGGGAACAGGGACACACCTTCCTCCTCGACACTCAGGGGCGGCCATCAGCCCCCTGCCTTGCTCAGACTGTGTCCCCCTGCTGCAGCCAGATGCCTGTGCCTACACCAATCATCCATGCCTGTCTAGGACTATAGGTGAGAGCCTGCACCACACACTTGGTGGCTATCTACCTGGACACCTGAGCTGAATCCGTACAGGAGGAGTGGGTGGACTCCTGAGATCACATACCTAGTAACAGATCTGACCACCTGGTGACAGGACATTACAGCTTAAAAAGTGCCAATAATCAAACTAGCTCACATGAGCAGCCTATTTGGGCGTATCAGAACAAAACAAGAAGTAGGACACAGTAGGCAAACATAAAATAAATAAATACAATGACTTACTGATGACTCAGAGACAACAGACAATATCAAATCACATAAAGAGGCAGTCCATGATGGCTTCAGCAAGCTCCCAAAATAAAGAATCGAGATTTTCCAGAGAAGGAAAATTTCTTGGAATTACCGAAGGCAGAATACAAAAGATTAATATACAGAACTCTCCAAGAGATTAGGAAGGAAATTAAGTGAAACATAGCATACACAACAGAGGAAATTAAAAAGATTAGAGAAGAACATAATGACAAATTTAACAGGCTGCAAGAATCCGTAGAGAGACAGCAGTCAGAAATCCAGAAAATTAACAATAAAATGTCAGAATTAGACAACAGAAAGTCATAGAAGCAGAATTGAGGCAATGGAAGTCAGAATTGGTGAGATTGAAGATAAAGCACTTGACACCAACTTCTTTGAGGAAAACTCAGATAAAAGGATTTTTAAAAATGAAGAAACCCTAAGAATTATGTGGGATTCTATTAAGAGGAATAACCTATGAGTGATTGGAGTAACAGAACAGGAGGGGATAACAAAAATACAGAGAGACTTGTTGAAGATATGTTGGCAGAAAACTTCCCTGATATGGTGAAAGATGAGAAGGTATCTATCCTAGATGCGCATCAAACCCCACATAAGGCAGATCCCAAAAGAAAGTAACCAAGACGTATTATAATCAAACTTGCCAAAACCAAAGATAAAGAGAGAATTTTAGAGTGGCTAGGGATAAACGAAAAGTCATCTACAAGGATGGTCAATAAGAGTAAGCTTGAACTACTCAGCAGAAACCATGCAGGCAAGAAGGCAATGGGATGACGTGTATAAAGCCTTGAAGGAAGAAAATTGCCAGCCAAGGATTATATATCCAGCAAAACTGTCTCTCAAATATGATGGCAAAATTAGGGCATTTCCAGATAAACAGAAGTTTAGGAAATTTACAAAAACGAAACCAAAATTACAAGAAATACTAAAGTGAGTCCTCCGGTTAGAAAATCAATAGTATCACATAACAACCCGAGACTAGAACACAGGACAGAGCAACCAGATATCAACCCAGATACAAAAGTCACAAAAATAAACCAAAGCTAAAACACTGAAAATAGGGAAACAGTTGTAAATATGTAAAAGATGACAACATTCAAGTAAAAAAGAGGGGCTTAAAAAATATAGACATACATTTTTCATATGGAGAGGACGTCAAGGCAATATCAAGAAATAAAAGACTGGTATAAACTTACAAAATAGGGATAAATATTAAGGTAACTACAAAGGAAACTAACAATCCTGCAAGATGATATGATCTTACACACAGAAAACCCCAGAGGAACAAGAAAACTACTGGAACTAGTAGAAAATTTCAGCAAAGTTTCAGGATACAAGATAAACGTACAAGAATCAGTTGGATTCCTTTACACCAACAAAGAGAACCTCAAAGAGGAAATCACCAAATCAATATCATTTACAATAGCCCCCATAAAGATATAATACTTAGGAATTAATCTAACCAGAGACGTAAAAGACCTGTACAATGAAAACTACAAGACACTACAAGAAACCAAAAAAGACCTGCATAAGTGGAAGAACATACCTTGCTCATGGATAGGAAGACTCAACATTGTGAAAATGTCAGTTCTACCCAAAGCTATCTACAGAAACAGTGCAATCCCAATCCAGATTCCAACAGCCTTTTTTAATGAGATAGAGAAACAAATCACCAACTTCATATGGAAAGGGAAGAGGCCCCAGATAAGTAAAGCATTACTGAAGAAGAAGAAGAAAGTTGGAGGTCCCACACTACCTGATTTTAGAACCTATTATACAGCCACGGTAGTCAAAACAGCGTGGTACTGGTACAACAAGAGATATGTAGACAAATGGAACAGAATTGAGAATCCAGACATAAATTCATCCACCTATGAGCCGCTGATATTTGACAAAGGCCCAAAGTCCGTTAAATGGGGAAAAGACAGTCTCTTTAACAACTGGTGCTGGCATAAATGGATATCGATCTGCAAAAAACTGAAACAAGACCCATACCTCACACCAGGCACAAAAGCTAACTCAAAATGGATCAAAGACTTAAATATAAAATCAAAAACGATACAGATCATGGAAGAAAAAATAGGGACAACGCTAGGAGCCTTAATACATGGCATAAACACAATACGAACCATAAGTAACAATGCGCAAGCACCAGAAGAGAGGCTAGATAAATGGGAGCTCCTAAACATCAAACACTTATGCTCATCAAAAGACTTCACCAAAAGAGTAAAAAGACAACCTACAGACTGGGGAAAAAATTTTGACTATGACAAATCCGATCAGCTTCTAATCTCTAAAATCTACAAGATACTGCAAAACCTCAACAACAAAAAGACAAATAACCCAATTAAAAAATGGGCAAAGGATATGAACAGGCACTT
>NW_004444116.1:1294275-1324953 GCF_000243295.1 Trichechus manatus latirostris
ACAGAAAGGGCCACATAAACCAGAGACTTCATCAGCCTGAGACCAGAAGAACTAGATGGTGCCCAGCTACCACCAATCACCGCCCTGACAGGGAACACAATCGAAAGTCCCTGATGGAGCAGGAGAAAGGTGGAGTGCAGAACTCAAATTCCAGTGAGAAGACCAGGCTTAATGGTCTGAATGAGACTGGAGGAACCCCGGAAAGTATGGCCCCTGGATTCTCTGTCAGCTCAGAACTAAAACAATTTCTGAGGCTAACTTTTCAGACAGAGATTGGACTGGACTGTGGGACATAAAGTGATACTTGTGAAGAGTGTGCCTCTTAGTCAAGTAGATACAAGAGACCAAAGGGGCAGCAGCTGTCCAGAGGTGAGATGGGAAGGCAGAGAGGGCTAGGAGCTTGTTGAATGGACATAGGGAATCAGGGTTCGAAAGGAGGAGTGTGCTGTCATAATATGGGGGAGCAATTAGGGTCACATAACTATAAATTTTTGTATGGGAGACTAACTTGAAATGTCAGCTTCATTTAAACTACAACAATAAACAAAAAGAAAATGAAATGGAACACAAAGATCAATACTTTACACATTAGTGAACTGAAATGGACTGGTATTGGCCATTTTGAATCAGACAATCATACGGTCTACTATGCCAGGATTGGCAAATTGAAGAGGAATGGCGTTGGGTTCATTGTCAAAAAGAACACTTCAAGATCTATCCTGAAGTACTGTGCTGTCAGTGATAGGATACTATCCATACTGTTACAAGGAAGACTGCTTGGTTTGACTATTATTGTTTGTGATATATGTTTTACAATATAAAAACTTCTACACACTTTAACAAATTTAAAAGGATAGGAATACAAAATATGCTGTCAGATCACAATTGAATTAAACTAGAAATCAATAACAGAGATCTGGAAAATCTGAAAAGTATTTGGAGATTAAACAACACACTTTTAAAGAAGGGATCAATGAAGAAGTCTCGAGAAATGAAAATATTTTTAGCTAAATGGAAATGAAAACTGAATTTATCAAAATTTGTGGGATGCAGCTAAAGTTGTGGTTAGAGAAAATTTTATAGCATTAAATGCAGATAGTAGAAAAGAAGAAAGATCTAAGAACAATTATTTAAGCTCCTACTTTAGAAAAGTAGAGAAAGAAGAACAATTTAAGCCTAAAGGAAGTCGAAGAAAAGAAATAATAAAGCAGAAATCAATGAAGCCAAAAACAGGAAAACAATAGAGAAACATAATGAAACAAAAAGATGGTTCTTTGAAACAATACTAAGAAAAAAAGAGAGTAGACACAATTTACCAATATCAGAAATGAAAGAGGGGTCATCACTACTGATTGCGTGGACATTGAAAGGATAATTAAGGAATACTGTGAAAACTGTGTCCACAAATTGATAACTTAGATGAAATGGACTAATTTCTTGAAAGACATAAACTATCAAAACTCACATAAAGGGAATCTGAATAGGACTATACCTATTAAAGAAATTGAATTAATAATATCTTTCCAAAAAAGAAAACATCATGTCTAGAGGATTTCACTTGTGAATTCCACCAAACATTTAAGGATGAAATACCAGTTCTCCACAGTCTCTTCCAGAAAATAGAAACAGAACACTTCCTAACTCATTCTATGAGGCAGTATTAATACAAAAACCAGATAACATTTCAAGAAATGAAAACTATAGACCATTATCTCTCATGGATATATATATATATGCAAAATCTTGAACAGAATATTAGCAGATCACAGCGAATAAAATTTAAAAATAATTACACCACACAACAAAGACATTATGCTACAATCTAACTTATGCTAAGATTACTAGTAGTCTTACATTGCTTCTTCAATGGAAAATCAACAGGCTGAAAAAGAAAAACATCCAAACCCCAGCCTTGGTCGTGTAAGGGCAATGGGGCTGCGGGCAATGCTTCCTCCTTTCTTCCTTCATCCTATAAAGACTGTTATGTAGTTACAGTACTTTCATATGGAGAAGATACATTTATGATAAAAGTAAAGAACAAATAATTGACCATTGAGAGCCCTTGCATAGGCCCCCATTATACGTAAACACTGATATATGAGCTTTAAAAATGTCATCAAAAGATGAAGGGAAAAGCTTAACAGATGGTAGTGGGATGATGTAGTGTTAATTTCATGAATCCTCTGAAATTAAAAATATTTGACTAAATAGTTAAACTTAAAAAATCATAACAAGACCAGACTTAATGGTCTGACGGAGACTGGAGGAACCCCCAAAACTGTGGCCCCCAGACGCACTGTTAACCCAGTACTGAAACCATTCCCAAAGCACACTCTTCAGACAAAGATCAAAAAGGACTATAAAACAAAAATTAATACATGTGAGAAATGTGCTTCTTAGTTCAATCAGATATACCAAATGGAAGGGACAGGAACTGGTCGAATGGACACAGGGAACCAGAGGGAGAAATGGAGTGTGTGCTGTCACATTTTGGGGATTGCAGCTAATGTCACAAAACAATATGTGTATAAATTTTGTATGAGAAATTAGCTTGAGCTGTAAACTTTGACCTAAAGCACAATTAAAAATCTACTCATCAATAAATGCGCTAAGAAGTGGCTCAAAGGTAACTCCTGGGATGCGGTGAGTCTAGGTAGGCTGGTTGGTGATTTCAGCTTTGAGGAGTGAGTCAGACTTCCTCAGTGAAGATGAGAGAGAAACTGAGGTATAAAACACAAACACAGCCGAGTGGCATGCTCTGCCAGCCATGGCAGGATGCTGGGGATGAGGGAGCAAAGCCAGCAGAGCCTGAAGGGTGATCATAGAGAGGACTGAGCCTAGACACCAGAAGTAGCCTCCGTTTCCAGGGTTCCTTTTGCTCTCCGTGCTCTGGGCTTCTGGTCCACCTGGCAGGGTAGTCGCCTCAGGTGACCCCTTTACCACCACAGGGGCTAGTCTCCAAGGAGCACCAGCCATCCCTAGAAGTCCAGGTGAGCGGTTCAGGCTTCTCAGTCAGACTGCTGGATGCCTGCTATCCATGGTTCAGCCTGGGAGGTGTAGGATGGAGAGGGAGGGTTCCCTGTGGCTGAGATGCCCTGTCCTCCCCTAACACGTGCACACAGTGCTTGATAACGAGCTTCAGGGACTGTTTGTATTGTTACGTTTGGTTTTGGCACTGTTATTTTGTCTTCTATAGTATTAAATAAACTAAATTCAAATTTCGCTTAGTAATTCTTATTCCTCAATGTCACTACAGCACTGCACGTCAGTAAACCAAAGCCAAATCCCTTGCCTTGAGTGAATTGTGACCCCATAGACAGAGTAGAACTGCCCCATACGGTTTCCAAGGCTGTAATCTTTAGGGAAGCTGACTGCCACATTTTCCTCCCTCAGAGCGACTGGTAGGTTTGAACTTCCGACGTTTCAGGTTAGCAGCCTAGATAGAGCTTAACCACTGCGCCACCAGGGTTCCTTTGCATGTCAGTAGTTAGGGAAAAATCTCAAAAGTCTCAACTGACTGAGACGTGCTTAATGCTTTACTCTCTGAACAGACCATGACTTCTGTAAGCATCCTTAGTATTTTATTCCCCTGGATAATAGTATCATTCCTTCAGAGGTCATGAAGATTTTACCAGGAAAATGCTATGACTGCTCATGTGTATGTTATCAGCATTCCTTGCAAATAGCTTTGTTGAATTTATTAAGGTGTGACAAGATCCGTTTTCCCTTCCCTTTTGAGGGTCATGCAGCCTCCTCTTCACCTGAGTGTCCCAAGGCCCGTCCTGCCCTGCTAAAGCAGTTCTTTGGAGGAGTGTTAGGTTATACTAACATCCAATTTATGTACAACCCTTAGTTACAAACCAACCCTGGTAAAGCCTATCATATTAAAAATTCAAGGTACACGCATTGGTTCGTAATAACAAATGGGTGCTACTTAGCAACGTGCATCAAAATACTATTATTACTGTATTATGTTATAGATGTTTTAGTGTATCTGGAATTGTTTCTTTAATATTTTTCATGCATAGAAAGTTACACTATATACTATATACTAAGACAAACATTTGGCTAACTGATGTTAGATACCAACTGTACCTAACTGTTCTGACTTAGGTACAAAGACAATGGAACTCATTCATAATCTGGAGACTGCCTGTATAAAAGAAAGCCTCAGGAAATAGGATATGGTAGCCCCCAGCTTCTGCCTTATGGGCTTTTCTCTTCTTCCTTTCAATAATGCAGTTCTTATAAACTACAAGTTTAAAAAAAAAAAACTCTGAGGTTGAGGCTTTATTTCCTACAGCAACAGAATTTCTAACGCTGCTACTTATGTAGTGCTTTTCTCTTCTGTATTTTGGCAACCAACTCCACTTTCTTAATGATTTCGGTCCATTTGTTATGGATGTTACCAGGTTGTTTTACTGCACTACTCAGGAATATTATCATGTTGGTGGTGCATTTTCATTAGCAGTAATATGGGTTCTTGACTGCTGTAGTAATTTTGCTGTTTTACAGTGGATTCTTCTCCCACAGGAGTGCTCTGATCCTGAAGTTCTTCCTGACTTCTAGACTGTAAGTCAAGTGAATTCTGTCCTGAGCCATTGCACTCCAAGATGTGTACAAGTTGAGAGACAGTACAGCCTTAACTCCTATGGTCTACATTCCAGAGGAGCATGAGGGTCTGAGTATAGTGAAGGTGGAGGAACAGGAAGAGGAGGATCATGCTTGTGAGCAGAAGCCTGCACAGCTAGAAAATATACACCCTTATCAGAAACTTTACCACTTTCCCGCCACCACTTCAGGCAGTTCCATTACCAGGAGGCCGCTGGACCTCGAGAGGCTCCGAACCAACTCTGGGAGCTCTGCCAACAATGGCTGCAGCCTGAGATGCACACCAAGGAGCAGATCCTGGAACTGCTGGTGCTGGAGCAGTTCATAACCATTCTGCTCAAGAAGTTCCAGGCCTGGGTATAGGAATGTCATTCGAAGAGTGAAGAGGGTCTGGAGACAGAGCTTGGAAACAAAGGACAACAGGTAGGAAAAGAGTAGTCCACTGTTCGTTTATGAGAGCACCAAGGGTCTACAAGCATGGAGAGTGACATATGTAAGCAAGAAGATTTTGTGACCTTTATCTGCTGGGCTGAAGCACTGTCTTTCTGGTTATTTCCTTTGAAGCTTTGCTGTTTATTCCTTTATGGATTGATAAAGATGCTGGCTTTGTTCTGTTTCTTGCATCAATAGGAAATCTTTTTAATGAGATTTTGAGGTTTTAGCTGTTGCCATATCTCTGATCCTCTCATAAACCCAGCCCTACTTGGATGTACTTAGGTCCACAGGAAGTGCTGTGGAAGGAAATAGAAACTGTAAGCTTCCCAGGTCAGCCCCTGAATGCCAGCTAAACTGTGGTCCTTGGGAGCACGGTCCTCTGCAAGAGAGTGGTAAGTATTAAAATGTGAACCCTTGTGATCTTTCAGAAGCACTGAGTGTATGGTGTCTTTTAGAAAGCAGTATTTCTGGTGAGCAAAGTGGTATATGGAGATAGCAGAATAAATTTATCACTAAAAGGTTATTTACAAACCAAGCATATTCAGAACTAAATTAATTTTGAGTTGGGACATATATTTTTCTACTGGTTATGACAGTGGTTTTCAGTTCTAGCTGTGAATCCGTATCACCAAGCACTGTTTTTAAAATATAGATGCCCAGATGTACTGATTCGGTAGATCTACTACAGTAAGCCTTATTTTTTTGATTAATTGATTATTTTAATTGTTAAAAATACTATTATTATAGAATAATAGTGGTAGTTTATATTTTAAAAGTTTAAGTAGCATAGATAGATATAAAATAAATGTTCTGTTCCCTAGAGGTAATTACTGTTAATGTTTTCTAATACATACTTCTAAAATTTTTCTATGTATATTCAAGTCCCTCCCCCCTTTTAGGGTAAATGGTATTATCCTATACACACTCCTCTGCGTTCGCATTTTTTACCTAATGAGAATATTCAGAATAGTATTTGTTCATTCAGCAGATATTTATGGAGCATCAGCTATGTGTCTAGCGGTATTCTAAGCACTGGGGATACAGTGATGAACAAGATTGTCTTAAGTCTCTGCTCTCATGCAAATTACATTCTAGTTAAATCAGTGAAAACTACTGTCTTCATTCCTCCATTTAGTTGCAGTGGATGTTTGTGGGCTAGATACAAAATGAAGGAAGAATATTCTCCCTATCAATAGAATCACTTCATTCTTTTCAATTGGTATTTAGTTTGTGTCACATGCATATGCCATAATTTACCAGTCTTCTGCTGACATACAGTTAGGCTGTTTCCAGTATTCTTGTTACTATAAACAATGCATCATAAATGCAAGAACATCAGGGATGTAGTATTTCCATTTCCATTTTTTCCCAGCATCAAATAATGCAGTACGTAGTCACACTGGAATAGCTTCTCAGCCCGCTGAGTAAAACATTCTTGATGCCTTGCCATTAGTTACACAGAACTAAGAGCTTGTGTTTGGAGTCAACTTCTCAGCTACCATTTTGAGAGGGGCTTAGGCTCAGAAGGCTCCTGCTCTTTACAGTTTATTTTTTTCCTTTTATTATTTTTCTCCTAAGTGCCCTTTATACCACCTTTGCAGTTTTTGGTCAGAGGAGCACAGATGTAAGGATCATGCTTTCCATTTAACCTACCATTTTCTGTTAATAACCTGTCAGCATTAATGAGAAAAGGGATGCTGCTTTTAGAAAAGCACAAATCAAAGAAACCATACCTGAAAGATGATGTGTGTGTGTACAAGCGCACATGCCCACACGTGTGTGTATTACGAGATAATCACATGAAAGGCACACATTTCCCTCAGATTAACATATGCATGACATATCACCTGAAAGGCACCCACTTCCCTTAGAGTAATGTACATATGCTCTATGGAAGTCTTAGTTTGCCATTTACACTTTCTGCTTGGGGAGATTCAATGAATACCAACTTTCCTCTGAGGAGTTAAGTCTATTTTATATGTATTAAAAAAAATACACCTATAGCATTCCCTGTGACAAATAGAAACCACATTTCTACCTGAACATATTCCCATTGAAGCATTATTTTAAGTCAGAATGGTATATTATAAAACATAAGTAACTAGGGTTTTTCTACTTGGTGTATTAGCTTTAAATCCTTATTAAAATACGAATATGGTCATATCCCTGATTTTAATTTCACCTGTATGAAATTTCATGAGTATGAAACTATTTTCTCTAGTCCTTATCCCAGTATTTATATTAAAGGTACAAAAAGTACATACAGAGTGGAAGTACAAGATAAATCCAATCCTTTTCAGGCGGACCTTTCCAGAAGGAAAGATGGAAAACTGCATGATGGAATATAAAAGTATAACACTACTTATGGGAGAACTGGTGATGCAGTAGTTAAAGCGCTTGGCTGCTAACCAAAAGGTCAGTGGTTGGAACACACCAGACGCTTCATGGGTCCAAAGGATGCACTGTGCTCCTGGCTCTGCTTTCTTGGTGGTATGAGGTCCCCCTGTCTTTCTACTTGCCTCTCTCTTTTATATCTCAAAAGAGATTGACTGAAATACAGCCTAATCTTACAGACTGAGCCCTGCCTCATTAACATAACTGCCTCTAATCTTGCCTAGTTAACATGATAGAGGTAGGATTTACAACACATAGGAAAATCATATCAGATGACAAAATGGTGAACAATCACACAGTACTGGGAATCATAGCCTAGACAAGTTGACAGATATTTTGGGGGGACACAATTCAGTCCATGACACTTCTCTATTGGTCAGGGAAAAACATTACTATATTGTTTCAGTTTTCCACAAGTCAACCTCTAACTTTACAGGATTACAAAACATTTGAGACCTAATCAATTGTGAGTCAAAGTTAAATTCCCCAAGAGAGTCATAAATGTTCTTGCATATTTTTTGCCCATTTCCAAGTTTTGATAATTTTCTTAAACATTACTAATAAATATTTATATGCATAGCTGATCTTGGTCTGAAACTTAACCTGCTAGCTGGGAGAGAGGACACCCAAAACCCTCACCTATCTCTATTACTGGCTACATTATTTCTCAAAATGAGCCTAATAATTGTGAATGAGAAAATTAGCTATGTTCAGTTTGCAGTACAGTCATTTTCAGGTCTGAGTCTCCTCCATGTTTTCAGAAGCATAGATTTCTAAAAGCTTACAAGGACCTAGAAGCAAGGTTAGTATAACATATTTAATAGATTTGCCTGAGCTTGGTCTAGAGAAACTTATGTAACCATAGTGAGTGAAGGAGCAACTGCCAAGGTAAATGTCTGGGTTGTTGTTGTTAGGTGCTGTGGAGTTGGTTCCAACTCATATCGACCCTGTGTACAACAGAACAAAATGCTGCCTGGTCCTGTGCCATCCTCACAGTTGTTACTATGTTTGAGCCCATTGTTGCAGCCCCTGTGTAAGTCCATCTCATTGAGGGTCTTCCTCTTTTTCACTGACCCTCTACTTTACCAAGCACGATGTCCTTCTCCAGGGATTGATCCCTCCTGATAACATGTCCAAAGTAGGTGAGACGAAGTCTTGTCATCCTCGCGTCTAAGGAGCATTCTGGCTGTACTTCTTCCAAGATAGTTTTGTTTGTTCTTCTGGCAGTCCATGGTGTATACTGAATATTCTTCTCCAACACTGTAATTCAAAGGCATCAATTCTTCGGTCTTCCTTGTTCATTGTCCAGCTTTTCAGGTTAGGGGTGGGCAAAGGGAAATCGAGTGTGCCACCCAGGATAAGGGACCTCCCTGAAGAGGATGAAGGTCTTGGCAAATCTTTGATGACTTTTTTACACGCCATGTTCTACTAGTCATCTTTCCTGGCGTGGTGGCTCTGGCAAACTCCTGTTTGCAGGCCTTCTAGTTACTGAACTCCTGTTCCCAAGCCTCCTTGCCATTTCCTGACCCACTCCCACTGCACCTTTCCCAGCCTCAGAAGGAGGAATTGTTAAATAGCTCCCTTTCTCCTGGTCCCACCCGAGTTCCACATCTCCCATGAAGACTAACCACTTGTGCTCAGTTATCTCTGTACTTGAACCCTTTCTGCATTTAAATCCACAACCAGAATAATTTATTTACATATTAACAGTCTGTTGTTCATCAGTGGAGTCAAGTTTGCTAGTTTTATGCCCTAATTACACAACAGCCCTCTGGTTAATAAAGATGATGTAATTTTTAGTGTATGGTTCAGTTCCAAGGAAAATATTAATTTACTCACTTCATATCATCTGCAGAACAATTAAGCTTCTTCACGCAGGCTCAGTAAAAGTATGTACTTTACAGTTAGATATAGTGAATGGAATAGATAGATTAGTCATTGCTTCTTTAGACTTTTAAGACTCAAGAGTTTTATACAGATGATCATGTTAACATTAAAGAATTTGTACTCTCTGCCAAAAACTCTACTAAAATTATGTGATCTCATTTAATCCTCTTAATATCCAGTGCCCTTACTCTTATTGTCCCCAGGTAGGAAACTGAGGTTTAAAAACTGACTTGCTCAGGGCATACAGCAGCACAGGAACCTGAATTCAGTGATACCATATTCCAAGCTCTTAACCAGTATCCTGTACTATCTGTTCTTACTTCTTGGTTGTTTGATATAATTTCTAGTAAGTGTAATTTGCTAGATGTTTAATTAGCCTGTGTGGATGGGAAAATGAAGACATAATCAAGGATGTTCACAAGGAAGGCAAGGGTGGTTTTGCTCTGGGTTCCTCTGTATCATTCAGCTCTTCAGGTCCCCCAGGTACCAGCCCTTCTCCAAACTGAAGGTCCTAGCTGTAGGGCTCAGCAGGTATAGTTCCTACACAGGTCAGCAGTGGTCACTGTTCCAGTCTCCTCAGGAAGCCCTCGTTGCTGTCTGTTGTCGTCGCTGGCTCTTTCCTTCAAACCAAGCATCATCAGTGTGGTTGTCTAAGCTCTGGCCTCACACTTATTCCAGGTGCTTCCAATATATTAGCATGTCTGCTCTCTTTTTCCCAATCAGGAATAAGCCCTTCAATATCATGACACTGGGGTCTTTGCTTCTCTTCTGGGTAGGGGCTTTGATCTCTGAGGCATTAAGAAGAGTAAACTGTGAATTGTTTCAGATATTTATGTCCTGTGGAGTACAAGGAGTACTCTGGTCTCTGCATAGTAGAACAAGAACAACTTTCTTAAGTTCTGGCTGAGTTTTCAAAATTAAACTTTACGTGTTGATCCACCTGACTGCCTACTTCTCTTTGTGTTACGCCTTTTATTATTCCTATCCCTGTACTGCTGACTGAACCAGGAACTGACTCAGGAACTTCCCTCAGTAGCTCACCTACTTTCATAGCCCCCTTCTCCAGCTCTACCTCAGTAGAGTCTTTCCATCATTTGATCCTCTTCTGTTCTCAGGGCTGTGCAGTCTCTCAAACTTCCACTGTATTCTGGCCCCACATCTTTGCCTTAACATCTCCCCGTATCGTACTTCTCTCTTCTTTACTATGTCTGTCCCCTCAGTGTCTCCTTCCTGCACCAGTATATTCCTTTATAACATTGTCAGTTTCTCTTCATAAAATTCCTCTCTGATAATGTGATATTTCCACTGACAGCCCTCTCTGGTTCTCCATTTGCCCTTCTTTTTTTAATCAATAGATTTTATTTTGTAGAGAAGCTTTAGGTTTACAGAAAAACTGAGCAGAAAGTACAGAGTTCCTAAATACTTTCTCTCCCCTGCCCATAGTTTCCCCTAAAATTAGCATCTTGTATTGGTGTGATACATTTGTTATAACTGATGAACCAATATTGATACACCTTCTCCTCACTTATCAACTGTCTCATTATCTAACATTTTGCGTTTATGACAATAATAAAAAATCTGCAACTATTTTGCATGTTAATGCCATACATCTGGCAGTAATGAACACCAAGGTGCTGGCTTTGGTGGTTAAGGTTATGTGTGAACTTCGCTGGGCCATGATTCTCAGTGGTTTGGCAGTTATGTAATGATATAGTCATCCTCCATTTTGTGATCTGATGTGCTCATCCTCCATTTCTGTATTTCACATAACTCCTGGTCTTTGGAACCTAACCATGTTGATAAGTGAGGAGGGGGTGTACATTATTAACTGTTAATAGGGCTCATCTTTGTTTTGCAGTTCTAAGAGTTTTGACAAATGCATGTTACGTATCCACCATTACAGTATCATACAAAATAGATTCACTCTCCTCAAAATCCCCTCTGCTCCACCTATTCATCCCTTTTCCACTCCTTCCACTCCCCCACTGAACCCCTGTTGATCTATTTATTGTCTCTGCAGTTTTGCCTTTTCCAGAATGTCTTATAGTTGGTATGATGCAGTATGTAGCCTTTCAGACTAGCTTCTTCACTTAACAATATGCATTTAAGTTTCTTCCATGTCTTTTTGTGACTTGATAGCTCTTTTTTTTTTAATTGTAGTAGCTCATTTCTTTTTATTGCTGAATAATATTCCATTATATGGATGTACCAAGGCATGTTTTATCCATTCATCTATTTAAGGACATCTTGATTGCTTCCAATTTTTAGAAATTATGAATAAAGCTGCTGTAAACATTCTTATGCAGGTTTTTGTGTGGACATGAGTTTTCCACTCATTAGGGTAAATGTGTAGGAGTATGACTGCTGGATTGTATAGTAAGACTATATTTAGCTTTGTGAGAAGCTGCCAGACTATCTTGTAAAGTGGCTGTACATCTTGTATTTCCACCAGCAATGAATTGAGAGTTGCTGTTGCTCCACATTCTCACTAGCATTTGGTGTTGTCAGTGTTTTGGACTTTAGCCATTCTGATAGGTGTGTAGTGGTATCTCATTGTTTTTTTAGTTTGCAATCCCCAAATGACAGATGATGTTGAGCATCTTTTCATATGCTTATTTACCATCTGTATGTCTTCTCTGGTGGGGTGTCTATTCCACTCTTTGCCTACTTTTTGAGTTGTTTATTTTCTTACTGTTGAGTTTTAAGAGTTTTCTGTATATTTTGGATACAAGTCTTTTATCAGCTATGTGTTTTACAAATATTTTCTCCAAGTGTATGACTTGTCTTTTCATTCTCTTAAGACTGTCTTTCACAGAGCAGAAGTTTTTCATTTTAATGAAGTCCATCTTATCAGTTGTTTCCTTCATGGATTGTGCTTCAGGCATTGAATCTAAAAACTCATTGCAAACCAAAGGTCACCAAGATTTACTGCTGTTATTTTCTAGAAGTTTTATAGTTTTGAATTTAACATTTAGGACTGTGATACATTTTGGGTTGATTTTTGTGAAAGGCATAAAGCAATGTCTAGCTTCTTTTTTTTTTCTTTTGCATGCAGATGTCTATTGCTACAGCACCATTTGTTTAAAAGACTATCCTTTCTCCAATGGATTTCTTTTGTTCCTTTGTCAAAAATCAGTTGACTGTATTTATGTGGGTCTATTTCTGAGCTCTCTTTTCTGTTCCATTGATTTGTCTACTCTTTCCTCAATATCACACTGTCTTGATTATTGTAGCTGTATAATAAGTCTTGAAGTTGGGAAGTGTCAGTCATCTGACTTTGTTCTGCAGTATTGTGTTGGCTATTCTTGGTCTTTTGCCTTTCCATGTAAACTTTAGAATCAATTTGTTCATATTTACAAAGTAATTTGCTGGAATTTTGACTGGGATTTCATTGACTCTATAGACCAAGTTGGGAAGAATTGACACTTTCTCTGCCAAGAGAAGAGGTTGACCCAGTTCGCTACTGCCCTTTATCCTGGGGCTTGGATCCAACACAGGTGGGGTAGACCTGAACCCACGCTGTAACCCGGAGTCAAGCCCAGATCAGCTATCAATCCTAGAGTCTATCCTAGATCAGCAGGAGCAGATCCATGAACATGAGAATAGAAGGTTGTTGTTGTAAGCTGGTGAATTTTAGGGTGGTTTATTACACAGCATTATCATGGTAATAGCTAATACAGGAAATACTTTTGTCTCTGCCGTTTGTTCTTTGTCCATTTTTTAATTGAGTTGTTTGTATTTCTATTGTTAGTTGTTGAAGTTTTCTGTATATTTTAGAGATTAGACTCTTATCATATATATCATCCCCAAATGTTTTTTGCCAGTCTTTAGGTTCTCTTTTTACTTGAGATAAAGTTTTTTGATAAGTGTAAGTATTTAATTTTTCAGATATCCCAGATATCAACTTGTCTTCTGTTGCTTGTGCATTTGTAGTTGTGTTTGATAATCTATTACTGAAAAAAATTAGGTCATATAGTTTTGTCCTTATATTACCTTCCAGGAACTTTATAGTTTGGCTTTAACATTTAGGTCTTCAATCTATTTTTAGTTAGTTTTTGTGTATGGTGTTAGGTATGGATCCTGTTTCATTTTTCTGCAAATGAATATCCAGTTTTGCCAGCACCATTTGTTAAAGAGACTGCTTCCCCATTGAATGGACTTTGACTGCTTGTCGAAAATCAGCTGCCCATGGATGAATTTATTTCTGGGTTCTCAATTCCGTTCCATTGGTCTGTGTGTCTGTTATTGAACCAGTACCAGGCTGTTTTGATTACAGTGGCTGTATTGTATGTTTTGAGATCAGAGAGTGTAAGGCCTCCTTCTTTGTTGTTATTCTTCCATATTGCTTTGGCTATTCTCGATCTCTTTCCTTTCCATATGAAGTTGGTGATACGGTTTTCCATTTCATTAAACAATGTTGTTGGAATTTGGATTGGAATTACATTATACTTCTCTTCCAGTTGTTAATTAGCAGATCAGCCTTCTCCATGCTAAGCAATGGAATTCATTACATGGGACATAAGAGAAAAGAGAGGCCCAGGAAGTTGAAAAACAGGCAAAAGAGAACTTTAATAATATTTACAGGATAGTATACAAGAAAAACCCATTGCCATCGAGTCAATTCCAATTCATAGTGACCCTATGGGACAGAGTAGAACTGCCCCATAAGGTTTCCAAGGCTGTAATCTTTATGGAAGCAGACTCCTACATCTTTCTCCCGTGGAGCACTGGTGGGTTCAAAACCACCAACCAATCAACCCAATGCCCGTGGAAGCAGCAGGCAAGAAATCAAACAACGTATTGCATTGGGCAAATCTGCTGCAAAAGACCTCTTTAAAGTGTTAAAAAAAAAAAAAAAAAAAAAGCAAAGATGTCACTTTGAGGACTAAGGTGCCCCTGACCCAAGCCATGGTATTTTCTTTTCTTTTTTTTAATTTATTGTGCTTTAAGTGAAAGTTTACAGCTCAGGTTAGTTTCTCATACAAAAATTTATACACATATTGTTATGTAACCCTAGTTGCTCTCCCTATAATTTGACAGCACACTCCTCCTTTCCACCCCGGATTTCCGGTGTCCACTCAACCAGCTCCTGTCCCTTTCTGCCTTCTCATCTTGCCTCCGGACAGGAGCTGCCCATTTAGTCTCATGTATCTACTTGAACTAAGAGGCACACTCTTCACAAGTATCATTTTATGTCTTATAGTCCAGTCTAATCTTTGTCTGAAGAGTTGCAAGCCGTGGTATTTTCAGTCACCTCATATGCATGTGAAAGCTGGACAGTGAATAAATAAGACCAAAGAATTGATGCCTTTGAATTATGGTATTGGAAAATAATATTGACTATACCATGGACTGCCAGAAGAACGAACAAATCTGTCTTGGAAGAGGTACAACCAGAATGCTCCTTAGAAGCAAGGATGGCAAGACTTCGTCTCACGTACTTTAGACATGTTATCAGGAGGGACCAATCCCTGGAGAAGGACATCATGCTTGGTAAAGTAGAGGGTCAGTGAAAAAGAGGAAGACCCTCAATGAGATGAATTGACACGGGCTGCAACAGTGGGCTCAAAAATAGCAACAATTGTGAGGATGATACAGGACCAGGTAGCATTTTGTTCTGTTGTACATAGGGTCGATATGAATCAGAACCAACTCAATGACACCTAACAACAACAAAGTATATGAGATCCTTGCTTCTGACACTGAAGCTCAGAATACAGTGGGAGCATTGGGCTAAATAAGCACAGGAAATATAAACTTTATTAACACCTAACTCTTTTCCTTCAAGCCCTCAAAACTTTTGATGGGAAAGGGCAAAGTGAGGAGGGGAGAAAAAATATATTTCTTCTGCCATTTGAAACATAACAAGAAAACACCCAGAGAGAAGTTACACTGACGAGATCCTAAAGTCTAGCTACTGTTGTAGGGGAAAAACATAAAGTTCAGTGAAGCAAAAAGTAAATTTTATTCAGCATATATTCAAAAGGGCAGAAGTGGGAAGCAGACAAGCATGCTGCCATAGCCATGTCTGTCCGAGTCCAAAGAACCATTACAGTATAGGCAACAATGGGAAAACGGACAAGCATGCGGCCACAGCCATGTCTGCCCAAGTCCAAAGACCATTACAGAATAGGCAAGAATGGGAAAATGGACAAGCATGCTGCCACAGCCATGTCTGCCTGAGTCCAAAGAACAGTTACAGAGCCATCAGTGTATATTAACATTACAAATGGGCAAAACCATTGAAAGCTTAGCCTTTTCAAATTGGCTAGAAACTGTGATCCTACATTTTGACTTGTCTTTCTTAACAATCATTGGTACAGGTTTCAGTAACAAGAGTCAGGAGGATTTTCATTGGTCCAACAAATTTCTATTCACTAAATACTAATAGAAAAAGATACGAGTGGAAAGTCTTTTGTGTTGTGTTTGATTGGCTTTATGTGAAAGTTTCCCAAAAAGATGTTTTCCAAGATTATCTTAGCTATTGTCTTTATACCTCAGGGCCCAGTTGATGTGCCCTTGTGAGTCCTTGTGAGCCCAGCTCCAGCTGGGTCACATTCTCTATGCTCAAGGAGAGGGAATAAACACTACCATGTTTGTTTCTGAGAGAGAGTGTACTCCAGGCGCAGAGCAGGGAGGAGATGAGGGCGCCCAGTGGAAGGTCAGAGAAGAGAGAAAGAGGTCAGTGATGCTAACCCAAACGGTCTAGCTCCCGGGAATGCCCCGTAAGGAGGGAATGCACCGTAGAGGGAGGAGAGCAATCACTTATCTGTTGTCATTAAGTAGTAGTTATCCGATACATATCATTTTAGAGAGTCTGCCGGGTTTTCCAGAGACGAGAGTCCGAGACTTTTTTTTTTTTTTTCTTTAATGGCAGAGACCTAGGAGCCGGTTTTAATGTTATCTATCACCACAGAATTGTTGGTATTTCCATGGCTTTTCCTCCGAACAACTCAGATTTAAAACGTAATGGAACCGCCAACGCAGGTTTCCGGGAGACGCCGGAGTCGCGGGCTGCGGGTGGTCGCGGCCGCGCGCTCAGGGGGCGGAATCTGCCAGATCTGCGCGCACCCGAGCGATCGTTCCAGGATGCGCGGCCCTGCACCTCGGTGAGGTGAGTTGCCCTGCGCGTTTCCTCCTGGTGTGTCTTGGGTTCAGCTCTCTGGGCCCCTGAGGGAGGTCCCTGCGAGGCCGAGATGTGTTAGGCGCGTGGGGGGAGCCAGTTCCAGCCCTGCTTCTGGCTACAGGGGCGCTCGGCGCTCGGCCTCTGGAGAGGCTTGGAGCTCCATGGCCGGGGCAGGCGTCTGTCCTTGAGGCTTGGGCAAGGCCCAGCTACTAGGCTCCCAGACAGGACTGTGGATTGGGGACCCCCCTCGTGGGAACTCTGTTTCCGACGCTCTGAAGCAACCCAGGTTGCAGGCGCTATGTGAATCCCAGAGAAATTTTGCTCCTCTGTTTTGACAAATTAACATTGAAGAACGTCAGTGTTTTTCAGATTGTGATTCTTGGCAGGTCTTTTTCTTTCCTACAAATCGGGTCATATATGCTCAAGTCTGGCGAGCCTGTGTCAGGTGATGTGTCTTGAAAGTTTTGCTTTAGAGTAGGAACCACATAAAGGTCCCTGGGTGGTGCAAACAGCGCTGAAGGTACTAACCTAGGGGTTAGCGGTTGGAACCCACTCAGCGGCACCACGGAAGAAAGGCCTGGGGATTTGCTTCTGTAATGATTATAGCCAATAAAACCCTATGGAGCAGTTCTACTCTGTAATACGTGGGATCTCCACGAGTAGAAATTGCCTCCATGGCAGCAGGTTTGGATTTGTTATTGTTAGGCACCACATACGGTACTCTAAGTGGGATTGGAGGATTCCTATTAGCCCAGGCCCTCCTTACCCCTCTCCTCCATCATGTATGTTTATATATCACCATCTAACATACTAAATAATACTTAGTTGTTGCGTTTGTTGATTATCTGACCCAAATAGAATGGACAATTCCAGAGGCCAAGGATCTTTGCTTTGTTCACATTGTAGACCTCAAATAAACTTTTGTGGATTTAGTGAATGGATGAATGAGTTACTCTGGTTACTTTTCTTGTGTGGATTCTTCCTAGCATTTGCCACATTCTCCTTATCACTTTATTCTAATTCTCAGGATACCCTCAGAAGCTTCCAGTTAAGACTCCGGCAGAAGCCAGACAGGATGGCTGTGGACATAAGAAAAGCTGCTAGGAGGGGTCCCTGGTGGTGAAGGTGAAGTTGGAGGAGGACCACTCTAGGAATCAGGGTCTCAGCCTCACAGAGAACCAGCCCCCTCTCTGGGAGATCTGCAGGCAACAGTTCAGACACTTCTGCTACCCAGATTTTCTGGGCCGTCATCTAGCCAAGAGGTCTGCCGTCAGTGGCTGAGGCCAGAGACACCAAGGAGCAGATCCTGGAGCTGCTGGTGCTGGAGCAGTTCCTGACTATCCTGCCTGAGGCGCTCCAGACCTTGGTGCAGGAGCAGCATCTGGAGAGTGGGGAGGAGGCAGTGACCATGCTGGAGGATCTGAAAAGAAAGAAAAATGTACATATAGGAAGAGACTGGTCTGATGGTAGCTGTTGCGAAGCTGGGAGCAAAATTTTCTCAAGTGTGAGGGTCTGAGAGAACAATGGGAAAACCCAGCATTCAGCAGGGAAGTTGGCTCCTTGCTAAGCCAGCCCTGTAAGGAGGGAGGGGTGGAGAGCATAGCAGATTCAGGGATGGTGAGTAAAGTGAAGGGCATTCTGTGAGCACCATGCTCTTCACTTTACAGGTCACTTAATTCTCACATCAACAATGAGAGGTAGGTGGTATCATCTGCATTTTACATAGGTAGAAACTGAGTTCAGAGAGGTTATATAACTTAACTATATGTAACTGTTCAGCCCTTAAGTGAAGTGACAGAAACAAGATTTGATCCAGACCTTGCTCTGCTTGCCTTTCTGGCTGCTTTTCCTTGCCCTGAGAGGTAAATAAGGCTCTGGTTTCTCCTTTTCCTCCTCCTAGTCTCTCACTGGGGAATATTTCTTGTGCTAGTCTAAGATTTCTTGAACTAGTCCCTGAGGTTTACTTCTTGTTAAGTTCATCATGTCCTCAGAGGCTTAACAAGTGCTGCTTGTTTCCAGGTCTCAACCTGTGCTCTGAAACAGAGTCCTTTTGCAGACGATAGCCCCTCAGACAATAAATGCAGAATCTTCACACACCTGGGTTCAGTACCCAGAGACCCAGTGCAAGGGCAAAGGACCTGAGCTCCAACTTTGACAGCAAAGTGGTGAGGCAGGAATTTCTTTAGGTGATTCTGACTGAAACGAACTCTGAGTTGGTAGGTCACCTCTTTTGTGGAGCATGACATGTTAATTCCTTGTACTGGGGGTCATTAAAGGACATGACAAAAGTGACATTTTGGGTAATAATGATTTAAAAAGGTGATAAATCATGTCAGAACATCCTCAGTGGTAAACAACACACTAAAAGTATGGTCAGTTTAAGTATTCATAGTGGAATTTTCTGTATATGGTCTTGTGAATGTTAACTTTCAGGTATTTTGGTTACATTCTTCAGTAGATTCTGATAGAATATTAACACTATAAAACTATTGATTTTTTTAAGTTACCTTTTATCATTACCTAAGAAGTATGTATGCATTGTAGAAAGTTAGAAAACACAGAGTAGTGAAATAAGAAAACATGGTATTCTCCCACCCTGAGATTATGATTGATGACTTTTTATTGTATGTCTGTACATCTTTATACACACACACGTCTATATGTACCTGTTACCAAAATGAGATCATGTTCCACATGTTATTTTATAATCTGTTTTGTTCAGTTGATAATTTTCACCTTTCCTTGTCAAAAAATTGTGCATTAATGAGCAGGCTATCTTGGTTTATTTAGTTGCTCTTCTTTTGAGTTGGTTTCATATATTCTCATTCTCCTTGTATTACTGAAATGAATATTTAATGGTATGAATTTGTCTTTGAATACTGGCTTAGATAAATCCTAAATGTTTCAAAATATAGTGTTTTTGTTAACGTTTTCCATAAAATCTGAAATTTGTAATTTGCCTTCAAACCAATAATTATTTGAACTCTTTTTTTTTTTCAGATGGAAGGTCTTGTTTGCATTCTGATTTTCTTACATTCATTTTGGATTTATTGCATGTGATCAGAGAATGTTTCCTGTTATTTATACTTTTTGGAATTTATTCTGGTTTTCCTGTGGCCCAGTAACTACAGTCAGTAGTCAGTTTTCATTAAGGTTCACTGCACACCTGAAAGGATATTTCCTCTATTTTCAGCGCATGGAGTTTGAGATATATATATACACACACATATATATGTATGTATATGTTGGCAATGAATAAAAACTGGAAAGTAATGTGTGATGTTACTTTGACACTACGTGAATGGCCATACATACACACACGTGCGTACACAAACGTATATATATGTTTGATTTATTGATTTTATTATTTAAATCTTCTATATCCTTACTTGTCCATTTTTGTCTCTTTTTAGACAGAGAGGACAATTAAAATCTTCTGTTATTTCTTTTTGTCTGTTTCTTTTTATATCTCCTGTAATTTCTACTTTAGGAAAGTTGCTTCTCTGTGTTTGTTGCATAATTATCCGTATCAGTTATGTGTTCATTGTAAATTGTATTCTTTAACATTATAAAGTACTCTTTTATGTCTTAGTTCATGCTTTTGGCCTGGATTCCACCTTTTTTCTGAAATTAAGATCTTAATGCCTTCTTTCTTTTTATTTGCATTTGATTAATTTATCCTTGATCATTCTTTTATTCATGAGTTTCTGAATCATTGTTTTAGATGTGTCTCTTGTATACATAATAGAGTTAGGTTTTGCTCTGTCATCAAATCTAAATTTTTTTTAATACATGACTTAAGTCTGTTTGCCTTTATTGATATGATTGATACGACAGTTATGTTTGGTCTAATGTAATTTTGCTGTGTTTTCTGTTTTATATGTTATACATATATAAAAATATAAACATACATGTATACATATACATACATATGATTGTGTGTATATATTCACACATATACATATATGTGTATATATGCTTTTGAATGTATGATTTGTTTTCCCTCTTTTTTTAATTGTAGTAGTTCTTATAGTTAAGAAGCTTTGTATTTTTATACTAATGGTATATTAACAATTGCTGCTTAACAAATGAACCACAAATTTGGTGTTTTAAAATAACACACATTTATTATCTCACAGTTTCTGTTGATCAAGAGTCTGGACACAGCTTAGCTGGGTCCTTTGCTTCAGGGTCTCTCACAAGCCAGCAATCAAGGTATTAGACAGGGCTGGGGTCTCATCTGAGGCCTGAATGGGGAAGGATCTGCTTCTAACCTCACGTGTTGTTGGCAAGATTCAGTTTCTTGCAGACTGTTGGACAGAGGGCCTCAGTTTCTTGCCAACTGTTGACTGGAGGCCACCCTCAGTTCCTTGCTACACAGTCCTCTTCATATGGTGGCTTACTTCATCAAAGCCAGCAAGGGAGAGAGTCAACAGAGAGAGTTTGGTAACAAGATGGCATTTTTAATTTTATATAATCACAGAAATGATATCCTATCGCCTTTGTCATAGTCTATTCTATTTGTCATATTCAGTATTCTATTGGTAATGCAGCCATCCTTTATTTTTTATCACTCCTACACCTATATTACTACCATTCCTTCCATCTTGGCTGACATGTTTCTGTGAACCTTTAACACTGTACGTCTGTTACAGTTAACTTCACCTTTCCAGCAGTCTCTCATAAACTATTTTGGGATTGTCTTTCCTCCTCAAGTTTTTATGGTCTGTTGTTTCAGATGGTGACGTGAGGACTGAGATCATGATGTCAGATACAAGCAGGAACTTTGTGAAGAAAGATAACCACCTAGGAAGGGGCCTGCTAGACATCATGAGACTATGTCTAAGTGTGCCATGTATGGAGGAGACAGTGAGCCTAGTGGCAGTTTGGAAATGCAGCATGGGGTGCCACAGGTGAAAAAATATGTGAACGTGATGAACATGGAAAAACCTTTTACCTGGAAAAGGGGACTTCGGATGCATAGGAGGATCTACATGGGGGAGAAGCCGTACGCATGTACAGAATGTGAGAAGGTCTTCATCAGATGTACGGAACTTACCCAGCACCAGGGGTTTCACAGCGAGGAAAAGCCCTATCAATGTAAAGAGTGTGGCAAAGGCTTTGATCAGAAGACAGGCCTCTTCCAACACCTCAAAATCCACACTGGAGAAAAACCCTATTGATGTACTAAATGCGGCAGATGTTTTAGTTGGAGATCGGTTCTTATGAAGCATTAAAGACTCCACACTGGGGAGAAGCCTTTTGAATGTATGGACAGTGGAAAAGCTTTCTGCCATAGTTCAGACCTCACTGAGCATCAGCGATTCCACAATAAAGAAAAATCTTATGAATGTAATAAATGTGGGAAAGCCTTCAGGCAGCATTCACATCTTACTGAGCACCAGTGAATTCACGGTGAAGAAAAACCCTGTGAATGTAAATTGTGTGGAAAAGCCTTCACTCAACAGGCAGGACTTAACCAACACCAGAGAATCCACAGTGGAGATAAACCATTTGAATGTCTTCTATGTGGTGGATGAGACTTTAGCAGGAGCTTAGAGCTCATAATACATCACAGAATCCATTCGGGTGAAAAACCCTATGAATGTGTCAAATGTGGAAAAGCCTTTAGTATGAGCTCAACTCTGATCATACATCAGAGAAGTCACACTGGCAAGAAGCCCTATTAAATGTAATGTGTGTGGTGAGGCCTTCAGTCAATGATGAGGCCTTAATAAACACAAGTTAGGAGGGAAGCATGGAAACCCTCCTGAACCAAGAAAATGTAAGTGAGATGAATGTGGGAAGACCTTCACTAGGTCAGCCAGCCTGAGGAACCACAAAAGATTCCACACTGGGGATAACACCTTCCAATGTCCTGAGTATGGGAAGGCCTTCACGAGAGGAGAGCATCTTACGGAACATTAAGGGATTCACAGCAGGGTGAAATGCTATCAATGTAAAGAATGTGGCAAAGCCTTCAGTCACCATCTCAGAATCTACACAGGAGAGAAACCTTTTGAGTGTTGTGAATGTGGGAGGGCCTTTAGCTGGAAGTCAGACCCCAGTAAACATAAGGGAGTCCACTCAAAGGAAAAGCCCTATAAATGTGAAGAGTGTGGGAAGGCCTACAGGCAGAGAGCAATGATAATCCAACATCAGAGAAGCCACATTGTGTTAAGCCCTGGGAGTGCGGTGAGTGGGTGAAGCCTGTGGTGAAATCAGCTTAATCAGCCCTGATTAGGCCCCAGAGAATTCACTACAACTGGACACATTTTTCAGATATTTGGTGACTACAAGTAGAATCCAGGCTTTTTGTTTGTTTGTTTTTTTAAAATACTGAGAGAGAGAACATTTCTTGATCTTCATTATTTAAATACCATGAGAGATTCCACACTGAAGAGTTTTTAGAAAGGTCATAAATGCTGGGGGAGTTGAGAATGTAGAAAAATAAACATCAATGAGGAATGTATCTGATTATTAAATGCAGTAAATGTCAGTTAAAAACCATACCAAACTCATTGCCAGCGAGTCAATTCCAACTCACAGCGACCCCATAGGACAGAGTAGAACTGCCCCATAGGCTTTCCAAGGAGCCGCTGGTGGGTTCAAACTGCTGACCTCTTGGTTAGCAGCTGAGCTCTTAACCACTGTGTCACCAGGGCTCTGAAGTGTCAGTTAATACAGTAAAGTATTGACTGCTGGACTCTTTTCAGTACATTCTTTCCAGCGTCAATCCTGAAGTATTTAACTGCGATGTCTGTATTTTCTACTGGATACTTATCGGGCTGCTCTTACAACTCAGAACTCCTCTAAGATCAACTCATACACTGCTTGCCTAAGTCTTAGACATTAAAATTCTCCTAGCTGCAGTTTGCCTTGTTAGGCATAGCATTAAGTAATGGAATTTTAGAACTGGAAGGGATCCTAAACAAAATGCACTTATCCCTACATCAAACCTTTATTAGATGCAAACCCCTATGCCAAGTGTAGAAAGGAATATGATACAAAAAGAAAAAAAAGATTTAGTAAATACAAATGCTAAATGCATATACCCCTTGAGATGAAAAACAAAAAAAAAGCTCTCCTGAAAACAATTTTCTCTTTTATTTTGTTATTTCCCTTCATTCCTCATTGTTAATAGTGATTTTCAGAGCACAGAAGCTTGATTTTTTAGCAGGCCTCAGGCCACACTGTTCCTGACTTCTACTTGGATTTGCAGTATTTACAGGACAACATAATTCATTGTCAATAGCAAGAAAAACTGGCCTGTGGTAAGAAAATTGTTGAATTTTAGCCTCCCTTAGGTTAATCTAGTCTTCTGATTTGTCATGCTGTCACTTTGCTCTGCTGTACTCCCTTTGATCCCCCATGGATAAGAATCTCTTTACTTCCCTGGTCATAGAGAATGTTTCCCCTTGTCTCTGTACACTTCCATGGTGTTTCTGTTACAGGCCAATGATAATTATTTCTAGTTTCCAGCTATCTATATAAATGGAATTTTCTCTTAAATGGCAACTATGGGAGCATCATCAAAAGTTACTGAAATATGCTGGGCCTTAAAGACCCAACTCAAGTGTGAATTGTCACAATTCCAACTCTTAAAATGTGAGAAAAGAATTTCAATTGGGTGAGAAGGTACATACAAGAAAGTGTGCCAGAGTTTTAGAGTCTTTATGTTGTAGATATTTGGGGGTTTAAAAAATCTGTAAAAAGTCTTATTTCATAGACTATGTAGTTCTGCCCCCATGCACAGTTTGCCATACTGTTGGGGCTTCCATGTTGCAGTGATGCTGGAAGCTTTGCCACTGGTGTTCAAATACCATCGGGGTCACCCATGGTGGACAGGTTTCAGCTGAGCTTCCAGACTAAGACTAGGAAGAAGGACCTGGTGGTCTACATCTGAAAAGAATTAGTGAGAACCTTATGAATACCATCAGAACATTGTCTGATACAGTGCCAGAAGATGAGCCCTTCAGGTTGGAAGGCACTCAAAATACGACTGGGGAAGAACTACCTCCTCAAAGTAGAGTTGACAGAATGACGTGGATGGAGTCAAGCTTTTGGGACCTTCATTTGCTGATGTGGCATGACTCAAAATGAGAAGAAACAGCTGCAAACATCCATTAATAATCTGAATGTGGAATATGCAAAGTATGAATTTAGGAAAATTGAAAGTCGTCAAAAATGAAATGGAATGTGTAAACATCAATATCCTAGGTTTAGAGAGCTGAAGTGGACTGGTATTGGACATTTTGAATCAGACAATCAAATGGTCTACTATGCCTGGAATGACAAATTGAAGAGGAATGGTGTTGCATTCATTGTCACAAACATTTCAAGATCTATCCTGAAGTCAGTGCTGCCAGTGATAGGATAATATCCATACACTTACAAGGAAGACCAGTTAATACAACCAGTTAATAGATCAAGAGGCGGTCATTCGGACAGAACAAGGAGATACTGCATGGTTTAAAGTCAGGAAAGGTGTGCATCAGGGTTGTATCCTTTTGCCATACTTATTCAATCTGTGTGCTGAGCAGATAATCCAAGAAGCTGCACTATATGAAGAAGAATGTATCAGGATTGGAGAAAGACTCATTAACGACCTGTGTTATGCAGATGACACAACCTTGCTTGCCAAAAGTGAAGAGGACTTGAAGCACTTACTAATGAAGATCAAAGACCACAATCTTCAGGATGGATTACACATCAACAAAAATCCTCACAACTGGACCAATAAGCAATATCATGATAAATGGAGAAAAGATTGAAGCTGTCAAAGATTTCATTCTACTTGGATCTGCAATCAACACCCATGGGATCAGCAGTCAAGAAAACAAATGACGCATTGCATTGGGCAAATCTACTGCAAAAGACCTTTTTAAAGTGTTGAAAAGCAAAGATGTCACCTTGAAGACTAACGTGCACCTGACCCAAGCCATGATGTTTTCATTTGACTCTGCATGCAAAAGCTGGACTATGAATAAGGAAGACAGAAGAAGAATTGATGCCTTTGAATTGTGGTGTTAGCGAAGAATATTGAATGTACTGGACTGCCAAAAGAATGAACAAATCTGTCTTGGAAAAAGTACAACGAGAATGCTCCTTAGAAGCAAGGATGGCGAGACTATGTCTCACATACTTTGGACCAGTTATCAGGAGGGTTAAGTCCCTGGAGAAAGACATCGTGCTTGGTAAAGCAGAGGCTCGGTGAAAAAGAGGAAGACCTTCAACGAGATGAGTTGACAAAGTGACTGCAACAATGGGCTCAAGCATAACAACAATTATGAGGGTGGCAGAGGACCGGGCAGTGTTTCATTTTATTGTACATAGGGTCGCTATGAGTCGGAACTGACTGGAAGGCACCTAACAACAATAACGTAGTTCTGGAACTGTTTGTGGCAGTCCTATCTCTTTATTGTCATTTTTCCCTTAATCAAAGTTGTTGGTAGTTGCTGTGGAGTCGATTCCAGCTCATAGCAACCTGATGTGACAGAGTAGAACTGCCCTATAGGGTCTTCTTGGCTATCATCTTTATGGAAGCAGATCGCCAGGTCTTTCTCCCTCAGAGCAGCTGGATAGGTTCAAACCACCAACATTTCTGTTGGCAGCCAAGCCTTAACCGTTTGCACTACTAGGGCTCCTGTAATCAAAGTGCATAGTTTAAAAAAAAAATGAAAATCAGTACAGAAGTGTTTCACTTCAGAGTCTCCCTGCCCTGTGCTTCTCCATCCCCAATCCCTACCTCCCCCTCCCCCTCCAGGCTGGGACCCTATCATAAACCAATTGTTTATCTGGACATTTTCCTAGCTTGTACTGCTAAAGCCTATCTGCCATGCGTCTGTATGTTCACTGCAACTCAAAATAGATCAAAACTTCAACATAATTTTGTGTCATTATAGATCCCACATGCAGTAGAAAACATTGCTTTCCAGAGTAATACCCAACATTTCTCAGCTAGTTATATTACCAAAATTGAGAGAATGGAAATGAAGAAAGACAAAAAGGGAATGAGAGAAGAAAACAAACAAAAACAAGAAAAAAGAAATGCCCCCAGGGATGTCCCTGTGCGTCTGCACAGAGTAAGGGAGTAGCTTCTAAGCTGCATGGTACTGCCTGGCTAGAAGGGGCTCCCAAGCTGAGAAAAGAAAAACAAAACAAATCAGAGCAAACAAGCCCCGAGGGTCCCACCAGCTTGGCAGCATGGGCCAGGAAGCAGTTTCACAGTCGAGCAGTGTTTAACAGCCTTTCAGGAAGAAGCAGAGATGGCATATGGAGCCAGGTATTTGAGAGAAAGGAGGGGGAGGTGGTGAGAGGTAAGGAAGAAATCTAAAGAAGCAGAAAAAGGCAACACCAGCAGTCAACAAAAGGCTCTCAGGGAGCCGGCCAGTGCGGGCGAATGGAATCCAAGTGACATCAGGGTGAAGCTGGTGCTTCCCAGCCAAGAGACTGTGGCTGCAGGAAGCAGAGGAGGCTAAGTGGGGTTGAAGAAGCATAGGGGGTGGGAAAGCCTATATCACTGATTACCGGTTGTTCTGTCTCCTGCTGGAAGCTCCATGAAGCTGCTTTCTCATACCCCCTGTCATGGTTTGAATTATGTCCCCCCAAAAATGTCTGTATCAATTTGGCTGGGCCATGATTCCCAGAATTGTGTGGTTGGCCTCCATTTTGTGATTGTAATTTTACGTTAAAGAGGATTAGGGTGGGATTGTAACACCACCTTTACCCAGGTCATATCCAATGTAAAGGGAGTTTCCCTGGGGTGTGGCCTGCACCACCTTTTATCTTACAAGAGATAAAAGGAAAGGGAAGCAAGCAGAGAGTTGGGGACATCATACCATCAAGAAAGCTGTGCTGGGAGCAGAGTGTGTCCTTTGGACCAGGGTCCCTGCATAGAGAAGCTCCTAGTCTGAGGGAACACCGAAGAAAAGAAGGCTGACAGAGAGAAAAAGCTTTCCCCTGGAGCTGATGCCCTGAATTTGGACCTTTAGCCTACTTTAACTGTGAGGAAATAAACTTCTCTTTGTTAAAGCCATCCACTTGTGGTATTTCTGTTGTAGCAGCACTGGATGACTAAAACACCCCCTGTTCACCGATCTCTGATAGGAGTCCAAGATGGCGGATCCGTGCTGCGGTACCTGATAGGGGACCTCTGCATGTATCTCTCCTCACTCTCTGTTCTCGGTCAGTTTCTTATTCCATTCGGTGCTTGGCTGGTTCTTTATCTCTTCATTTGATGCTTAGGGTTTCAGGATTGATGTGTGACTGTTTGACTTAGTTTTTCTGACCTTTGCTGCAGATGGACGGTGTGTTGCTTCTGACTGTAGCACCATGTTGCCCGGAAGATGGCAACTTTTTTTTATGGGTATGTTTGTTACCTTCTGTCTTGTCATCTTTAGTTTGATGTTATGACATCGTAGGTGTTGAATGGTTATTTGGGATTAATTGGGTGGGTAGGGTCCTACCACCATAGCATAAGCATTGCAGGGACTGAATCAGCCTTTGAAATAGCCATTCCTTTCACTATAGTTAGAATTGACTCAATGGCAACAGGTTTGGTTTTTTTGTTTTTTCAACAAGGCAATAATTTGGTAAGCCCAGGACAAAGTATGCATGCTTCTGAGGAGCTTTCTAGTATACATTGTTTAGGCTCTATAGTTTTCTTAATTTTAAATACAGGGTTTTTCATGGATTGCAATAAATTTAAAAATCCCAGATAAGTTGGCAAGAATATAAGTACAACATTCTTCCCTGAGCTTCTGTCAAGAAAAGCAAGTCGGACTTCGGGCAACATGGCGCTATAGTCAGAAGCACCACGGAGCTTCCAGCAGGAGACAGAACAACCAGTAACCAGCGATATAG
Source organism: Trichechus manatus latirostris (assembly GCF_000243295.1). NCBI lineage: Eukaryota > Metazoa > Chordata > Mammalia > Sirenia > Trichechidae > Trichechus > Trichechus manatus. The sequence goes on from NW_004444116.1 coordinate 1,322,594, forward strand.
ACTTTCCCACCCCCCACACTTCTTTGCCCCCACTTAGCCTCCTTTGCTTCCTGCAGCCACAGTCTCTTGGCCAGGAAGCACCAGCTTCACCCCGATGTCACTTGGATTCCACCCGCCTGCACTGGCCAGCTCCTTGAGTGCCTTTTGTTGGCTGCTGGTGTTGCTTTTTTCTGCTTCTTTAGATTTCTTCCTTACCTCTCACCACCTCCGCCTCCTTTCTCTCAAATACCTGGCTCTGTGTGCCATCTTTGCTCTTCCTGAAAGGCTGTGAAACACCACTTGACTGTGAAACTGCTTCCCGGCCCGTGCCACCACGCTGGTGGGACCCCTGGGGCTTTTTTGTTTGTTTGTTTGCTCTGATTTGTTTTGTTTTTCTTTTCTCAGCTTGGGAGCCCCTTCTAGCCAGGCAGTACCACGCAGCTTGGAAGCTACTCCCTTACTCTGTGCAGACGCACAGGGACATCCCTGGGGGGCATTTCTTTTTTCTTGTTTTCCTCTCTTTGTTTTCTTTTGTTCTCTCTCTTATTCCCTTTTTGTCTTTCTTCATTTCCAGTCTCTCAGTTTATTCATTTTTTTATTTTACCCTTTTTCTTTTTTGTTTTTCCCCACTTCTCAGTCTCTCATCTCCACTCCAATAGCAAGCTCCCCTAGCACTCTTTTTTGTTTGTGTGTGTCTTTGGCTCCTGTTCCTGTCTCCTCGCTCTCATCTTTTCCATACCCATCTTATCTCCACACATCACAATCTACCCCCTCCATCCTGCCTACTGCCCTGTGCACTGAACATCACACTCCCAAGCAGCACAGGCATGGCCTACTGGAACCTGCCCTGCACTGATTCCCAGTCCACACTGTCAGCCCTGGTAGGTGCCACAAACAACCCATCCCAGCAACTCCCCTTCAGCTGGACCTGCCCTGCTGTACCATACCTGAGTGACCCTGCCCATTGGAGAAGGAGGTGAAAAGTATTGTGCCCACAGACAAGCAAACAACAAAGAACGCAAAGCCCACCTGCTCAGACATAACCAGATCAAACAAAAAAGCAGGACAAAACAAACAAATCTACAAACAATAAATGAGGAAAATAATCACTGAATGCCCCAAAGACAGCAGACAATATCAAAACATTTACAAAAACGGGACAGGAAAGTTCCAGTAGGGGTCCAAAATAAAACACCAGAAGACCTTCCAGTAGAAGAAAAGGCAGTAGACCTAACTGATAGAGAATTCAAATCTCTAATATTCAGAATTATCCAAGAATTGAAGCAAAAAGCAGACAAAAATGAGGAAAAATAGACAAATTCATGGAAAATACAGACAAAAAATGGAAGAATTCAAGAAAATAATACAGGAACAAAATGCTAAAATAAATTCACATCTAGAAATAATACAAAAACAACAATTAGAAATGCAAAAGATGTAAACAACAAGATTTCAGAAATGGACAGTGTCATAGAAGTGCGGAGGAGCAGGTTTGAAACGATGGAAGACAGGATCAACGAAATTGAAGACAAACACTTGGATACAACTCTGTTTGAGGAAAAATCAGAAAAAGAATGAAGAAAAATGAAGAGACCCTGAGAATTATGTGGAATACAATCAAAAGCAAAAATTTTCGAGTGATCAGAGTTCCAGAACAAGGGGAGAAAACAGAAAACACAGAGAGGATCACTGAAGAATTGCTGACAGAAAACTTCCCCAATATCATGAAAGATGGAAAGCTGACCATCCAAGAAGCTCAACAAACCCCATATAGGATAGACCCCAAAAGAAAATCACCAAGGCTTCATAATCACACTCGCTAAAACCAAAGACAAAGAATCCTGAGAGCAGCTCTAGAAAAACAAACAGTCACTTACAGAGGAGAAACAATAAGACTAAGCTCGTATTCATCAGAAACCATGCAGGCAAGAAGGCAATGGAATTACATATATAAAACCTTGAAAGAAAAAGTTGCCAGCCAAGAAAAATGTATCCTGCAAAACTTTCATTCAGATATGATGGTGAAATTAGGTCATTTCAGATAAACAGAAATTAAGGGACTATGCAAAAACCAAACCAAACTTACAAGACTTATTAAAGAGAGTCCTTCAATCTGAGAACAAACAACATCAGACTACAGGCTGAGTATAGGACACAGGATTGTACTAGCCAGATAACAACCTAGGAAGTGAACTCTTAAGGACTATGCAAAACCAAAAGAATTACAACAGGGAACCAGAGAGGTTAATCTGTAAATGACAACAGCATCAGAACAATAAAAGAGGGAATAAATGGTGTAGGTATAGAACCTTCTAATGGAGAGGAAGACAAGGCGATACCAAGTAATAATAGACTGGTTCAAATCTAGGAAGATAAGGGTA
>NW_004444116.1:1326606-1332529 GCF_000243295.1 Trichechus manatus latirostris
CCAATGTCATAAAACAATATGTGTACTGACTGTTAAATGAGAAACTATTTGTTCTGTAAACCTTCATCTAAAGTACAATAAAAAAAAATTTTTTTTAATCATTGCCTTTGAGTCAACTCTAACTCATGGTGACCGCATGGGTCTAATATTTAGTCTAATTTACACATTATGTGTATGAAATTACCAAAAAGATAAACAGACCGGTTAATTTTAAAATTATCAACATTCAGCTTTGACATTTTATAATTATCTTCTTAGTTCCACCCATCATTAAATAGATGAAGCCTTAGGCCAATTTCCTATTCAATTTTGCCCTTATAGGAAATGATGCTTAGTTTAGCCCTGTGGTGCTGATCCCTGGAAGGATATAAACACAATGAGGAACCACTGTTTTCCCACAATAATGAGAGTAATGAAAAACAACTACAACTTACCTACATACCTTAAGTTTTGTGATTCTTTTTCTCTAAAGACACTTTGTTCTGAAATCCAGTTCTTTAAAAACAGCTCCCTCCTATTAGGGCTTTGAACTGGTTCATTCCTGTTGGAACTCCTGCTGAGAATTTGCATTTCTAACAAGTTCCTAGGTGATGCTAATTCTGCTGGTTAGGGACCAATTCTGAGAACAACTAGTAGAGCAGTGGTTCTCAGAATTTACTATGTATAAGATTCACCTGGGGATCTTTTTAAACTGTAGATTCTGATTCAGCATATCTGGGGGTGGAAATGAAAATTCTTAGCATGGGTTTGATCTGGAACAAACCAGTCCGAAGCCCTGCCTTGTATGCAGGAAAAGCTTTACTTGGTGCTCAAATTTGTCTCGGGTTTTCTCATGAAATTTTTTTAAATTGAAAATTAAAATTGGTGAGAGAGCCAAAGTCCAAATACTGTACAGAGTGAGAAAAAGAGAAGAAACGATGAGGGCAAAGGACCCTCTTCTCACCAGATTTGACACTTCCAAAAGTAGATGCCGTGGCTTCTTAAAATAAATCTAATTATGAAGATCTCCATGGAGCCCTGGTGGCGCAGTGGTTAAAGCATTTGGCCACTAACCAAAAGGTTGGCAGTTTGAACCCACCACTCGCTCTGCGGGAGAAAGATATGGCTGTCTGCTTCTGTAAAGATTACAGCCTTGGAAACCCTATGGGGCAGGTCCGCCCTGTAGGGTTACTATGAGTCAGAATCGACTCGATGACAATAGGTTATGAAGATCTCCCTAAGAAAATGTAGAAGAATGTCTCTGAAGAATTCTCAGAACAAACAGTAAAACTGAATTGTCTTCTAATTTTTGAAGAAATTAAAGCTATAGTTAGATCTCTTCCCACAAAGAAAACACCACGCCCAGGCACTTTTTTGAGATAAATTCTGACAAATTATCAGAGAAGAGATTACTTCAATTTTACGTAAAACTCTCCAGTGAATAGAAGAAGAGAGTGCTTCTAACTGGTTTCATGCGTGTTGCTGTTATGATGCTGAAAGCTATGCCACCAGTATTTCAAATACCAGCAGGGTCACTCCCGAGGGGGACAGGTTTCAGCAGAGCTTCCAGACTAAGACTAGGAAGAATGGCCTGGCGATCTACTTCTGAAAATTAGCCAACAAAGGCTTATGAATCACAACAGAATATTGTCCAATATAGTGCCGGAAGATGAGCCTCCAAGGTTGGCAGGCACTCAAAATATACTGTGGCCACAACAATGGACTCAAGCACCGACGATCAGGAAGATGGCTCAGGACCAGGTCATGTTTCATTCTGTTGTACATGGGGTCACCATGAGTTGGAGCCAACTCAATGGCAACTAACAATAACAATAACATGGAAAAGTCAAAACTGTAAGAACAGAAAACAGATCAGTGATAGCTACAGCTTAGGGGCATAGGGAGGGGCTTACTACAAAAGAGATGCACAAAGGAACTCTTAATGTGATGGAACTATTTTCAATGTTTGTAGTGATGAATGCATGACTCTATTTGTCAAAATCCATAAAACTATATATCACAAAGAGTGAACTTTACTGTATGCAGATTTTTATAAAATTAACTAGAATGTCAGGAGATCTTAGATTAGAATGCTGGCTATGACAAAAGGTTAAGTGCTTGATTACTAACTGAAAGGTTGGCAATTCAAATCCACCCAGAGCCACCTTGTAAAAAAGACCTGATGATTTGCTTCCTAAAGATCATTGTCTTTGACAACCCTATGGAGCGCAGTTCTACTCTGACACACATGGGGTTACCATGAGCCAGCATCAATTAAACTGGAACTGGATAAAAGTAAGTCATAATCTCACTGAAAAGATTTGGGGAGAAAAATTAAAAAAAAGGGATGGCTTAAGTAACTTTAGGAAACTATGCTTTGACTGATCCACCACCCCCACCAGTTGCTGTAGAGTCGATTTCCAACTCATGATGTCCTGTTAGCCTAAAGACAACAAACAGGTAGTGTACATATGCACTGTACTCTAATTGGTAAATTTGTCCTCACAGGAGTACCAGTTAGCAATTCTTAAACTATTTCACATGTATAGTAGGGTTAAATAAGTAAATAAGTTGTAAACTAATGGGAGTCAAATTTCTCACTGTCAGAGAAATAAGTTACAAATAAGCAATGTTTGGTGAAAGCTAGAATGAGCCTTGTGGTGCTGGATTAGAATCAGAGACAGTATGAATTCATGTTTATTTTAATATATACAGATAGATAGGTATGTGCGTGCATGGATTAGCATCTGGTGGATTTAAACTGATGACCTTTTGGATAGCAGCCAAATGCTTAACCACTGCACCACCAGGGCTCTGATGGATTAGTGTATGCACATATATTTGCTAGCTCTGAGAGAGCCTAGAAGCAGTGATGCTTCAGGAGTATTGAACATATCCAGCACCCAGATCTGATTTCTAAATGCCATTTTTCTCCAATAAAAGGAACCAGATCTCCTTAGAGAAATGGCTGAGTCTAGGACTGGAACAAGAAAAATTTCAAGATAAGCCTGGAGTATCTTATAGAGCCAGAAAGTAAGGAAGTACTTAAAAAAAAAAAAAAAAGGATGGGAGCAAGTCAAAAATTCATGGAAGCCACTCTAAAAGAGTTCACAGTGGCAAAATCTTGAACAATCTGAGCAAAAAATAAATGACAATAGTATTGAATTATAACCCAAGGAATAAAATAAATATGGATATGAGCACATACATTTATAAGTAAGTGGTTGAATGAATAAATAGATAAGGAGAAGGGACAAATATTACTTACAGAAGAATTTCAAATAATGTACATAGATGCTTCTACCTCCAAGAGAAGGAGCTTAGTTCTCCTTCCCTTGAGCATGCACTGGACTTAGTGATTCCCTTCCAAAGACTAGAATATTGAAAGAGAAAACTAGTAACTTTACAGTGGAGAAACCCAGCAGACACCACCTTAACCAAATGAGCAAGATTAACAACACCAGTGTTAAGTCATGTTGATATTATGGGCCCGCTGATATGATGAGATGAGGATGGTACTTCACTTCTACAGGTATTCTCCCCCAAAACCCCTATCTTCGTCTGATCATAAGAAAAACAAAATTGAGGGACATTCTATAAAACATCTGGCCAGTATTCTTCAAAATTTTCAAGGTTTTGGAAACCAAGGAAAGACTGAGAAACTGTTACAGATTAGAGAAGATTAAGGAGGAGACATGGAGACACAGTGACTATCCTGGATTGTACCCTGGAACCACAACAACAAAAAAGGACATGAGTGGAAAAACATGTGAAATCCAAAAAAGTCTGTAGCTTAGTTAATAGGATTGTACCAATGTTAATTTCTTAGTTTTGACAAATGTGTCATCATTATGTAGCATGTTGACATTAGGGAAAGCTGGGTAAAGGGTATAGCATAACTGTACAACATTTGTGACTTTTCTGAAAATCTAAAATTATTCAAAAATAAAAAAATTTTTAGAGAGGAGAGAAAAAGTAAAAACAACAACAACAACAAAAGTGACTGACTCTCTATAATAGGATTTAAGTTGAGAGAAATAAATCCAAGATCACCTATGTGGGAAACCTGCTACCTGCTTTTTCTTTCAACACACACACACAAACACACATACCCCTCAAGGCTTTCCAGATAATCCTTAGCTGAAAAAAAGAAATCCCAGAAATTTTTCTTGGCTAACCTCATGCTATACTGGTTGTGGTCTTCTGTTTAAAGGAGAGAATAGTAAAAAGAGGTGAGAAAGGATTGGAAGCCCAATTGTTTAAAGGTCAATTATCTGAGCCTCTCCAATACGACAGCCAAGGGGATGGGTAAAATTGAACAGGAATTATTTTTAAAGAAAGAAAAGAGATGAAGCCCACTCTTCATCAGATTAGAGACTCCCAATAGGTAGAGGCTGTTCTTTCCCTTTCTCAGGTCTTTTCAACAGCACCCGCTACCAAATTCTTTATTAGGCAAACCAGTAGGAGTACATTGGTTGCAGCAGTACAGTGACAGGGAACTGCCAGAAATTCAAGCTGGCCTCAGAAGACGTGAAACAAGGGATGTCATTGCTGATGCCAGATGGATCTTGCCTGAAAACAGAGAATACCAAAAAAGATGTTTACCTGTGTTTTATTTACTGTGCAAAGACATCTGACTGTGCAGATCATAAAAAATTATGGATAACATTGCAAAGAATGAAATTCCAGAACACTTAATTGTGCTCCTGTGGAACCTGTACATAGACCAAGAGGCAATCATTCAAACAAAACAAGGAGATACTGCAAGGTTTAAAACCAGTTAAGGTGTGTGTCAGGGTTGTATCCTTTCACCATACTTATTCAATCTATATGCTGAGCAAATAATCTGAGAAGCTGGACTATATGAAGAAGAAGGTGACATCAGGATTGGAGGAAGACTCATTAACAACCTGCTATATGCACATGGCACAGCCTTGCTTGCTGAAAGCAAAGAGAACTTGAAGAACTTACTGATGAAGATCAAAGACTACAGCCTTCGGTATGGATTACAATTCAATGTAAAGAAAACAAAAATCCTCACAACTGGTCCAACAAGCAACATTATAATGAACGGAGAAAAGATTGAAGTTGTCAAGGATTTCATTTCACTTGGATCCACAACCAATGCCCATTGAAGCAGCAGTCAAGAAATCAAACGATGTATGGCATTGGGCAAATCTACTGCGAAAGACCTCTTTAAAGTGTTAAAAAGCAAAGATGTCACTTTGAGGACTAAGGTGTGCCTGACCCAAGCCATGGTATTTTCAATTGCCTCATATGCATGTGAAAGCTGGGCAATTTATAAGGAAGACTTAAGAAGAACTGATGTCTTTGAATTATGATGTTGGCAAAGAATATTGAATATACCACGGACTTCCAGAAGAACAAACAAATCTGTGTTAGAAGAAGTACAGCCAGAATCCTCCTTAGAAACAAGGGTGGCAAGACTTTGTCTCATATACTTTGGACATGTTATCAGGAGGGGCCAGTTCCTGGAGAAGGACATCATGCTTGGTAGAGGGTCAGCAAAAAAGAGGAAGATCCTCAGTGAGATGGCTGCAACAATCGGCTCAAACACAGCAATGATTGCAAGGATGGTGCAGGATCAGGTAGCGTTCATTCTGTTGTGCATAGGGTTACTGTCTTAGTCATCTAGTGCTGCTATAACAGAAATACCACAAGTGGATGGTTTTAACGAAGAGAAGTTTATTTCCACACAGTTTAAGTAAGCCAAAGGTCCAAATTCAGGGCGTCAGCTCCAGGGGAAGGCTTTTTCTCTCTGTCAGCCTTCTCTTCAGTGTTCCCCCGGACTAGGAGCCTCTCTGCGCAGGGACCCCGGTCCAAAGGACACACTCTGCTCCCAGCACTGCTTTCTTGATGGTATGAGCTCCCCAACTCTCTGCTTGCTCCCCTTTCCTTTTATCTCTTGAGAGATAAAAGGTGG
>NW_004444116.1:1332629-1365517 GCF_000243295.1 Trichechus manatus latirostris
TCTTTAACATAAAATTACAATCACAAAATGGAGGCCAGCCACACAATTCTGGGAATCATGGCCCAGCCAAATTGATACACACAGTTTTTGGGGGACATAATTCAAACCATGACAGTTACTATGAATCAGAACCAACTCCATAGCACCTAAGAACAACAACGAGAGTACCGCAAAACAAAAATTTTGGAAAGTGCCCACAGTTTACCAAAGTCAGCCATTTGTTAGACAAGCTAGTTATCGTTATAAAAAAGTTTGATTTCTATTTTTAAGAGTGAGTAGTTTTAGTTTACTAAATTCTTAGACAGCAGCCAATGCAACTTAGATGCCAGGTCACTTTTCTTTGATGGACCAGCTTGCAATTCTTGTTTTATCACCTGCTCATTTCAAGCCAATTAGAAGAAATTAATACTTAAGAACATTTACAATCAAGCGAAAGCCTTGCCAGAACTCTGGAGGTCAGGAAACATTGAGTTAATGTCTGCCTTTGAAGAATAATTACCATCCATAACCCGAAAGACTTGAATGCAAGCCCCAAAGAAAGAAGAACATTTTGAATGAAATTGGAAGAGACAAAAATAATGAGTTCGCCAGAGAGACAAGTATATGTGTGTGTTTGTATACATTCATATATTTACACACACATACACACACATATAGAGAGAGAGAGAAAAAGGGAAGAGATTCACTTCAAGGAATTGACTCACATGATTGTGGGGTGCTTGCAAGTCTAAAATCTGTAGGTCAAGTGACAGCGTGGACACTCCTGCAGCCTTGTGCCCCAAGATCCAGTAGATCAGGTGATGGGAAGAGTACAGCATGAAATCTTGCCAAAATATCTGTCTATATTCTGGAGGCAGAACATACCCTAAGGAAACTCCCTTTTCAACGGATTAATTGATTACATTAGATTAGATTACATTATGGAAAGTAATTATATTATAATTTACATTAGATTACATTATGGAACAGCAACTAGACTAGTATTTGGTCAAACAACTGGGAACCAGAACCTAGCCAAGTTGACAAATAAAATTAATCATCAAAAAGGGGCAAGATCAATGATGAAACATCGGCTGGGAAAGGGGAAGGAGAGTTTCCCTACATTTCACTCACAATTCATTGAGGAGCAAATATTTTCTCTGAGAATTGTCTCCAAACACTAAATAAAACAAATGGGATAGAATCGAAGTTTTATGTCATAGTTTAGAAGAGATTCTTATCTCAGTGGAAATGCTGGCCCCCAGCCTTCAGCACTGTGTTATTCCAGAATATTTATTATTTGTAGTCAAAATCTTGAATAAGAAAGGAAAGCTCCCTATTCTGTAAATCCAGGAAATATAAATGTATGTAAATCTGGTATTTCCTATGGTCCATTAAAAAGCCAAATTCTTTCCTTGACTTTAAGATGAGGGGGAAAAAATTCTACTTCAGACATTTGGCTTGCATATATTTATGACCAGTCTTAAGGTGCAAAAGCTTAATTGTCTTCCCGAATACCGGTTACTCTCCCACTCTTCCCAATTTCAATTAATATCACCTTCGTTTGCCCCACTACTCATGCCAGAAGCATGAGAATCATTCTTGGTCCTTCCCTGTCTAAATTTGCCCTGGACTAAGGGAGCTACCAGAGATATAGAACTTTCAGTGCTAAAACCAGAAAAGTTCCAGGCAAACTGGGATGAGTTGGTCACCCTACTTGTCCCTCACAGTGTGTATCCAAACCATCACCAGGTCTTGCAAATAGTATCTCAAAAATATATGCTGGAACCATCCACCTCTCTCCATTCCTATTGCTACTCTTCTAGTCCAAGCCACACCATCTCTCATGCTGACTGCTGCCATGGCTTCTCTTAGTTATTTAATGCTGCTATACAGAAATACCACAAATGGATGGCTTTAACAAACAGAAATTTATTCTCTCACAGTTTAGGAGGCTAGAAGTCCAAATTCAGGGCACCAGCCCCCAAGGAAGGCTTTCTCTGTCTATCGGTTCTGGGGGAAGGACCTTGTCATCAATCTTCCCCTGGTCTAGGAGCTTCTCAGTGCAGGGAGCCCAGGTCCAAAGGACACGCTCCACTCCCAGTGCTTCTTTCTTGGTGGTATGAGGTCCCTCTCTTCTCTGCTTGGTTCTCTCCTTTATATCTCAAAAGAGATAGACTCAAAATACAATCTAATCCTGTAGATTGAGTCCTGCCTCATTAACATAACTGCCTCTAATCCTACCTCATTAACATCATAGAGGTTAGGATTTACAATACATAGAATAATCACATCAGATCACAAAATGGAGGACAGCCACACAATACTGGGAATCATGGTCTAGCCAAGTTGACACTGGGGGTCACAATTCAATCCATGACAGCTTCTCAACTGGTCTGCTCACATGAATTCTTGCCACCTATTCTCTCCAGAATAGCCAGAATAATCTTTCAAAAACACAAATCAAGTCATATCCATCCCCTACTTCAAAAGTTTCAATAACTTCCCATTGCAATTTGGGTAAAATCTCAAATCCTAAACATGGTATTCATTGCCTATATGTTTTGGCCAACCTCTCCAGTATCATGTCCCTACTCTCTCCCTTGCTCACTTCTGTTCAGGTCATGCTAGTCTTTTCTCAGTTCTTCTAACTTTCCCATATCTTCCTGCTTTGGGGACTTCATACATGCTCAGGATACTCTGCCTGGAATGCCCTTTGCTTCCCTTTCCCCCTGGCTATCTCTTACTCTTCTCTCAGGTTTTACTCTAGGTATTACCTATTAACCTAAAGGATGTCTATTCAGAGACATCTTTCTTAATCTCCCAATTAAAATTCATTCTCCTTTATGGTTTTTCTCATGGCACCAGGTACCTTTTTCATAGCTCTAACACAATTTGTAATGATGTACTTATGTGCTCTCTTTTGTTTAGATGTCTGTCTTCCCCATCTAGACAGTGTACACTGTGCCTAGCACAGTACCTGGAATAGAAGACATTTGTTAAATAACTGTTGAGAGAATGGATGTGTGGATGATGTGATTTCATTAGGCCCACAGTTGAAATTTGTTTCCTGGTAGATTTTCTGAAGTCTCCTCTTTCTTCATCTAAAACATATTAAGAAGGATCTAAATAGAGATGTTCCAAGGCTGAACAGTAAATCCCACAGACCACTCAGTGATTTAGTTGCATCAATACTTGTAGGGAAGGAGAGAAAAAATGGGAATAACAGACACGGAGGGTAATGAGATTCTTTTAACTTTCCTTCTAACTTTTGCCCCACTGGGCTTTCTTCCTGCCAAAGCTTCCTAACCCTACTTCTTACTTCTCACCAAACTACAGGGGGTCAGGGACTGGTTGTGTGCCAGGCATTTGGTTCAACTTGTGCTGAAGGGTCAAACGTTAGAGCTGAAAGATCAGGAGAACAAACAGGTCATGAGAGGAAGGGGTTGAAATACAAGGGACTAATGCAGGGCACCTAGTGGGAAGTCTGCGTAGACTCTGCTTCAGAGGGATTTGTGATTAAGTATCTTTTCCTGGAAATCATATGCTCCATCTGTGGAAACGGAAAATGTAAACCAGATCCCCATTGAGAAAAGGGTGGGAAGTGTAGCCCCTGATGCTTTGTAGTTTGGTGAGAAGTAATAAGTGAGGTTACAAAGCTTTGGCAGGAAGAAAGCGCAGGCAAGAGCTTGACTTACCAACTAGCAACTCTAAACACTAGGCTATGGAACACATATAAAAGGTGGTTTCCCATCTTCCTAAAGTAGTTTGTAGAATCAGACCTCTCACAGGTAGTGTCTGCCAGCTGGACCTATAAGCTGTCGAAAGGAGAAGCCATCCTGTTACATCTAAAAATGGTTGTTGTTGATTTAATGGTCATTTCTTAACTAACATATTGCAAAGTTTCTGAGCAGCATTTGGCTCTGTTCACCACTCTTGCCTTTAAATAATTTGTTTAAATTTATCTTTTTAAATTAAATTATTAAGTAACACATACTCATGGCAAAGAAAAAAAGTAAAATCTTGCAAAAATGTTTAATATAGAAAGTTTAAAACCTTCATAATCCCACCCTTAGAGATACCAGCTGTTGACAATTTGTTTGCAATCCTTCCAGAAATTTTTATATCAGTCAGGTCCTTTCATAAGTTGCAAAAGGTTCATGCCATTTCCATTCCTAGTGTATAAAAAATAAACACTAAATAAGATTTAGAAATATTTAGACATATTAAAAACCCTTAAGTTAACTCTTACAAAATAAATACACAATGGTTGTATGTATAATATCCTTTGAAGATAGCATGAAAATCTAAATTTAGAACCTTCATAAAATTAAGGCTGAAGCTAAATGGCCCTCACTTATATTAACTAAACTCTCTCATACATGTTTTTATTTTTTTTTAAGCTTGGTTTTCTTTTCTTGTTGAGTATAATTACAGTAATAAAAACAACTACAGTAATGTCAAATGACTTACATATGGATTACTATTTGCAAGACAATTTTCTAAGCATTTTACTGATGTTAACTTATTTAATACTCACCACAACCTTATGATTAAAAACAAAAACTAAGTTATTAACCAAGAGGTTTAATTAAATGAAAACACCCTTTCTAGGTACCTTGATTCTGGTGCTTAGTGCTTCTTTCATATCAAATCTAAAATATTTCATCCATTCATTTAATAATTGTTATTGTTTGCCTACTCTGGTATTGGTGTAATATGATCACTGAAACAAATACATCCTCTGTCTTATAGTTGGAGGAAGAGTGGTCTCAGTCAAACCTCAGTGAAACTCTTGTTTATTGAATAACAGAAATCCCCACCCCCAAGCTTTTCCTAGAAATAGTTCTGAAGTTACTTGCATGAAACCAGATTGCACTTAAGTTTGTAAAGAGCGAATGTGAGGGTTAGTGGACCACTCAAGGTAAGAAAAACTGCAACATACTCACCCCACTCAAAGGAACAAATAAGATTGTTCCATTTAGTATTGTGGGTGAAGTTTCCCTGATGGGTTCTTTTGTTCTGATTGCAGGTATTTTGAAATTCAGTGAAAACTTGGGTGAGAGAGAAGAGGGTTCCTCCCAACAAAGCTGTGAAAGAGGTAAGGGATTTCATAGGGAGGAAAAAGCACCAACATTTTGGTGGTGGTTGTTAGGTGCTGTCAAGTCAGTTCCGACTCAGTGATCCTATGTACAACAGAACGAAACACTGCCGGGTTCTTCGCCATTCTCACAATCGTTGTTAATTAAGCTTGAGCCCATCATTGCAGCCACTGTGTCAGTCCATCTCATTGAGGGTCCTTCTCTTTTTCGCTGACCGTCTACTTTACCAAGGATGGTGTCCTTCTCCAGGGACTGGTTCCTCCTGATAACATGTCCAAAGTATGTGAGACGAAGTCTTGCCATCCGTGCTTCTAAGGAGCATTCTGGTAGAAAACATTCAGTAGGAAAGAAAAATTACCATTCCACAGTTCTGCCTGAATATCAAAAAGCACACAATCTGTCACTAGTGGAAGAGGCTTCTCAGGTTGTCAGAGCTAGAAGGGACATTAGGGGTGACTCAGTTTGGCTTCCGAAATGGAGACTGGAGTTAGTAAAGTGACTTAGGAAAGAGCCACAACAAGGACCCAGGCATCCTGACTCCTGTACCCCACCTGCCCTTCCCAGTTTTTGGCGAGAGCCAGTCTATGATCTTGCTCTATGATAGGAACGACTTCATTTGTTCCGCTCCTCCAGCGAGCCATAAGAGCCCCATACGGGCGCTAACACTTGTCTACTTTTTTCCAAAACTTGTTCTGCCTGTTGCCGACGTGTCGCAGACTGATCAATGCCATGCCCTAGAGAGGCGTCTCCCGGCTGTCGGGCATAATACCGAAGCAACTGAAAAGGAATCACGGAGCCAGGTTTCCGGGACCTCCCAGAAAACAGGAATCCCGGGAGAAGTCTTGATCAGGAAGCAAGGAAATCGGTCCCTTAAATGCAAAGTGCAGCGGCAGAGGGACCTGTGGGAGTCCCAAGTGTGTCTCTGGGGGCACTCAGGACGGTGGGCTGGAGCAGGGTCAGCAAGCCCGGTTGACTTGCATCCAACAATGCGTGCCAGGCATTTGTTCAACCTGTTTTTAGATATTTGTCGGCTTTATGGTGGTTGTGAAACATACCTTATTGATACCGGACTCAGTTTGGTTGTGAGGATTAAAGCAGAGAAAGGGCGATTAGATACACAGAATTGGTACAAAACGCCTGGGAGCACTGCACACAGGAAGAAATTGAGGAACACAAATCCTTGTGTGACGAGGTGGCCGAGTGGTTAAGGCGATGGACTGCTAATCCATTGTGCTCTGCACGCGTGGGTTCGAATCCCATCCTCGTCGGCTGGCGGCATAACTTTATTTCCAGGCACTCCAAACGATGAGTAAGCCCTTAACTTTTCATGAGTTAATTCCTTACTTACCACCCTGCTGAGTGATTCCCTCTAATCTTCCCTGGCTTTACTGTATGTAGCACTTATCCTATCCCTGAACTTAGTTGATTTACTGGATACATGTTCTATTTCCCCACTAAATTTTCATTCCCTCACAAATTTTGTTCACCAGGGATTCCCCAGTAAGAAAACAATTGAAGAATTAACTGAGGGTCATAGAATAACATTGCCTAAGAAATTTAAAGTGTCTCATTAAATCATCTATAGATTCTGTATACTGTACTTCATGGGTTATTTAAGGAATTTTCAGTCTAATTATATCTCCACTGAAACTTTTATCTTTTATCTTTATGCTAACTTTACCAAGACAGAAAAAAAAAAGCAAATACGCTGCCACGGATTCCGTGAGACTTTATAGAACAAAGTAGAACTGCCCCATAGTGTTCCCAAAGGGCGGCTGGCAGATTCGAACTGACAATGTTTATCATTAATAGACAAACTCATAACTACTGCCACCAGGGCCCTGTGCTAACTTTAAAGGCTAAGAACTCTTGTCTTCGTAAGGAGTGTGGGTCTCTTTATTTAGAGACATGATAAAACTAAAAAGTATATTCCATACAACATTCCCAGTTAGTGCTAAGGATTTCTTCCTGAGAAAGGTAGAGAAGAATGTTGACATTGTGTAGTTTCTACTTGTGACTTCATCTTGACTGAGTTTTAGAGAGAAAAAAAGAATAACATATTTCTTAATTTTATTGTTTCCATTTGGGGATAATTACTATAGTCACATAGTTCAAAAAGTATAAAAAGCTATACAATAAAGTCTTGTCACCAGTAATTCTCTATACCATTATTAGCCCTCATGTACCCTTCCAGAACAAACTATGCATACGTAAGTATGGCTATAAAAATATATAGAAATATATATATATACACCTATACTATGTTTATTTTCCACAATAGCAGCATCTATACATATTGTCCTGTACCATGCTCTTTTTCACTTGTTAGAGAGCTCCTCATATCATTACAAAACATGATTTCTCATTCTTTTCTAAGACTACACAGTATTCCATTGAGGAGTTAACATAAATTAACCAATCCTTTATTTTTGACAGGTTCTTTCCAATCTTTTTTGTTTTTTTATAAGCTGCTGAAATGAATAACATTATGCATATATCATTTTGCATGTGTGTGTGTCTGTATCTGTAATATAAAATGTTTAGAAGGGAATATACAGTACTGTGTCCTAGGTTATGTTTATTTGCAAGATATTGCCATATTCCCTCCATAGGGATTGTATTGGTTTGCACTCCCAACCAACAAAGTGGAAAGGAGGCTGGATCACATCTGCTTATGCAGCCCTGTAAAAGGGATTATTATTTCTTGCTTACAACTAGCATTGTCACAGACGATCTAGATGGAAGTACAAGAACCCACAGTAAGAAGGAAATGATTGAGGATCCTGGGTTCTCATAAGCTTAGTGGTCTTGATTTTTTACAGATTCTCTGAGTAATTTATAAATAGGCCTAAATAAATATTCAAGATTTATTGGATTTTAGGGATTGGTAGGATCGACTCCACCCCAACCGATTGGTTGATTGGGTAGGGCTTGAAGTTGAGGTTTGAGTAGATTGACGGTAGAATTGGTTTGGATTTTTTTTTTTTTTTTTAATGAAATTGTCTAAATCAGAGATCTAAAATTAGATCACTGGATTCAAAACCTTAGCTCTTATGCAACAGATGAGACTACTTTCGTTCAACGTTGTCAAAAGGGTAGTCCTGGAGCGATAGCATCAGTGTTACCTGGAAACTTGTTAGAAATACAAACTCCGGGGCCGAGACCCAGGCAATCTTGATTTATGCTAAAGTTTGAAAACTACAAAGCTAGTTTTTTGTTTGTTTGTTTGTTTCCCAGAACATGAGTAACCCGGTTACTTTCCGGGTTGGTAAAATCTTCTCGCCCCAGGACCCACGTTTCTCTCATCATTCGAACATCAGTATTTATCTATCCCGAGCCTTCCCAACTCCACCAGAATTAATGTTTTACTCCGGAGCCCTGGTGGTGCAGTAGTTAAGGGCTATCGCTGCTACCCAAAAGGTTGGCAGTTCGAATCCACCAGCTGTTCCTTGGAAACCCTAACGGGCAGTTCTACTCTGTCTTACAGGGTCCCTGTGAGTCGGAATCCATTCGCTGGTAACCGGTTTCATTTTTTGGTTTTTTTTATGCCCTACTTTGTCCATGCCCACAAGAGCAAGGGTAACTGTTAATGTGGTCTTAAAGACGCTAGCCAAAGACCACCAGAAACAAACCTGTAGTCTTAAAAAACCAGATTTATTTAATCGATGCAGCGGCAGGATAACTCTAGAGTAACACTGGAAATGCCGCTAACAAGATGAAGGCGATAAGCTCTTTATTTTAAGGTTTGCGTTTCGGTTAAAGGATTCTGAGAAGGACCTAAGGGAAGCTTGTCTAGATTGGATGCTGTAACTGAGGCGGGATTAGGAGAAACCGGTATTAACTAGGAGTTGGGTGTTGTCATGATGGAGCAAGGACGGTTTAGCAATTAGGTATCCCCAGCGTTTTAGTTATCTAGTGCTGTTATAACAGAAATACCACAAGTGGGTGGCTTTAACAGAAATTTATTTTCTCACAGTTGAGGGGGGCTAGAAGTCCGAATTCAGGGTGTGGGCTCTTTCTGTCGATTTTGGGGGAAGTCCTTGTCTGTTTGAGCTTCTGCTTCTGGGCAATCTTCATGTTGCTTGTCATCTCTCTCCCCTCATCTCTGCTCCCTTAATCTGCTCCTTTTGTATCTCAAGAGAGATTGACTCAAGACTCACCCTACACTGATACTGTCTCATTAACATAATAAAGAAAACCCATTTCCACATGGGATTATAATCACAAGTACAGAGGTTAGGATTTACAACATATTTTGGGGAGACAGAATTCAATCCATAACACCTAGAAATAGACGGGTGTAGCAAAGTGGGGCTGAGGTGTCATTAGTAGGAAGGCAGTGAGCGGACCATTTGGCATTCCACAGTTGCTGCATGACCTTGGGAGAAAAAATAAAATCTTTCCTAAATGTGAATTTAGCAACTTGTTTTGTCTGTGTAGGAGTTCTTGACTGGCGCTAATGGGTTAATGACCTTGGCTGCTAACAGAGAGGAAAGGCTGGAGGTTCGGATCCACCCAGAGGCCCTTTGGGAGAAAGGCCTGATGAGCTACTTCTGAAAAATCAGCCATTGAAAACCCTATGTAGCACGGTTCTGCTCTGACACACATGAGGTCGCCATGAGCCGGGATCCACTCCTGGCTAACTTCATTTTTGTCTGCAATCCAAGCCTGCCAACGACAACGCTTTTTTTCTTTTTCAATTTGAGCTGATTTCTACGGTTTTGTCCAGACAAGATTTTATTCTTTCAGCGGCTATTTACTGTCCCTGAATCTCAGCCTTGGGAAACTGATCTCTGGATGCTTTTGTTTTCTTTATGTTGAGATGTGATCCATACTAAGGCTATCGTCTTTGATCTTCATCAGTAAGTGCTTCAAGTCCTCTTCACTTTCATTCAGCAAGCAAGGTTGTGTCATCTGCATATCACAGGTTGTTAATGAGTCTTCCTCCAATCCTGATGACACATCTTCTTCATGTAGTCCAGTTTCTCAGATTATTTGCTCAGCATACAGATTGAATAAGTATGGTGAAAAGATGCCACCCTGACACACACCTTTCCTGACTTTAAATCATGCAGTAGCCCCTTGTTCTGTTCAAACAACTGCCTCTTGGTCTATGTACATATTCCTCATGAGCACAATTAAGTGTTCTGGATTCCCATTCTTTGCAATGTTATCCATAATTTGTTATGATCCACACAGTCAAATACTTTGGCATAGTCAGTAAAACACAGGTAAACATCTTTATGGTATTCTCTGTTTCAGCCAGGATCCATCTGATATGAACAATGATATCCCTTGTTCCACATCCTTTTCTGAATCTGGCTTGAATTTCTGGCAGTTCCATATTGATGTACTGCTGCAACCGTTTTTGAATGATCTTCAGCAAAATTTTACTTGCGTGTGATATTAATAATATTGTTCGATAATTTCCACGTTCTGTTGGATCATCTTTCTTTCGAATAGGCATAAATATAGATCTCTTCCAGTCAGTTGGCCAGGTAGCTGTTTTCCACATTTTTTGGCATAGACGAGTGAGCACTTCCAGTGCTTCATCTGTTTGTTGAAACATCTCAACTGGTATTCCGTCAATTCCTGAAGCCTTGTTTTTTGTCAGTGTCTTCAGTGCAGCTTGGACTTCTTCCTTCAATACCATTGGTTCTTGATCATATGCTACCTCCTGAAATGGTTGAACATCGACCAATTCTTTTTGGTACAGTGACTCTGTATATTCCTTGTGTGTTCTTTTGATGCTTCCTGCATTGTTTATTATTTTCCCCTTACAGTCCTTCAACATTGTAACTTGAACTTGAATTTTTTCTTCAATTCTTTCAGCTTGAGACGTGCCAAGTGTCTTCTTTCCTTTTGGTTTTCTAGCTCCAAGTCTTTGCACATGCCATTATAATACTTTACTTTGTCTTCTCAAGTAACCCTTTGAAATCTTCTGTTCAGCTCTTTGACTTCATCATTTCTTCCTTTTGCTTTGGCTACTCTATGTTCAAAAGCAACTTTCAGAGTCTCTTCTGACATCCATTTTGGTCTTTTCTTTCTTCTGTGTTTTTAATGGCCTTTTGCTTTCTTCATGCATGATGTCCTTGATGTCATTCCACAACTCATCTGGTCTTTGGTCATTAGTGTTGAATGCATCAAATCCATTCTTGAGATGGTCTCTAAATTCAGGTAGGATATAATCAAGGTCATACTTTGGCTCTCGTGGACTTGTTCTAATTGTCTTCAACTTCAACTTCAACTTGCATATGAGCAATTGATGGTCTGTTCTGCAGTCGGCCCCTTGCCTTGTTCTGACTGATGATATGGAGATTTTCCATCATCTCTTTCCACAGACGTAGTCTATTTGATTCCTGTGTTTTCCGTCTGGCAAGGTCCATGTGTATAGTTGACATTTATGTTGTTGAAAAAAGGTATTTGCAATGAGTAAGTCATTGGTCTTGCAAAATTCTATCATGCGATTTCCAGTATCACTTCTATCGCCAAAGCCATATTTTCCAACTACCAGTCCTTCTTCTTTGTTGCCAACTTTTGAATTCCAATCACTAGTAATTATAAATGCACCTTGATTGCATGTTTGATCAATTTCATACTGCAAAAGTTGGTAAAAAAATCTTCAATTTCTTCACCCTTGCCCTTAGTAGTTGGTGCATAAATTTGAATAAGGGTTGTATTAACTGATCTTCCTTGTAGGCATATAGATATTATCCTATCACTGACTGCGTTGTACTTCAGCATATATCTTGAAGTGTTCTTTTTGACAATGAATGCAACACCATTCCTCTTCAATTTGTCATTTTCGGCATAGTAGACCATAAGATTGTCTGATTCAAAATGTCCAATACCAGTCCATTTCAGCTCACTAATGCCTAGGATATTGACCTTTATGTATTCCATTTCATTTTTGACAATTTCCAGTTTTCCTAGATACATACTTCGTACATTCCACGTTCCTATTATTAATGGATGTTTGCAGCTGTTTCTTCTCTTTTTGAGTTACGCCACATCAGCAAATGTAGGTCCCGAAAGCTTGACTCCATCCACATCATTAAGGTTGACTCTACTTCGAGGAGGCAGCTCTTCACTAGTTGTATTTTGAGTGCCTTCCAACCTGAGGGGCTCATCTTCCGGCACTATATCAAACAGTGTTTCGCTGCTATTCATAAGATTTTCACTGGCTAATTTTTTTTCAGAAGCAGACTGCCAGGTCTGTCTCCCTAGTCTGTCTTAGTCTGGAAGCTCAGCTGAAACCTGTCCACCATGGGTGACTCTGCTGGTGTTTGAATACCGGTGGCATAGCTTCCAGCATCACAGCAACAGGCAAGCCACCACAGTATGACAAATTGATAGACACATGGTAGGCATGAAAACCCAATCCAAATCCAAAGTAAACGTCTGTTGCATTGAAGAAAAGTTCTGTTCCCTCTATCATGGAGAGAGTACAATGTAATCAACTTGCCATCAGGTGGCAGGCTGTTCCCACTGGGATATTATGCAATAGCCCTATGGTGTGCGGTGTTGGTTGAGAGTCTTGAAAACTGGACTCTCTACAGTGGTGGTGTCTAGATTAGCCATCATGAAAGAAGGTCTTTTTTTTTCCCCTTTCTTCTCTCTCTCTTTTTTCGCCAATGCCACTATGTTCAAAAGCATCTTGAGCAAAGGTGAGATGGCTGAAAAAAGAGTTGCTGACATCCACAGGGCAAATAATTTTGCCTATTTGCTTATTGAAACCTTCTCATACAGGGAGTTGGTGATGATTCACATGGGACACAAGTATTTTTACACTTGGGACTCATTCTAAGAGGTCTGTTCACACACCAGTTTACCCAATCTTTTTGTGTTACCAACCCTCCAAATCTTTTTCTTCCTTTTTTTGTTTGAAGCTTAAGACATAATCTGCAGCAGAGCCAGTATCTCAATGTGCCTGCTTCTAGATTCAGGTAACCCAGCATTTCTTCTTGTCCCTCAGCAGAGTGGCTTTTTCAATATTTTCAATAGGGCTTCCCAGTTCTAAGTAAAAAATAATTCCTTCTGTTTCAGCATACTCATTAAGATACTGCTACAGGGAAATCTTCCCCCAAACAAACAGGTAGGGACCAGTCTTCCTCAGAGCACTTTAACTATAGGAAGTCAGATGTGCAGCTCACTTGATCCTAGGGTGGAGCCCACCTGAGTCCAATAGTCAAAATGTTTGACCTACTAACAAGCACTCATAAACTAGTTAGAGAGCCTAACCAAATGCCAGGGAGCCATTTGAGGTTTTGAACAAATATGAAAGCTGTGCTTATTTGTCACAGATAGGCATCCAAAATGGAAGAGAATTAACATATTTAACAGTCTATCAAATCCCAACAAAAGTTGAGCATCTACTCCCATTACATAGTTCATTCATAAAGTTTGTACTTCCAATATATATTTCACTCATGAAGTTGGCAAATGAGGTATTACTTGGTATGTTGGAGAAAATTATTAGAATTTTGAGCAAATTTTCTTCATGTTGGTGCTCTTAATGATGGCACACTTACTGGATATTTGGAAGAAGTTAAAGTAAACATGAAGCTTGAGTTTATTCAGTGCTCCCTGTTGGCTACATTGAGGAAATCAACTAAGGAAATTTTACCAAGTTACATTTTTTGGAGTTAAAGCTCATTATGGAACCTCAATAGCACACAAGATACTTTCTTACTGCTGTGATAAAATAAATAAATTAAAAACAAAAAACAAAACCTAGTTTAATCTATGCAATGCCACCATTCTGGTTGACATAATAAAATTGGTGAATGACTAACAGTACTTATGATTATGCTCTTTTATACCAAAAATTTAATCGGTTTTGGACTGATTTTGTATTATTACTAAAACTCAAGACAACTTTTGTAGCAAAAAAGAAAAGAAATAAAACACATGTCTGTCAATATCTAGGGACCTGGGTAAATAAATAAATGGTGGTACGGCGCTTGATGGACTATTATGCAGACACTAAATGAATTAGACCTATATGACCAATAAAAATGTCTAAGATATATGAAGTGAAAACATTAAATAAATGGGGAGGAAAAGCTAAATGTAACAGAACTTAATGCCATTTAATATTTGTGTCTGTGCGAGACAGAGAGAGAGACTGAGAAATGA
Source organism: Trichechus manatus latirostris (assembly GCF_000243295.1). Taxonomy (NCBI): domain Eukaryota; kingdom Metazoa; phylum Chordata; class Mammalia; order Sirenia; family Trichechidae; genus Trichechus; species Trichechus manatus. Next base: position 1,346,849 of record NW_004444116.1, read on the forward strand.
TACATGTAAATCCAAACTAACAGTGACAGTGGCTACCTTGGGGTAATGGACTAAGGAGGGACAGGATGGGATTTTACATTTTACTTCATTAATTTTGACATTCTCTGAAATTTTTTTAAACCATAAATCATGTATTAATTCTTATGTACTTCTAAAAATCAACATTTTCCATAGTTAACGGTCAATTCTTCATCAGTGTTTTCAGTTTAAAACCTGTAGGGGACCCACACTGGTATAAAATTCTGATGATATAATTCCATGCTTAAAAAGAATGATGCCCAGAAAAAAGAATCATGCTCTTGATGCCCAGGATATTAACCGTTGGTTCCCAGGTGAGAGAGGGGCAGGAGGTAGGAAATCGAGACCCGGAGTCCTAGACCGGCCCGGAAGTGCCTGCGCTCAGTCGGCTTGCGAGGATGGGATGGCGTCTTCCTGCCCCGGCCATTGTTCCCGCTGCTGCGCTCCTTCCAGCGCCGGGGCTAGAGGGCCTCCTCCCTCCTCGCCCTTTCCAGGTGTCGTGAGTCGGCCCCGATAACCGGGAAGGGTGACAAAGGGGTGTGGAAAGTGAACCTGAGCCCCGGGGAGGTCGGAGCAGGGGAGGGAGCGGGGGTCTGTGGACCACCGCCCGTCATCCCGGGGCTTTGGGGACATTGTGAGTGCTGCGAGGCAGAAGGGTCACCATGGTGAATAACGACAACAGGATTAGGACTTATGGGAGGAAACGGCTGTGGTCTGAGGAAATATCCTCGGGGGAGAAGAAGTTAAGGACAAATTTTTAAAAAACGACGTTTTGCAGCCCGCATCATGGAGAGCCAGTATACCCTCTTACCATTTGGTTCCAAAAGCAGCAAAGAGCATTGAACTGATTGATTTTCAGGTGCAGAATGTGACACTTCCTGATTCCGTTTCCTTTAGGTCAGTGAGTCGCAAACCTTAGAGTGCATACAAATCATTGGGGAACCTGTTAAAGATGCATATTCTGGGACTCTCGGTCCTCCCTCCTCCCCCCGGTTCAGTTTCGGTAGGTGTCTGCCACAGGGCTTGTCAAGCAGGAATTCAGCTGCTGATCTGTGCTTATTGACATTTTGAAGATACCCAGGCCTTCTGGGGCTCAGGCACTGCCTGAGTTTATGCAGAAGACGTCTTCCTTGGCTTCTGTGGTTTCTTATGACTGCCCTCACGAATAATTTGACTGTGGGCAACCCACTTAACTTCCCCTAGCCTCTATTTCTTATCTTGTGAAATAGTGATTCTACTAAAACCTCAGAGAGTGATTGTGAGGATTAAATGTGGTCTTGTATCTGAAAGCATTTTGTAGACTGTTGTACAATGGTGACTGGTTCAATTAGGAAGCAGCAGGGCGGTGTGGAAATCTCACAGGACCTAAGTTTTTCTCTCTGTAAATTTAGTGAAAGCAATATCAACCTTAAATCGTTGTTTTGAAGATTAAGAAAACTGAAGTAAAGACTTTAATAAAGGTTAGTTCATTCATTTAGTCAAGGTCATGAACGATATTTCTATTTATTCTTTTTCTTAGTTTGACTTTCATACACAAGTCCAAAATTTTTATCCAGACATTCTGAGTGATCTCTGCGGTCCCTTATTCATGGTCCATTTCCCCCATCAACTCTGTAAGGTATTATTACTATTTCTTTTTCACATAGAGAAACTGAGGTTAAAAGAAGGTAAGAAATTGGTACAAAGTCACACAATTCGTGAAAGCCAGAACCAGGATCAAACCCAGGTCTGGGTAACTTGAAACCCTATGCTCTTTGCACATTATGACCTTATATTTTCCATTATTCCCATCCTTAGTCACCAAAAAAAAGAAAAACCATTGCTGTAGAGTTGATTCCAACTCACAGTGACCCTATAGGACAGAGTAGGACTGCCCCATAGGGTTTCCAAGGCTGTCATCTTTACGGAAGCAGATGGCTAGAAGATTCAAACCACCAACCTTCGTGTTAGCAGCCGCACACTTAACCACTGCGCCACCAGGGTTCCTTATTGTCAGTGAAGAACTTTAAGGACTATGACAATTGCTTGTATTACCAGTTCCTATCATCAGCTATTGCCATTTTTCTATCTTAACAATGATTTTTACTCCTTAGGGAGGGAGGCTCCAAGGGTGTTTCTTGAAGCATAGTTCCAGCTGGAGGGTACCTTTTAAACTGTTCAGGATCAAGATGAGTACAGACTTGAAGGAGGTTTTGTCTCTGGATATTCAAGCTCCTGAGGTGTGGGACGGGCTTCCGAAAAGGAAAGTGGAGGCAGAAAGCCTCCAAAGACAGGAATCCAGACTGAAACGCAATAATCCACTGGCAAGAGAAATCTTCCGGAGGCGCTTTCGTCAGCTCTGCTACCAGGAGACTCCTGGGCCGAGGGAGGCCCTTATCCAACTCAGGGAACTTTGCTGCCAGTGGTTGAGGCCACATGTGAGCACAAAGGAGCAGATTTTGGAACTGCTGGTGCTGGAGCAGTTCCTGACTATCCTGCCTGAGGAGCTGCAGGGCTGGGTGAGGGAACATTGTCCAGAGAGTGGGGAAGAGGCTGTAACTCTGCTGGAGGATCTGGAGCGAGAGCTTGATGAATCACAACATGAGGTAGGAAGGGAGATTTGTTAGGGAAAAATGTATATGTGGGTCATCAAGGACCTTGTAGCCTCTGCTTTGTACCCACTTGACTTTGGTAATTAAATAAAACCTTGGTTCCAACTTCCTTCTTTCTGGGACATGTTTCTCTTCAGATAGTTATTCAGAAGTCAAATCTTGTCTCATTGTCCCCAGATGGTAGCCCACAGATGCAGACAAGAAGTCCTCTTCAAAGAGAGAGTACCTCTAGGAGAGCAGACATCACTGAGTCTTCAGTCCCAGCCCAAGGAGCGCCAGCTCACATGTGACCATGCTCAGGAGCCCCACCCTGTTGGAGAGACAGGTGAGGGACAGGATTTATCTAATGTTGAACATACCCACCTGATCAACAAAAACAAACCTAGAGTTGGGGAAATGAAATCGGAAGACTTTTTAGCAGGTACCAGCCAGGACAGATTACCCGATAAGCAACAGTGCATGGGTTTATTTGTGCTTATTTACTCATCTGTAGCACACAGTTTCACCTGTTTATCTTTGATGTGATGAAACCCATGTGAAATTGTGCACTACAGTTTAGTAAGTAAGCACATGTAAGTCTGTGCGTACCTTGCTTACTGGTTAACCTACCGCTGGCTAGCAGCAAGACACACAGCTTCCGAGTGGCAGTGTGCTCTTATTTGTCCCCCTCCCCCACTTGTAGTCCTCTCCATGAGTGTCATCCTGGACGTCTTCTGGCACATGGTATGTTAGAAGAGCTTTCGGGAAACACTGAGGCCAGCTTTAAAGAATGGGCTTTGAAGTTTGACAGACATAGGTTCAAATCATGGTTTCACCTCATGGAAGCTGCTTGTACTTGAGCAGGTTACTTAACCACTTGACCTCAGTTCCTTTATCTGCAAAATAAGTTTGATAATAGTATGTACTTTGGAAGGTTGTGAGCATCAAATAAAACAATTTATGAGAAGCGCTTGGCACTGTGCATGGCACCATGAATTCATGGTAGCTGTTCTAATCAAAAAACGCCAGTGCTCCCCTTACTGATTTGGGTTCACACTTGCAGTGAAAAGGTATGAGATATGCTTAGTAGGTAGCAGACTATGTGGGAGAATCCAGTGACTATCAGACCCTGCCATTTCCTTGTATGTAATCTTCTTAGTGGTGGGTGTGGCCACTCCTGTGAATATAGTACTGGGCACTTGGTGCAGAGTCAGCTGCCTTCACATTCTAGCTCTCCCTGCAGCAGTTGGCTCCAGCTTCTGCCTGCTTTCCCATTCATAATATCACAGCCTTTTATGACCTTTTGTTAACCTCTGACAATCAATATTAAGCAGAGTTCTGTTGTTTTCAATTTCACATTATCCCCATATGTATCAAAACACCACCTTCCCTGGCCTCCCTGCCTCCATCCTCTATTTCTCTCATCTGCTCTAGCAATCATCATGGATTTCTACCACTTGGAACACATCTCTTAATTTAAATTAAAATATAGTTGCTGAGTAAATCCTGTACACAGTGCAAACCTTTCTGTTGTTCTTGTGACTGCATCATATTAAAATTCTTTCTGGTTTCATTTTCCTCTTTTATGAGCATATTTCCAGTCTGTTCCTTTGTTTCTTTCTTTTTCCTCTTTCCATGAACTTGGACTTTTCATTTTCCAGCCATTTCCTTTCTTCCATCTTCCAAACTGCATCTGAAACCCTGCTTGTAATCTCCTTCAGGAAGCATATCTGAGTAAGTTCATGCACCCACCAGCAGTTCATCCATTTAGTTATTCATTCATTCAACAAATATTTATTAAGCATCTACTGTGGCCACAGGAGGATATCAAGAGGGCATGTACAGATCCAGGAGTTCTCCCTGTAGGACTATGACTGTGACAGAGGTGTGCTAAAAATTCAGGAAAAGCCAATATTGGGAATAGTAAGTCTTTAAGATTGCAAAGACCAAATTCAGGTTCTAGCCCTTAAACTTTCTAGCCAAGTAGCATTTAAAAAGTAATTTTATATTACTGAGTTTCAGTTTCTTTTAAATTTGTGCTGATTGTAAAAGTCCAAATCATACAGAAGTTTATATAGTAAAAGTGAAAGTTCTCCAAATTCAACTCCTCAGGGTCAATTTGCTCTGTATCTTTCCAGACTTTTTTCCATCTATAGAGAGCCTGTCTAGCTATATATCTATCTTCTTTTTTTCCCCTAGTTCTTTAAAGAGTTGGGATAATAACATCAAGGGGTTTTGTGGTGAGTCAGTTTGATAGTGTGCATGAAAGTGCTTTGTAAGCCATGGAAGGCTTTCTAAATGGTAGTTATTAACAGGTGGGAAATGTCTTAGATTTTGTATTCTACCTGATTCCCTTGTACATTACATATATAAATATGAAGTTTGGACAAAAGGGCAGTACTGATTTCACTTGTGATCCATCTCTACTCTGCAGAAAAATTTCTGTTTTCCAAACCTGTTGTGATATCCCAGCTGAAAGAAGGAGAACCATGGTCTAACAACAGAGGAGGCCTGAGAGATACCTATCCAGGTGCGTGAAGGATAATATAGTTAGTTAAATGTGGAGGAAAAAACCAGGTGTCTTGGTCAAAAGAAGGTGTTAGGGTTTTTTTTCCTTCGGATTTTCTGGGTTGCAAGGTGGAATCACACCTGGGGATCCTGAGGCATGCTAAGGATACTACAGCACCTCTCTAGTGTTAGACAATCTTGGTTTATTTCTCTCATTTCTCACTTTCAACTCCTCCATTTAAAGAAGGTCTGAGTGGGTTGGCTGAACACTGTCCAATACAGAGCAGTCCTATGGGGCAGCCTTTGCCTCAGGTGCCAATCCCTGGGCTGATCATTTGAGGCCATAGTAGTAGGATTGGTTTCAATGCTTTCCTTTTCATTCATTCATCCAACAAATATCTACTGAGCAACTACTATGTGCCAGGCACAATTCTCAGGGAATAAAACAGAAAGATCTCTGCTCTCATGGAGATTGTAGCAAGGGGGGACAAATAATAGACATAAAAATAAGGATATTGCATAGTATGTTAGAAAGTTAAAATATAGCAGGATAAGGGAGATTAAGAGTGCTATGATAGGGCAAGTGGATTTCAGTATTAAATAAACTTAAGATAGATCTCATTGAGAAGGTAAGAGTTGAGCAAAGACTTTGAGCTTTGCTGTCATCTGAGGTGAGAGATTTCCAGGACAAAGGAAGTGCTAGAGAAAAGGTCCTCTGGTGGACATGCATCTGAGAAGGTTGTAGATTAAAACACCGAGAAAAGTAGAAGCTTAATACTTGCTCCATAAAGGAATGAACACATGAGGTCACTTTCCTTGGAGGCTTTCATGGATTGAATTGTGTCCCCTAAAAATATCTGTCAACTTGACTAGTCATGATTTCCAGTGTTGTATGATTGTCTACCATTTTATCATCTGATATGATTTCCTTATGTGTTGTAAACTCTATCACTATGATGTAATAAGATGGATTAGCAGCAGTTATACTGATGTGGTCTACAAGATTAGATGTCTTAAGCCAATCTCTTTTGAGATATAAATGAGAGACGTGAGCAGAGACACATGGGAACCTCATACCACCAAGAAAGCAGTGCTGGGAGCAGAGCATGTCCTTGGGACCTTGATGTTCCTGTGCTGAGATGCTCGCAAACCAAGGGAAGACTGATGCATCACAAGTACCTTTCTCCAGCTGACAGAGAGAGAAAGCCTTCCTCTGAAGCTGATGCCTTGAATTTGGACTTGTAGCCTACTAGACTGTGAGAGAATAAATTTCTCTTTGTTAAAGCCATCCAGTTGTATTTCTGTTATAGCAGCACTAGATGACTAAGACAGAGGCTCTGTACCTCAGAAGGGGGAAGAAGCTCCAAGGGAAAACTCCAGAGAAGTCACCCTGACAATGACCCTTCCCTCCTCATGAAAAAGTATGAAATGATCTCTCCAGGACCAGTCCATATGGGGATAGACTGAGCTATATTTTGCCAAAGAGGGCAAACTTCCCTTGTTACCTAGAGGAAGGTGTTACCACACTGACCCTTCTATTTCTAACCTCTTCCCTATTTTATGATGTCAAGCTGTAAGCATTTTTGTATTTCTGTGAATGTAATGACCCTCCTGTAGGCTCAGGGAACAAGTGACATTTACCTAGTCTATTTTTGTTTCAGGTGGAGTGACCAAGACTGAGGACAGAGAGTTGATGCTAAGGAAAGACTGTTCTGAGATACTGGAACCACATGGGAAAATTTTTCATGGACAGAATGGGCTATCATACCAGGGTCCCCGACATGGAGAAGCTGGTAAACATAAGAGTCAAATAGAGAGAAAATGGGGAAACACCTTGGGAGATGGACAACACAAATGTGATGAATGTGGAAGGAGCTTTGCTCAGAGCTCAGGTCTCATTCGACATCAAAGAATTCACACTGGAGAAAGACCCTATGAATGTAATGAGTGTGGGAAAACCTTCAGTAGGAGTTCTGGTCTTTTTAATCATCGGGGAATCCACAATATGCAAAAACGGTACCACTGTAAGGAGTGTGGGAAGGCCTTCAGTCAGAGTGCAGGCCTTATCCAGCATCAGAGAATCCACAAAGGAGAGAAGCCCTATCACTGCAGCCAGTGTGATAAGAGCTACAGTCGGCGTTCATTCCTCATTGAGCATCAGAGAAGCCACACAGGGGAGCGACCTCACCAGTGCAATGAATGTGGGAAAAGCTTTAATCGTCACTGCAACCTCATTCGCCATCAGAAGATCCACACGTTGGCTCAGCTGGTCTAGCTCCTGCCATACGCAGATGTTTCCAGATTACACACCAAGTTGTGTGGGGCAGGATAAGACTAGAAAATTTCTCTTTCTTCCTGTCTGCACTAAATGAATGTGTTTTGGAACACATTTAGCAAGTGGCCTGGGACATTCTAGGAAGAAGCCTTGGGTTTTTGAGGCTGCTCTTTCCTTTTCTTCCTTTCGCTGTTGTTAACTGTCCCTTCCCCTGTTACTTATTCTCTTTGAGATGGCTGCCAAACCCTCCTACTAATGTAATAAACATTGCTGCTGTAGCCAATATGCCTGAAAAATCTGTGTCTGTGTTTAATTTCTAAAGATCACATAGAGCTCTGCCAATATTTTATAATAATTGAGTCTTTGGTGTTCCCCGTGACCAGTGCCTACACTGTAAACACCTTTTCCACCTTAACGGCTTCCCTATGATTCCTACACATCTCTCCCTTGGAATAGTGACCAGCATTGGCTTGGTGCTTTGCTTTGTGCCGACTGATTCCATTTACTTAACCTCAGTAGGTCTCACAATAATGGAAATTAATATTACCATTATCCCATTTTACAAATAAAGAATCTAAGATTCAGGAAGACTCCCTTAGTGCTTTTCCATCACATGTTCAGTGTTATGAAAACTCACTTGTATCCTGAGTACAGGGACATCATCCAGATAAGATGCCGTAAATCTTATTTTATCCTTCCGCTGCTTGACCTAAGTCTGGAGGAAATTTATTTTCCTCCTGTATAGATTATTGGGAAAATTTCCTACAGTTTCAAGAATGTTTTAGCAAAAGCTCAGAGACGAGTTATGTAGGCTTGCATGTTCTGTCCCCAAAGGAAGCTTTTCCAGCTGAAATTTCCTCATGAGGAGAAATCTCTTGTATCTGGGACTAAAACAGACTTGAGGTTTATGTACAGTCCTTAAAATTTCCCATGTTCCAAAAGCCCTCTTTTCCTCTTCTCCATTTTTCCCCTCATGATTTTCCCCACCAAAGCTGTAGCCCGATTTCTGCCCTTTAACTGGCTTGACTTGTGTGGAGAGTTCTCAAGAAATGGAAGTGAAAGCAGGGAAATCCTGCAGTTCCCTAGAGATGACCGTGTGCATTCACAGTTTAAGCTTTGTACTGTTTTTCAGTAACTCCTGAATATGTGTTTGAACCAGGGATTATACAATTTAACTCTTTTATGGGAAATTTCAAACAAACAGTTAAGAGCCCTTCCTAGGGTCAGAAAAAACCCCAAAGTCTCCTCAAAAACTACCCCCGCAAAAGGGTATGAAGTAAATTGCATTACACTGGCCTGAAAAAGGGGTTGAAGTTAATTGGATTACACTGTGGAGCTATTCATGCCCTAAGTCATCATCAAAAACAATAAATTTATCAGCCACCAATTAGTGGAACCTACCAGCTGGATGTAAAACCAACAGAGGCAGACAGTTTAACAGAGATCAGGAAAAGAGACAGTCAAATATAGCCCTGCCAAAGCGAATGTTATCTCATGATGACTGTGTGCAGGTCGCTGTACCTCTATGAGGCTTTGCTGGGCTCAGCTGGGCTGGTTCCCAAGCTGCCATTAAATTCAGATCTTCTCCAGTGGTTTTTCTCATTCAGGGAGGCAGGCTAGGGGACCAGCATTATTTGGGCAGTTTGTTCTAGAATTATTTGGGCACAAATTCAAGAAGGCTAGTGGAAACACATCATGCCTCTGCAATGTCTGTTTCAGAACTAGCACACTATTGCTTTCGCTTGCATTCCATTGGCCAAAGTAGGTCACAAGGCCAAACTCAAAGTCAATGAGGCAGGAATGTAGCTACTCCCATAAGAGGCAGGTCCTCATTGCTGATGGGTAGAACTGGGGGGTAGGAGGGGGGCAACCAGAAGAGGGAGGATGGTTAAAGGTCTTAATGCTTTTTTAGGTCATATCTGTCTTAGGCTGGGTTCTCTAGAGAAGCAAAACCAGTAAAGTGTTGTGATGATTAAGATTGTGTGTCAACTTGGCTGGGCTATAATTCTCACTGTTTATATGTGATCACTCTCGTAATTGAATATTCTGTAAGTAGTCAATAAGATGAAAGGGAGTTTCCTTGGGGGTGTGGCCTGTATCTGAATATAAGCAGACATTCTGGCTTTTTGCTCACTCTGGATCCTGCGGCTGCCTCCTATCATCTCACCTCCAGTTCTTGGGACTTGAGCTGTCAGCTTACCTGGCGAACTTGGGATTTGTCGATCTTCACAGCCTGTAGGTGGAGCCCTGCTCTCTGACCTGCCAATTTTGGGTTCACCAGCCCCTGCAGCTACATGAATCAGAAGAAACCTTGCGATCTTGTCTGTTGATCTTGGAATTCATCGACCTTCACAGCCTGTGAGTAGGAGCCCTACTCTCCGACCTGCCAATCTTGGGCTTGCCAGCTTCTGCAGCTGCATGAATTGGGAGAGGCCTCTACCCTGATCCATGGACTTGGGACGTTCTAGCTTCTACAATCATGCGAGCTGTTTCCCTAATATAAATTTCTCTATATATATATTAATATGTGTCTTAGGCTGAGTTCTCTAGAGAAGCAAAACCAGTAAAGTGTATAAATATATGTATGTATAGATATATCAAGGAAACAGCTCACGTGATTGTAGAGGCTAGAACGTCTGTGGATCAGGGTAGAGGCCTCTCCCACGTCACGCAGCCACAGAAGCTGGCAAGCCCAAGATCGGCAGGTCAGAGAGCAGGGCTCCTGCTCACAGGCTGTGCAGATCGATGAATCTCAAGTTTGGCAGATAAGCTGACAGCTCAAGTCCCAAGAACCAGAGATGAGGTGACAGGAGGCAGCTGCAGGATCCAGAGAGAGCAAAAAGCCAGAACGTCTGCTTGTATTCAGATGTGGGCCACACTCCCAAGGAGACTCCCTTTCATCTGATTGGCTACTCACAGTGTATTCAATCATGGGAGTGATCACATTAAAATACTGAGAATCATGGCCCAGCCAAGCTGACACACAGTCTTAACCATCACAGTCCACCCCTTGTCAACTTAGAACCTGTACACATCTCCCCAAACCATACATAATCTCTGAATAAAGACAATTACAAAGTCATACTTGCACCTAACCTAATACAACTAACATGCGTGCAACCGAAAACCCACTAACCCCATTTACATTTTATGTCTTATAACTGAAGAAAACAAAAATATTTGATGCATACATATAAAGCAGAAATATAACAATTACAGTCCTCGTTTCTGCAACTGGCCATATGGCCGTAACTAGTATTTAGAACTACCTTCTTCCACCACCCATTCCGTATTCCCTTTGCCTCAGCAAGCACCTCAGCTGTTCGTGGTTCTTTGCCTGGCGGGGTGACGCAAACCTTCATTCCTGAAGGGTCTGGACCATTAGTAGTCACGTCAGAATTGAGTTGCTGTAGTTTTCTATTGACCTTAACCACATGGTATGGTAGTACTAAGAGATGCCCTAAGGGATCTCCTGCATTCCAGACATACTCTTCTTTACCTCCATTATGTAATATCAGTCCAATTTTTTCTTGGTAATCAGAATCAATCACATCAGCCAGTATGGCAGCTCCCTTATTTGCCTGTTAATCCAGAGGCATAAGGAGCCCAAAGTGGCCAGGGGGCATTCTTAGCTTCCAGTTCAGCAGAATCAGTGATGTGTCTCCAGATGAGAGTATTCCTTTCTTTGGAACTAAGACTTCTAGACCTGCAGAGCATAAGGTTGAGGGGACAGGAAGCAAAAATTTTGCGAGTGGGTCACTAGGGGTAATAGTGAGTGGTGCGACTCCCATTTCCACCTCTAGATTCCTGGACGCATCTGGTCATGGGATATACAGCACCATATATTGGACGCTGGTTTAGAACATATACAGCCTCCTGGAGAACATTGCCCCAACCCTACCAGGTATTGCCTCCTAGTTGGTGCCGTAATTGTGTCTTTAGGAGGTCATTCTATCTTTCTGTCAAGCCAGCTGCTTCAGGATGATGGGGAACATGGTAAAACCGGTGAATTCCATGAGCATGGGCCCACTGCCACACTTCATTTGCTGTAAGGTGAGTCCCTTGATCTGAGGCAATGCTGTGTGGGGTAACATGATGGTCGATAAGGCATTCTATAAGTCCATGGATGGTAGTTTTGGCAGAAGCATTGCATGTAGGGAAGGCAAATCCGTATCCAGAGTAAGTGTCTATTCCAGTAAGAAAAAAAAGCTGCCATTTCCATGATGGAAGTTGTCCAATGTCATCAACTTGCCACAGGTTGCTGGCTGATCACTTTAAGGGATGGTGCCATATTGAGGACTCAGTGTTGGTCTCTGCTGCTGGCAGATTGGCCACTCAGCAGTGGCTGTAGCCAAGTCAGCCTTGATGAGTGGAAATCTATGTTGCTGGGCCCATGCATAACCTCCATCCCTGCCACCATAGCCATTTTGTTCATGAGCCTGTTGAACAATGATTGGAGTAGCTGGGGAAAGAGGATGAGTGGTTTCCACAGAACGCATCATCCTATCCACTTGATTGTTAAAATCCTCCTCTGCTGAGGTCACCCTTTGGCAAGCATTTACACAAGACACAAATATCTTCACTTCTTTGGCCTGTTTAGAGAAGTCTATGCACATACCTCTTCCCCATAAATCCTTGTATCCAATTTTCCAATCATGTTCATTCCAAGTCCCTGCCCATTCAGCCAAACCATTGGCCACAGGCCATCAATCAGTACAATCGCACATCTGGCCATTTCTCCTTCCAAGCAAAGTGAACAACCAGGTGCACTGCTCGAATTTCTGCCCATTGGGAGATCTTCCTTCACCATTATCCTTCAGGGAGTTCCCAGAAAGGGGCTGTAGTGCTGGCACAGTCCAGGTTTGAGTGGTGCCAGCATATCATGCAGAACCATCTGCAGGGGTTTTCTTTTCTTCGGTCAACTCATCATAAGGAACTCCCCATGAAGCCATAGATGCTGACTGGGAGATGGAAGGTAATATGACAGGAGTGGAGACCATGGGCATTTGCGCCACTTCCTCATGCAAATTGCTTGTGCCTTCAGGTCCTACTTGGACCTAATCTCGTATATACCACTTCCATTTAATGATGGAGTGCTGCTGTGCAAGTCCAAATTTATGACTCTGTGGGTCAGACAACACCCAGTTCATGATGGGCAGCTCAGGCAGCATGGTGACTTGGTGTCCCATGGTTAAGCATTCAGTCTCTACCAAGGCCCAGTAACAAGACAAAAGCTGCCTCTCAAAAGGAGAGTAGTTATCTGCAGAGGATGGCAGTTCCCTGCTCCAAAATCTCAAGGGTATGCACTATGATTCACCAATAGGGGCCTGCCAAAGACTCCAAACAGCATCTCTATCTGCCACTGACACTTCAAGCACCATTGGATAGGCTGGATCATATGGCCCAAGTGGCAGAGCAGCTTGCACAGCAGCCTGAACCTGTTGCAGAGCTTTCTCTTGTTCTGGGCCCCACTCAAAACTAGCAGCTTTTCAAGTCACTTGATAAATAGGCCGGAGTAGCACACCCAAATAAGGAATATGCTGCCTCCAAAATTCAAAGAGGCCCACTAGGGGTTGTGCCTCCTTTTCGGTTGTGTGAGGAGCCAGATGCAATAACTTTTCCTTCATTTTAGAAGGAATATCTCGACATGACCCACACCAGTGGACCCCTAGAAATTTCACTGAGGTGGAAGGTGCCTGAATTTTTGTGGGATTAATTTCCCACCCTCTAGCACACAAATGTTTTACCAATAAGTCCAGAGTCATTGATACTTCTTCCTTACTGGGTCCAGTCAACATAATGTCATCAGTGCAGTGGACTAGTGTGACGTCTTGTGGAAGGGAAAGGCAATCAAGGTCGCTGCAGACTACATTATGACATAGGGCTGGAGAGTTGATGTAGCCAAAATAGGCAACTGAAAGTGTATTGCTGGCCTTGCCAGCTAAAGGCAAACTGCTTCTGATGGTCCTTTGAAGCAGGTATGGAGAAAAAGGCATTAGCCAGACCAACAGCTGCACACCAGGTACAAGGAGATGTATTAATTTGTTCAAGCAATGAGACTACATCTGGAACAGCAGTTTCAATTAGAGTCATCACTTAGTTAAGTTTTCAGTAATCCGTTGTCATTCTCCAAGATCCATCTGTTTTTTGCACAGGCCAAATAGGTGAGTTGAATGGGGATGTGGTGTGAATCACATCCCCGCATCCTTCAAGTCCTTGATGGTGGCAGTAATTTCTGCAATCCCTCCAGGAATGTAGTATGGCTTTTGGTTTACTATTTTCCTAGTTAGGGGCAGTTCTAAAGGCTTCCAGTTGGCTTTTCCTACCATAATAGCCCTTACTCTATTTGTCAGGGATCCAATGTGGGGGTTCTGCCAGTTACTGAATGTATCTATTCCACTTATGCATTCTGAAACGGTGGATATCACTACAGGATGGGTTTGGGGACCCACTGGACCTACTGTGAGATGGACGTGAGCCAAGACTCCATTAATAACCTGACCTCCATATGTCCCCACTCTGACTGGTGGGCCATAGTGATGTTTTGGGTCTCCTGGAATTAGTGTCAGTTCACAGCCAGTATTCAGTAATCCCTGAAAAGTCTAATTATTTCCTTTCCCCAGTGAACAGTCACTCTCATAAAAGGCCGTAGATTCCTTTAGGGAAGGCTGGGAGAAAGATTAACAGTATAAGTTTTCGCAGTGTATTGGAGTTCTTCCTCAAGGTGACCTATTCTCCCCTTCAATCAAGGTGTTTTGGATCTGTAAACTCTCTCAAGTCTGGGAATTAAGGAGCCATGACTCTCTATTCTGGCAATTTGAGTTAGACTACTGTTCACTTGACCTAGAATTCATCTACTTGTACAGATCAAATAAATATTTAGTAGATTTCCTATCTATTTCACTCCTAGGGACACCATGACTAAGTAGCCAATGCCGTAAGTCCATATGAGTCAGAATATTCTGATTACTGATTTGACTTTGCTGTCCATTATGGTAACCACGCTCACCTTGTCTTTGTTGACTGAGTGCCGCCACTTGGCCTCTACCACCACAGGCTCTAATCAACCCCATTGTAGTTAGGTGTCTTAATTCAGTTAGGGCAGTTCCCATTGTCAAATCTGACTTACATAAAAAGCAATCACAGCACTCTTTAAGGATGCTGAGGCTCCCTTCGCAAATTTGTTCCTCACCATTGTGGTAAAAAGTGTGTCCTCTGGGCACTCCATGTGTGGGTATATGGGTCTAACTTGATAAATCCACTCTAGCATGCCAATTTCCCTAAGCCTTTGGATATCTTCTTCTACAGTGTACCAAGGCAGGTCTGGTATTTCAATTTGGTTTAGTGTAGGCCACCGAGCAATACATGCTTCAGCAATCCAACCAAATAAACTATTAGATCCTTTCCTAAGTTCTCTAGCTGGAACATTGAGTGAAGAATCTGTGTTTAGTGAGCCCATATCAATAAACTCAGACTGATCCATGTTTATGTTCCTTGCACCATTATCACACACTCTTAATAGCCGTTCCTACACATATTCCACAGGTTTTTGTTTGTACATATTAGAAACATCAAGCAGTTCTTTTGGAGTGTAGCACATCTCCTCCTGGGTCACACTTTGTACTTCACCTTTTGGGGCTTGCTGGGACTTAAGTCTAGTTATAGATTTGGAAGCCAAAATCGGTGGGGAAATGTTTTTAGAACATTCAGCATTGTCTTGTAAGGCATCTGCCTTAGGCGATGCTCCAGGCAATGACTCAGACAAAGACGCTTTAGATGCAGCTAGGTTAATCTCATTAGATGGGAATGGAGGGGCTAATGGTTCTGTTGGCAGGAGTCATTCAATGGAATTCAGGGTTTCAGTGTCTCCAGCTTCCTGATTATCTGCCCGTATGTCCCCATATCAGGTTTCAGGATCCCATTTCTTGCCAATCTATACTCTCACTTTAACTTCAGACACCTCTCGAGATAGGCAGTTGAGTTGGCGTTGTAATTCGGCCACTCTTACAATAAGACTCTGGATTTGGTTTTTGGCAATATTAGCTCTGTTACTACAAGAAATAAGGCTTTCTTTCAAGGCACAAGTGGAAACTTTGAGATCGTTTATGTGGTACTTGAGCTTTGACTCTGAAGCCCTGAGCGCATCCCTTTCTTTCACCAGTTTGTCTAGCAAAAGTAGGACCAACTATCTAGCTTCCGTATACTTCTCATTATGACAAAATTGTAGAAAGGTATATCCATGCAATCACCCAGAGCCTCATCTTTCTCCAATACCTAATCTATTGGTGGTGATATTTTGCGTGTTTGAATTGCCACCTCATGCCATGGATTAGCAGTGCCTTCTTTACTAATGGAAGCAGAGTCATCAACATCTTTAAGACTAACCAGACCTCAGAACCAATGTAGAAAATTCACCCTTACAATTTTGTTTCTCTAGAACCACTCTCAGCACCAAATGTCTTAGGCTGGGTTCTCTAGAGAAGCAAAGCCAGTAAAGCGTACATACATATATAGAGAGAGAGGGAGAGAGAGATTTATATCAAGGAAATGGCTCATGCAGTTTTTAGTTGGTAGGACAGCAAAGAGGATTCTCCTGGTTCACGTAGCCAGGGGCTGATGAACCCAAGATCGGCAGGCCAGAAAGCAGGGCTGTAGCAGACTGTGAAGATCACGAATCTCAAGATGGGCAGGCAAGCTGCTAGCTCAAGTCCTAAGAACTGGAGGTCAGACGAACAGGAGCCAGCTGCAGGATCTAGAACAACCAAAAGCCCCGGCAAGGCGAGCAGGAAGGAACTAGGTGGAGGTGGGCTAGAGAGATGAAGGCTGCCACAAGTCCCGTCCCTGACAGTACCACTCAGCAGATTCCATCATGGGTGTGTGGGGTGGGGCAGGGGGTGATCATGTATCAGATTTCAACAGGGAAGTAATCACAACATTATACAACTGCCAAAAACACTGAGAATCATGGCCCAGGCAAGTTGATACACAATTTTAACCATCATAATATCTAAAACTATGGTTGTTTTCAGTATGGAAATCATGCAATGCATTTTTTTATTGTGCTTTAGGTGAATGTTTACAGAGCAAATTACTCATAAAACAATTAATACACATATTGTTTTGTGACATTGGTTGCCAACAGCACAAAATGTCAACACTCTCCCCTTCTCCACCTTGGGTTCCCCATATCCATTAGTCCAGCTTTCCTGTCTCCTCCTGCCTTCTTGTCCTTGCCCCTGGGCTAGGTATGCCCATTTGGTCTCCTATACATGATTGAGCTTTGTGTGTTATTGTTTGTTTTATAAAACCAAAACCAAAACCAAACCTGATGCCATAAAGTCGATTCTGACTCATAGTGACCCTATAGGACAGAGTAGAACAGCTCCCATAGGGTTTCCAAGGAGCTGCTGGTGAATTTGAACTGCTGAGCTTTTGGTTAGCAGCCAGGCTCTTAACCACTGAGCAACCAGGTTTGTTTTATAGGCCTGTCTAATCTTTGGAAACCCTGGTGGTGTAGTGGTTAAGAGCTATGGCTGCTAACCAAAAAGTCAGCAGTTTGAATCCACCGGGTGCTCCTTGGAAACCCTATGGGGCAGTTTTACTCTGTCCTATAGGGTTGCTATGAGTCAGAATTGACTCAACGGCAATGAGTTTGTTTGTTTTCTTGGTCTAATTTTTGACTGAAGGATAAACTACAGGAGTGACTTCAGTACTAGGTTAAAAGGGTGTCTGGTGGCCATACTCTCGGGATTTCTCCAGTCTCTGTCAGACCAGTAAGTCCGGTCTTTTTCGTGTATGTTTCAATTTTGCTCTACACTTTTCTCCCCCTCTGTCCAGACCCTCTATTGTGATCCCTGTCAGAGCAGTTGGTGGTGGTAGCCGGGCACCTTCTAGTTGTATTGGACTCAGTCTGGTGGAGACTGTGGTAGTTGTGGTCCATTAGTCCTTTGGACTAATCTTTCCCTTGTGTCTTTGGTTTTCTTCATTTTCCCTTGCTCCAAACAGGGTGGGACCAGTAGATGTGTCTTAGATGGCTGTTCACAAGCATTTAAGACCCCAGACACTACTCACCAAAGTAGGGTGTAGAACATTTTCTTCATAAACTATGTTATGCCAATGAGCTAGATGTCCCCTGAGACTATGGTCCTCATGGCCCTCAGCCCAGCAATTCAGTCCCTCAGGGAGTTTGGATGTGTCTATGAATTTCTATGACTTTGCCTTGGTCAAGTTGTGCCGACTTCCCCAGTACTGTGTACTGTCTTACCCTTCACCAAAGCTCACCAAACACTAACTAGATAGTAGTACCACTTATCTTCTATCTAGTTAGTGTTTTTCCCTCCCCACGCCTCCCCTACATCGTAACCATCAAAGATTGTTTCTTTCTGTGTGTAAACCTTTTCATGAGTTTTTATAATAGTGGTCTCATACACTATTTGTCCTTTTGTGATTGACTTATTTTACTCAGCATAATGCCCTCCATATTCATCCATGTTATGAAATGTTCCACAGATTCATCATTGTTCTTTACTGCTGTGTAGTATTCCATTGTGTGGATGTACCATAGTTTGTTTATCCATTCTTCTCTTGATGAGCACTTAGGTTGTTTCCAGCTTTTTGCTATTTTGAATAATGCTGCAGTGAACAAGGGTGTGCATGTGTCTATTCGTGTGATGGCTCTTATATCTCTAGGATATATTCCTAGGAGTAGGTAGGATTACTGGATTGTATGGTGTTTCTGTTTCTAGCTTTTTAAGTAAGTGCCATATCATTTATGTATTTTGGATCCCTGTCATTGGGTGTGTAGATATTTATTGTTGGTTATGTCCTCCTGATGTATTGTCCCTTTAATCATTATATACTTTCCTTCCTTGTCTTTTATGGTAGATTTTGTAGTAAAGTCTATTTTATCTGTGATTAGTATTTCTACTTCTGCTCTTTTTTGGTTGCTGTTTGTTTGATATATTTTTCCATCCTTTTATTTTTAATATATTTATGTCTTTTTTTCTAAGGTGTGTCTCTTGTAGACACTATATTGATGGGTCCTGTTTTTTTCATCCATTCTGTCACTCTTTGTCTATGGGTGTATTTAAGCCATTGATGTTTAGTGTGATTATCGGTAGGTGTGAGTTTATTGCTGTCATTTTGTAGTGCTTTTTTTTTTGTGTGGTGCTGATGTTTTCTTTGTTCATCTTACTCTCCTGTGCTGAGTTTCTTTTGTTTGTGGGTTTTCTTTTCATTTCTTTTGTTTTTGCAGATTTTGTGTTTACTGAGACTTTATGTTTTTCTTCTTTATTTTGA
>NW_004444116.1:1365617-1382328 GCF_000243295.1 Trichechus manatus latirostris
TGAGACTTTATGTTTTTCTTCTTTATTTTGATGAGTAGGTTTGTTAACTTTCTTTGTGGTTACCTTGAAATTTACACCTATCTTCCTAAGTTTGTACCAGTCTTTTATTACTTGATATTACTTTGACTTCCTTTCCATTTGAAAGTTCTATACTTACACTGTATATTCCATCTTTCATTGTTCTGACGTTGTTGTCATTTACATACTGACATCTCTGGTTCCCTGTTGTAAAACTTTTAGTTTTTTGTTTTATCGTTGAGAGTTCATTACCTAGGTTGGTATCTGGCTGATGCTGTCCTGTGTCCTAGATTCAGGTTGTTGTCTGATGTTGCTGGTTCTCTAACCAAAGGATTCTCTTTAATAATTTTATAAGTTTGGTTTGGTTTTTACATATTCCCTTTGTTTCTGTTTATCTGGAAATGTCCTAATTTTTCCGTCATATTTGAGCAAGAGTTTTGCAGGATTTCTTGGTTGACAATTTTTTTGTTTCAAGGTTTTATATATGTCATCCCACTGCCTTCTTGCCTGCATGGTTTCTGCAGAGTAATCAGAGCTTAAGCTTATTGTTTCACCTTTGTATGTGACTTTTTGTTCTTCTCGAGCTGCTCTCAGTATTCTTTCTTTGTCTTTGGTTTTGGCAAGTGTGATTATGATATGTCTTGGTGACTTTCTTTTGGGGTCTATCCTATATGTGGTTCATTGAGCTTCTTGTATGGTAAACTTTTCATCTTTCATGATATTAGGGAAGTTTTCTGTCAGCCAATTTTCAATGATCCTCTCTTTGTTTTCCATTTTCTCATCCTGTTCTGGAACTCCGACTACACCCCAATTTTTGCTGTTGATTGTATCCCACATAGTTCTTAGGTTTTCTTCATTCCTCTCTCTGATTTTTCCTCAAAGTGGTATCCAAGGGTTTGTCTTCAATTTCGTGGATCCTGTCTTCCATTGTTTCCAATATGCTCCTAAAACCTTCTGTTGTGTTGTCCACTTCTGAAATCTTGTTGTTTATCTTTTGAATTTCTACTTGCTGTTTTCGTATGATTTCTAGTACTTTATTTATTTTGACATTTTGTTCTTGTATTATTTTCCTGAATTCTTACATTGCTTTGTGTTTTCCATGATTTTGTCTGTTTTTTCCTCAGTTTTATCTGTGTTTTCCTTCATCTCTTTTGTAATCTCTTGCAGAGCACTGAATATTAGACTTTTAATTCCCTATCAGGTAGTTCCAGTGCCTTTCCTTCTACCAAAAGGTCATCTGGTGTTTATTTCAGTCACTTACTGGAACCATCCTGTCCTGTTTTTTTAAAACATATTTGCACATTGTTTGCTGTTTCTGAGACATTCGGGAATTATTTTCTTCATTTATTGATTGTAGGTTTGTTTTTTTCATCCTGCTTTTTTGTTTTATTTGGTTATGTCTCAGCGGGAAGGCTTGGCATGTTTTGTTGCTTGCTTGTCTGTGGGCATGATAGTTCTCACCACCCTGTCCAGGTGGGCAGGGCTGGTTGCTCAGCTATGGTGCAGCAGGGCAGGTCCAGCAGGGGGAGAAGGGCAGGGATGAGTCATTTGCCTCACAACTGGAGCTGGTGGGGCAGGACTGGGTGCAGCACGGTGGAGCTGGATCTGGGGGTCTGGAGGCCTGCATTGCCCCACTGGAGGGTGTGGCAGTCAGTGGGTCAGGGCCAGGGGGGCAATGTGGGGTGGGGTCCAGAGGTCCACACTGGTGCCGCTCTGTGGCTTTGCACTTGACAAGTGGTGCAGAGAGGCAGGAGGGAAAGGAGGGGGTGTGACGTGCAGAGCCAAGTGGGAAAGAGAAAGAAGAAAGACAAACAGAAGGACAAAAATGAAGAAAATAATAATAAAAATAAATAAATAAAATGGTGGCACAGTAGGAGTCAGCAGGTGGGGGTGGGGCAGACCTGTGAGGGCTGTGCTCCTGTGACTCTATAGCCAAACACTGTGGCACAGCCCATTGAGAAGGGGTAGGAGTGTTGCCGGGGGCTAGGTGAGCGGGAGAAAGGAAAGGAAAGGAGAGAGAAAGAAGAAACAAAACAAAAACAAAAAAAGTAGGGCACTGAGGGAACCTGCCATTGGCGGTGGGGCATAACAGAGGTGGAGGCAAGCTGGTGTCTCTCTTGCCAGGCAGCACAGCATGGCCCATCAGGAAGGGGCAGAGACAGTGTAGGGCCTAGGTGGGAGGGAGAAGAAAAAGGGAGAAAGGACAAGATAAAGAAAAATAAAAAATATGGCGCTTAGGGAGCTGGCTGGTGGGGGCAGAGCAGACCCAGGGAGGCTGTGTGCCGGTAGCTCTCTAGCTGAGGAATGCAGCATGCCCTGTCAAGAAGGGGCAGGGGTGGTGCACCGGGTTAGGTAGGTGGGAGAAAGGAAAGGAAGGAAAGAAAAGAGAGAGAAGAAACAAACAACAACAACAACAAAAACAAACAAACAACAAAAAAATATGGCACTGAGGGAACTGGCTGTTGGGGGCAGGGCAGACCCTGTGTGGCAGTGAGCCACTGTCTCTTCTGGCCAAATGACCATGGGCCATTGGAAAGCAGTGGAGGCAGCCTACAAGGCAGAAGGGTGGGGGGTGGAAGAGTGTGTATCTCTGGTTACTGGGTGCTCTGTCTCCTCTTGGGAGCTCCATGAAGTTGCTTTCCCATACTCCATGTCTGGGGTAGTTTGTAGCTGTGCTCCAAGATGGCGAATCCATGCCACTTTAGCTGGCAGAGGACCTCCACTCTGTAGCTCTCCTCTTCTCTATTCTGTCAGTTTCTTCTTCCATTTGGTGCTTTATCTAGTTCTTTATCCCTTCATTTGATGCTTAGGGTTCCAAGACTGATGTTTATATCTGTTTTACTTAGTTTTTTGAGTCTTTGCTGTAGAGGACAGCATGGTGCTTCTGTCTTTAGCACCATGTTGGCTTCACCTCCATGCAATGCATTTTGATCTGTTCAAGAATTCACTTAGTCAAGAGGAATAACTGTATGATTTATTACTGTTATACAAATAATTTACATTATGATTGGTCAGATTTTTTTCCCTCTAGAACTCTGAAAACAGGTACACCAAAACTTAAAAATTGGAATAAAAACAGGGACTTGGAGAGGTTTGCCAAGGTATTTGGATGACAACCAACTCCTGATAAACAAAATACATACAGCAGGTGAGAATATATCACAATGATTAAACCATTAATAGTGAGAAGAGACCAGGAAATTTTTTATGTTCCAATTCTAGAGTCTTAGATTGATATTGTAAATAGGGAGTGATTCCTGACACCAGAAACCAAGTGAGAAATGTGAGTAGATGCAAAAACAAAAGCATATTTCTATAATAAAGGGAAATGATATGTTAACGAAAAGTTTGCAGGAAAGCAGTCATTCTGAAATATTTCTGTACAAAATAGATACTACTTATACAAAGCTGACTGAAAAAGTTTACTCATTTGAATCCACCAGACTCAATTTTGACTATCATGAGGAAAAACAAAAGATGAACTAAAACGAGTGTTTAGAGAAAAGTAGAAAGCTTGACATTACCTAGTGGTTAAAATTGTCATCATGAATAATTGAGGAGATGATCTGGGACATCAGTAGATAAGAAGACCAAGACTGTCACGTAGTCACAGAGCAATTTTTTAAAATATAGTCTTTATTATTAAACAATTCTATTTCCAATATATAGAGTTTTCTGCTAAAAAGTGTTTAATCTCCATTTCTCTACCAATTATCAACATTTTTAGAGTGTTTGTATAAGCAGATCCTTACAACCCTGTGAGGTAAGCTATCATTCCTACTTTTTTTTTTTCTGCTAACAAAGGCAGAGAAAGACTCTTTTGCAGGATTATACAAATCTTTGCCAGGATTAAGAACAATTCTAGGAGGGCTATTGGTCAAAACTCTTTTCATTATAGCCATTCATTCTACCCAAGTAGAAAGAATATGCTATAAGCAGTTACTAGGAGAAAAAAAAAAAAAAAAAAAGAGGAATTTCTGCATTGCTTCAATTGCAGAGATGAAGTAGAATGGCTAATTGATATGAAAATTCATAACAATGATTTAAGAAAGCATGAAAAGTAGCATTTTATTCCACTGTTTATATCTTAACTAAGCAGCTTATCTTAATGAATCTAATTTTATCTGAAAATAGTTTTTTTAACCTATCCTTTTAAACATACTAGAAAGAAATCCATTTTATAATTCATTTATAAATTCATTTATTTATAAACACACTTTGTTTTATACAAAAGTAGGGTGGGTAAATGACTACCAGCAAACTGATTTTTTTTAAATTGAAATTACACAATTACATAACACTGCTAGATAAATTTTTCTAGGTAATACTTAAATCAAAAAATGTCAGTGGTTCCCCAGTGCTTACTGAATAAAGTTTACACTACTTGCTCTGGCACTGAAGGCCCCTATAATCTACCTACATCTTCAAATTTGTCTTATTAACTAACTTTGACAAATTCTCTGTTAGCATCGCGTGTCACCCTGTCTATGTGTCTTAGTTCTCTAGTGCCGCTGTAACAGAAATACCATAAGTGGGTGGCTCTAACATACAGAAATTTGTTTTCTCACAGTGTAGGTGACTGGAAGTTCAAATTCAGGGTGGCAGCTCTAGGGGGAGGTCCTTGTCTCTTTTCAGCTTCTGTTCCTTGGTTCCTTGGCAATCTCCGTGTGGCATTCATGTTCTCCCATCTCTGCTTGCTTCTCTGTGCCTAATCTGCCCCTTTTATATCCTGAAGGTGATTGATTTAAAACACACCCTACACTGATATGGTCTCATTAATATAATAAAGAAAACCCTTTTCCCAAATGGGACTACATCCACTAGTGGTTACGATTTACAACACACATTTTTGGGGGACACAATTCAATCCATGTAATCATAATCACTCCTTAGCAGGAAGTGACCTTTCCCTTCTTTGAGCTTCTATAGCCCTCAGTTTACCACTTGCAAGGTATTTTTTATTGCATTGCCTTAGTCGGGTGTAAGTCTTATCGATTTTATTATACTGAAACACCAAGCCCGAGTATGTATGTACACACACACACACACACACACACACACACACTCTCATATATATATATACATATAGATTTTTGCCCCTTCCATTGTCTAGCATAGTAGGCACTCAAAAGTATTTTTCTGCAAAATCTCCCCCCTCTGCAGAGATTTTTTTGGTTTGGAAGGAGTGGAAGTATGACAGGAGACACAGTGGTCCCTTGTTAATCTCAGTAATTTATACATGTGTATAATGCTTCCTGGTTTGTAAAAGGCTTTCAAATACATTTCAAGTTAGAAAAATGAACAGGGTAACTAGTTTGTAATGAGTCTGAGCATTTACAATTAGAGATATTAGCAACTATTTAAGAAAAATAAAGACTAGGGAAGGAAAAGAGAAGTGGCTAGCTCTTGTGGAAATAACAAAAGGTTAATTTAAGAGGGAAAAAAAGGCTAGAAAAGATTTGAGTGGAGAAAATACAGAATTTTTCAAAGCACAAAAGGTTTAAATTAGCTTGAAGTTAAGAGGATGATGAAGGCAATGAAAGCTTGTAGGGAATTAATAATGAGAGAACCCTATGGTTTAGAAAGTGTCCCTAATCTGCCTGTGGTGCCACATGCAGCGCAGGAATCCAGACAGGGTGTTTGAGAATAAGCAAGAACACTACAGTAATGGCTGAACAAAACACCATTAGGAATTTCATCAGAAATAGAAGCCATTCATGGCACAGCCTGGCAATGCTGGCAGCTGGTGATATGCACTCAGGTATCTAGTAAGTAGATACAAGTCTTTGAAAGATGCAGTAAAAGATTATTTGGGTGGAAACAGGAGATATGAAATTATTTCCTGTGATTAACTCACAGCATTGAGTCTTCACATGTTTATACTTTGGATATTATGGAATCCTTTGATCAGATACTCAAGATTTCCAATGTGCCTCTGAACAGATATATTTCGCCTACCACTCACACTCAGGGTTCTACCCTCACCGGCTGCCTCTAAACCTATCTTTCTATCCCCAACTCATAGGGAAGTTTTGAAAGCATGAATGATACTTGTTATTAATATTTTGTGTGAATCCTTATGAGCTAGAGAAGTTGGAGCTTAGCTGGCATAAGCCTTGATCCACAGTCAGCTATAAGGTGAGGGGAGAGGGACAAGGATGATGTCTTGGTACTTGGTTAGACCCAAGGTAAATAAGTGGTGAGAAAAAAGCTGTTTAGCATTACAGCTCCAACAAGCATTAGAGAAGTTTGTCAAAATTCTTAATCATTTTAATCTGACTTGATAAACTGATTTTTACTTTGTCTGAATGTGAAAACTTCCTTCCAAAAGAGTAGCAATATTAATATGAATTAACATAATTAATGTTTACTGAAGAATAAAGTTCCATGGATGGATCTGTCTAACAATGGGCTCATGATGAAGAAGCTATTTAAGGCATTTTTACTGTAAGTACTATGGTGATGAAGAAATATGGACTCCCCACTCCAACTCTGCCAACCCTTTGTACGTGGCAACAAATGCAGCTAAGATTAACCCAGAATCTAGACCTTCAGAGTTAGACATAAACACAAATGGCTTTGATTAGAAATTTCTCAGAAATCTAAACAAGCATCAGATTTTCAGAGCTATGAAGGAAATCTCACTGGTACACTTAATAAATATTTATTAGCACCTATGAACAAGGCACAGCGGATTGAACTCAGGAATCTGACCAACTCAAAGACTGATTACAGGCAAAATGAATGTTCTAAGGAGCAGCCCCCATAATCACAGCAGTCCACCCAGGAGATGTGATAAAGTGCTGGCTAAGGGCGAGTAGCCAGACTGGAAGCCCATTTAAGTTTGATGGGTAAGAATAAACCATTTTAGGTCCAACCTCTTCCTCACAACTCTCCCAGAAGGTCCTATCAAACAAGTTGTTTTTCAGGTCACCTTATAGAATCTGGACGATACCTAGTCTCAGCCAGACTCTATATACACCTGATGGTGTTTAGTGGTAAACAAAGGCCCCTCAACAGTTTTTATAGTTAGGAGGTGCTCCACGGTGGCTTCAGTCCCATGAGGAATGAGTACCACCTTTGGCATGTACTACATGGGTCACTGTGATAGAATTCTTTTCCCAACGTGGCTTCTCTGATGTTGAACAAGGTATGAAGTTCGGGTGAAGCCTTTTCCACATGCATCACACTGATAGGGTTTCTCACCAGTGTGAATTTTTTGATGTTCAATAAGGCTTCTATTCCGAGTGAAACTTCTGTCACACTCATTACATTTATAAGACACGGAAGCCTCAACATTTTCCCACTGGTTTTCCATTCTACCCTGACTTTCCCAGGTCTCTCCATGTTCAGAATCTTGAACATTTTTATCCCCACCGTGGATCCTCTGATGTCTCAGGAGATGTGAATTCCGCCTAAAGGCTTTGCCACACATGTTGCACTGATAGGGCTTCTCCCCAGTATGGATTTTGTGATGTTCAAGGAGGCTGCAGCTCTGGCTGAACGTTTTCCCACAGTCATCACACTCATAGGGTTTCTCCCCAGTGTGGGTTCTCTGGTGTTTAATAAGGTTTGAACTGTGACTGAAGACCTTGCCGCACTCTTCACACTCATATGGCTTCTCACCAGTGTGGACTCTCTGATGAATGACAAGGGCAGAGCTCCCAATGAAGGTCTTGCCACAGTCTTCACATTCATAGGGCTTCTCCCCAGTGTGGATTCTCCTGTGCTTACTCAGGCCTGAACTCTGAGCAAAACTCTTTCCACATTCATGGCAGTAGTGCCGCCTACTTCCTGTGGCATTTTTCTGCTTTCTGTGTAACCTGCCCTCCTGTTCACCAGCTTCTGCACATGAAGTAATCTGAGCAACGTCTTCACCCAGGTGGCATGGGATCTCCCCAGGCTCTCGTACTAGATGTTCATCTTCAGGAGGCAAGTCCCTGATCTTAGTTTGTATTTCACCACCTGAAACAACAAATGACTGGTGACTCTCAGTTATGCCCTGTCATGGAAGGAAAGCTCTGTGATGAGTACCAGGGAGGCAAGACTCACAGTGGTCTGTATATGTCTGGTATGAGGACTTGAGTGCAAGAATGAAGATTGGCATAAAGGTGAAAAACAGGACTGCTGGGAGGAAAGACCTGAGAATGGGAATGGGATTAGATACTAAAGGGGCTGAACAGAAGGCCACAGTAAACAGGGGAAGTGAAAGGGTTTCTGAAGCCTTCTGTAAGAAACAGGGAAAGAGGGGACTCAAACTGGTTACTGACCAACGGAAATAGAAGTCATCTCTGACTCCGCCAAATAGAACTGGCTTCAGCGCTGGGAGATATGAGCTGGAGCCCCTGCTGTACCAACAATCAGCTGTGTGAACTCAGACAAGTCACCTAACCTCTGTTCTCTGCATCCTCATCTCTAAGGTCCCTCTAGCTCTCACACTTTATGATCTCATGGCCCACTTCCGGAAGAGACCCTTCAGCTTTCCTCATCGGTCAGGCCCTAAGAAGGGAAGGAAAGGAAGTCAACATTTACTGAGCATTTTACTATGAGCCAGGCCTGTGCTAAGGGGTAGCATCTACTACATCCCACTTAACCTGACTAGAGAACTGGCAGGCCAGATAAAAAAGCAAGGCTCAGAAGGGTTAAGGAACTAGTCGGACAGCTGGTTAGCAGTGGGGATTCAGAAATAGTGGTTCTTAATCCAAACATAATGGGGCTCCAAAGCTTCTAACAGCCCAGTAGGTTCTAATACAGAAGGAAAACCAAGAAACCTTAAGAGAAATAAGTGTCCATCGTCTTACCCAGGGAGATGAGGCTGCCACAGTTCTCCTGCCTCTTGTCTCTGTAGAGATTCACCTGAGATGAGTCCAGCTGTGCCCACCCAGGGGAGACGGTCAAGGCCACATCTTCCACTTTCAGCAAACCCTGAAACAAGAGGCAATTCCACGTAGTTCCTCTTGTCAAGGTCACTCCCAAAGCTGGGCACTGCTTTGAGGAGTACATGCAAAGAGTAAACATCCCACTTAAAGGGGCTCTCCAAAAAAGAGCAAGCCCCCCAACCATACCTACTTAACCCTATCTTTAGTAACACACACACACATATATAAAACAACCATTAAAGGAAGAAAATGTTAAACAGACTAGGGTAAGTATTTTCATATAAATACCTAGACTACAGTCCAGAAAGTGAAAAGATTTGGAAAATAACGGCCAACAGAGTAAAAAGGTGGACCAGATCCAAAACTTTCAAAAAGATTTGTGTTGTGCTTTTTTGCCATAGTAGGAATAGGCTCATTTATATTGATGATTTTTTAAACACAATAAAATCTAGGTCTGAAGTGAGAAAATTCAGGAAAAAAAATGGATACTACAGCAACTCAAATACTGAGATATTCAAACAAAACATGAAAGACTGGGTAAGAAATGAAAATCCAGGTAAGAAAACATTGCTCAGCTGGTATCGTAAATAACTTTAGACTCAAGAGGACAGGTCTTATGTGTCCCTTCAAGTGTGAGCTCCTTGAGGTCAAAGTCCATGTCTTTAGATCCTTCAGGATAATTTACAACAGGATAATTTACGATACTTTAAAAAAAACAAAACAAAAGCACCATCATATTAAGACCCTAAGTTTCTATTTGCTGAATTGCCTTATTGAAGAAGAAAATCCCACAGATGAAGGGGCTAAGCAAACAGCTGGGGTAGGGAAGATCTGGGAAGCATAGACAGTCCTCCAAGCTAGTAGTAAAACAGGAAAAGCCTCTTACATGGGCACCAAAATGAAGACAGTGACAAACAACCTTAGGATCCATGAAAAACCTCAAATTCCATGTGGATCTAAGATTGGTGTGGAGAAGGAGTGGGGAGGGAGGGTCTTTCGTGAGAAGTCCAACAGTAGTAAAAAATGCTGGGAGAGAGAGGGGGCCTCCAGCTCACCTGGGACTCTGGGATGAGCCTGGCAGCTACCACTGTGTCTTCTCTGCAGCTTCCTCCCTCGGCAAGACCAGGAACCTGGAGAACTAAGAAGGAAAGAAGCTATGGATGAGATCTACCCTGGCATTCAGCCTCTCTGCCCTGTGGAATCCAAGTTCAAAAACTGGGTTAATAAATTCCTCCCAAACATGTTTATACAGAGTATGTTTCTTTCCAAATGCCTGATCCCTACCAGCTGCAATCCCAGGGCTTGAAGGAAGCTGGTGTGCTCCTGTAGAGGCACACCACGGGCAGGATCCTTGGGAGGAATGGGGAAATGAAAGCAACATTAAAAAAAAAAAAAGCTTTCCATTTGAAGATCTTTTGCTAGGATAGGGGCATAAAATACAACTTTGGGTTAAAATGTCTTTAGTAGCTGTTAGAGTGCTTTCTTCTTTGGTTTTTGAAAAACTAAGAGGAGTCAGACAAGGAGTCAGAAAGGGAGTCCACTTGCACAGAACTTGCTCAGATTCAAGAAAGAGAAAAGTAAAGAACTTCAGGTTTCCCTACAAAAGTAAATTTTGCAAGGGGAAGAAAATAAGTTGGTTTAGGCTAAAATCTCTGTTGAGAAGTAAAGATTTCATGTTGGCTGGAGTGTCCCAATTTTGTTTATCTTGGGAAACTTCCCAAACGGTTACAGCACATGAGGGAAAACCCTGGAACAGATTCCTATGGAGTGATATTCATGCTGTTCTAATAACAGACCTAGAGTTTAGATTTATACTCTTTAATCTGCAATAGTCCTATGATTTCTGGAATATTCTGGCTGGCTTTACAGATTCTGTCTTATTTCCTTATTGCACTTGCCACTATCCAAAACTGTATTATTAATTTGTCTTCCCTACTAAATGTAAGCTCCATCAGAGTAAGGATCCGTCTCACTGATGGCTCTATCCCCAGTGCGAACGACACTGGCTGCCACATAGGAGACTTCCATAAATATGTGTTAAATGAATAGAGACCACTATGTTCTTTAAAAAAACAAATTCTTTCCAAACTCCAATTTTAGTAAAATCTTATTTACTATCTAGTTTGGTTAGGAAGGCTTTCCAAAATTGTGTTTGCAATTTCATTTTTAGTTTCAGTCTCAAAGTAAAGTTGATCTGTGATAGGTAAATGTGAATGGATCTTTTAGGTGGCCCTTAAGTGAAATTAGATAAAGTCTGTAGAATTCATAGTGCCCAGAAGATAATCCTCACCTCTATCTTGTAAGGGCTGGGATCCCCGAGATTCATGCTTGAGCAGAGCCTTCATGGGCTGGAATTGGCTCATTTGTGACCTCCAGGCTCTTGTCAACAGTGCTGTCTTGCAACAGAGCAGTTCTTGCCCAGGGTCGAAAGCTGGGACCTGGAAATAATTCATTTATTTTTATTTGTTCAACAAAAATGTCTATTGTGCCTTCTATGTGCTAGTACTCTTTCTTTTCCGTACACTATTGCTAACAGCTTTACAATATCAACTCATTTAACACAGACAACAACAACCCTGTGAAGTAGTAACTATTATGATCCTGAAACATGGAGATTTTAAGAAGCTTGGCCACAATCACCCACCTAGTTAGTGGCAATGCTAGAAAGAGAGCTCTCACAAAATCCAACTCCACGCTCTTAATCATTACTCTATGCTCACTCATAAATATATACGTGCTTTCATGAAAATATGGTATTAAATTCTTAGAGAATACTAACACCTTTTCTTTCCTGAAAAAAATGAGAATAATAATTTCTAGCTTACAAGGTTTTAGAGACCAGTAAATAAAATCATTGTATGTGAAATCACCTAACACAAGGCCTGGCACATAGTATGTACTCATTAAATGCAGACTTCCTACTGGATATTTATAGTTAAATTACAGTTTTCAAGTCACTTTCATGATCATTAACTCATGTGCAACACAAAATTTCTCACATCCTCTAAAGAATGAAGAGCCTGAAATTCAAAGACTTGAATGACTTTTTACTGTTACACAGCTCAGGTGCAATAGATCCAAGTCAAGAACCTTGGGCTCCTGGTTACTGGTTAGAAAGCTTTACTCTGGTCGCATCCCCTGAAGGAAGGTGCACACAAGGACACAGACAAATGCAAAGAGAAAACAGTCTCATACAACAGGCAGGAAGATGCAGGTAAAAATGAACCGTTTCTACCAGGAGTTCTTAACCAGTGGGCCATGAACTCCTTCCCAAGTGGTCCATGACATGGAAAGGAAAAAACATATTTTTCCATTTTACTAATCTTTAAGTGAAATTTAGCTTTTCTTTCAATTATGAATGCAAGCAACAAACCAAGGTGGTATGAGTCGTACCTCTGACTTTGTCACCAATAGAAATTGCAGATGTTTTCATATTACATGACAACCAGGCAAATAGCCTCTGAGTCAACATGCTTATCACCACCTTGAAATTGCCACAATTATTATACCTGCCCTATATCTTATTATTTACTGCATTAATTTAAAAAAAAACTTTATCACAAATTTGTTTAATATTTTGCTACCTGTATTTCAGCATAATTGATTTTCTTTGTAGTCCTTTATATTTTACTTTATGCATTTAAAAATATTATTCTGAGAACGGGTCCAGGGACTTAACCTTACTGCTAAAGAGGTTCATGGTACAGAAAAAGACTGACAACCCCTGGATCTGAAGGAATGTCCCTCATTCCGATCTTGAAATTTTAGGAAGAAACCACAGCTCTGAGATACTAAACCAGTTGTCTCTACCTGCGGCCTTGGCTCATCCAGCTGCCTCTCCAAATACTCCAACAGAACCACCGCCTCCTCCCCGCTCTCTGGATGCTGCTCCTGCACCCAGCTCTGCAGCGCCCCGGGCAGGATGGTCAGGAACTGCTCCAGCACCAGCAGCTCCAGGATCTGCTCCTTGCTGTGCATCTCGGGCCGCAGCCATTGCCTGCAGAGCTCCTGGAGCCGGCTCAGCGCCTCGCGGGGCCCTGCAGCCTCTGGGTAGCGGAAGCTCCGGAAGCGCTGGCGGGAGCGCTCTGGGCCTGGTGCCGGGCTGCAGGACAAACGGGCCTCCTCCGCAAAGGCAGAGGCCTCCTCCTTCTCCACCTTCACGGTCAGGAGCCCCGTCTGGTCCTCTGTAGACTGGGCGTCCAGGGCTGCACGTTGCCTCGATTCTCTTGCCATCCTGGGCCAAGGCAGTACTTGGGCCTCACTCTAGCTGGGAGCTGTATTTCTGAGAAGATTCCTGAACAGTGGGAAATCGCTATTAACTAGTGAAACTCCAAGCTCTCTCCTCTCGCGTATCCAGGGGCCCGTGGCACCCCGGGGCACAGCTGCACAGATTTCTGTTGAAAGTTCGCGATTTTACAAAGGCCTTCTCTGCACCCTACGCTGAAATAGGTACTGCAAAGGATGTCCTGGGGGTGCGAGTGAAAATCCCCCAGGCGTAGAAAAGAAGTTGGGGTTAGGGCACGGAAGCTTTGGTGGGAATCAATGCAACTTCCTGGGCCCTCTAGGAGGCTCCTCTCGTTGGTTTTCTCCGAGTTAACCCTCTAGCAAACACGTCCTTACCTACAGTCCAGGGACTGCAGTTAACGCGAGGGAGAAAAAAGGATGACAGGCTCTGGATCACAAAAAATAGGACTGACTCTTTTCAACCCCGAGCACCTGCTGGAGAGGCTCCCAATCCTCCCTCATGTGACGCTTATCCAAATAGATGGTATAAAACTGACACTAAAATTCAGCTGGAAAGCGGGCTTCTTTCCCCAGAGCCCTCTGAGCTCTGGGCAGGAGAACGTTAGTCTGTCTCAGAAACATCAGAGAAACAGGAAACAGCACCAGCCACTTGCCTGAAGAGAGTGGCGGCTGCCCCTGGTTCTTGCCCCTCTCAAGCTGCCACCCTTTCCTTCCCTTCAGGACAAAACTTCTTGAAGGAAAATCCTCTCGTTCCCAACTCTAGTCCTCACCTCCCACTTATCCTTCAACACATTGCAGGCAGCAAACTACCACCAATGCCACTGAGACTCTCTTGCAGAAGTAACGTGAGATGCTCCCCTTGGTTACCACTTCCCATGGTCACCTCTCAACCAGGCTGACGGTGCTGTCCACTTCCAGAAACTCTCTCATCCCTGGCTTCAGGGACTCCATTCTCTTCTATTTTCCTCCTTTCTGTTTCTTTCCAGCTCTGCTCCTCAGTCTGGCATGGTGGTTATGTGCACAGACTCTCAGGCCAGGCTACCTGGGTTCATAATCTTGGCTTTACCACTTACTAGCTGGATGACAAGAAGCCCTGGTGGTGCAGTGGTTTTCAGTGCTTGGCTGCTAACAGAAAGGTCAACTGTCTGCTTTCGAAAAGATTACAGCCTTGGAAACCCTATGGGGCAGTTCTACTCTGTCCTACAGGGTCACTATGAGTCAAAATCAACTTGACAGCAGTGGGTTTGGTTTTTTTGAGCTGGATGAGCCTGGAAAGTTACTTAACCTCTCTGTGCCTCCTTTCCCCATCTATATGTGGGATAGTAATAACAGACAGAGATGTTGCGTGCCTTAATTGAATTTTTTGTGTTAAGTGCTTAGAAAATGCCTGGCCTGTGGTAAGGTGGCCCACCCTCAAAGGAAAGGAAGCCCTGAGATTCCTTTGAACCAGATGGGACTAGATTTTAAACCAGAATTGACTGTAAAGTTATCTGAGTGGGTTGAGATGGCAGTAAGATACCTTTCTACCTAGTGGAATGGAGGGGCTAGAAAATGCAAGGTTGGCAAACAATGAGAGAACAAAATATCACGTAGATACCTTCCTGAGTTTTTATTCTTCAATCTGTCCTTACGCAGATAAAGATCATGTAAAGGAGACAACTTAGGAAAAGGAAAGGCCCCATTAGACATCACAAATGAAAAGCGCTAGAAAATACTTTCTATTAGCTGACACAGGCTAGACAGGGCACGGCCCATGAAGTATTTTTGGCAAAATAAAGTGAGCATGAATATAATTAAGTCTCTAGATCCAAATACCAGTGTAAAGGAGAGATACAGGAGCAAGTTAAATGAGCAGTTTTTAAACTTTGCTGCACATTAGAATCACTGAGGAGCTTTTTAAAATATCTAGATACCTTGTCCACAACCAAGATAGATTAAATCAGAATTTCAGGAGGTGGGATTTAGGCATCAATAACTTTTAAAATTTCCCAGGTAATTCCAACATGCAGCTAATTTTGGGAACTAATGAGTTAAATGCTACTGAAAAGCAGCACTCGGTCAAATCCACAGTGTGAGACAGGACAGGACAGAAGACCCAGGTTCTTCAACCAATAAAGGCATTTTTAAAAAGAGTGGGCGAAAGGGGACTGTCCTAGATTGAAAGAGACTGAATAGACATATCAATGAAATGTAATGGAAAAACTGACTGGAAGAAACAACTGTAAGACGTATTTGAGATGACTCGGAAAACTTGAACATAATGATATTAAGGAATTTCTCTCAATTTTGTTGAGTGTGATAATGATAGTATAGTTATTTTAAGAAAAAGTCCTTATTTGTTAGAAATTCATACTGAAGTACTTGTGGGTGAACTGATACAATGTCTGGGATTTGTTTTAAAATCCTCAGAAAGAAAGAAAATGCCACGAAGATGATAATTGTTGAAGCTGGGTGAGAGGCATATGGGGGTTCATTATAATAGTCTTTCTACATTTATATATGCTTGTAATTTTCCATAGCAATTTTGAAAACATGGCTTGAATTGAAAATGAGGTGCTTGCTACAAAGTAGAGTATTTCTTAAGATACAGTCATATCTGAAACCGGAGAGATGGTTTTGAACAGCTTGCAAGGTCTGTGGAGAAAAAATAAAAAACTGATAAATGTCAGAAAATTTTTAGTCAAAGCTCAGACCTTAGTCAATTAAAAAAAAAAATCACTGAGGAAAAGCCCTTCAATATCCCTTTTGGAGGAAAGCATTCACGCAAAAGCCTCACCTTTCTGACACAGTATATTCTGTGTTCATTCACCTTAGTACTGGGTGGAGAATACAAACATGATCAGTTTGTAAAATAAATCAACAGAAGACATATAATTTATAATAGTACAATAATAATAGCTCACGTTTATAGAACACAGTACATAATGTATTATAATACAATAATAATAGCTTGAATTTATAGAACATGTATTTTATGCACTCTGCTAAGCTCTTCTCATGCATTACTTATGTTACTACATGTTAGAATGTGAATACATACCTTATAAGAGTGTTTTAGTTTGCACAGTAGTTGGAGTGATAGAAATCATTGAGTGATAGAAGTCTTGCATTAATTAAAAATACAGCAATTCATTAAAGGATGTCTGGTTAGAGATTTGGCAGTTGATACAATATTCCAAGTTCAATACCCAAGTCCAATATCGGGGTCTTACTACCACCAAACAAAATCCACCTCTTATCAGGAGTAAATAAATAAATAAATAAACTTTATTTATGGAAACTGAAATTTGAATTTCATATAGTTTTCATGTCGCAAAATATTCTTTTGATTTTTTTTCCCCCAACCATAAAAAAAAGGTAAGAACCATTCTTCACTCAGGCAATACAAAAACAGATGGTGAATGGTCTCGGGGAACATCCAGCTCAATTGGCATAACACAGTTTATAAAGACTATGTTCTACATTCTACCTTGGTGAGTAGCGTCTGGTGTCTTAAAAGCCTGTGAGCAGCCATCTAAGATACCCCACTGGTCTCATCCTTTCGGGAGCAAGGGAGAATGAAGAGAACA
>NW_004444116.1:1382804-1384399 GCF_000243295.1 Trichechus manatus latirostris
CAAGAAGGGAGAGGGTTGACATGTCATGGGGTTGTTAACCAACGTCATAAAACAATATGTGTACTACTGTTTCATGAGAAACTATTTGTTCTATAAACCTTCACCTGAAGTACAATAAAAAAAAAAAAACAGATGGTGAGCAAGTTTTGGTCTGTAGTCAGTAGTTTTCTGAACTCCTGATCTATTAGAAAAGGACCTCTGGTAACACAGTTAGTTAAATGCTCTGCTGCTAACTGAAAGTGCAGCAGTTCGAACTGACCAGCTGCTCCTCCAGAGAAAGTTGAGGCAGTCTGCCTCTGTAAAGATTTCAGCTTTGGAAACCCTATGGGACAGTTCTACTCTGTCCTATAGGGTAGCTATGAGTTAGAACTGACTTGACAGCAAAGGGTTTGTGTGTGTGTGTGTGTGTGTGTGTGTGTGTGTGTGTGTGTGTGACCTAATAGAAAAAGCACTGGTGCAAAAGATGAAAATGATGGGCTTATAGGAATAGAAAAAAAAAAATTGCCTACAATACTTATTTTTTTTGCTTTCATTTTCTAGATTTTATTTTTAAATGAATAAATAGCCTGGGCCACAGACTGTTTGGTAATGGTGAGCTGCTTGACTGAGCAGGAGCTTCCCCAACCCAGGCAGAAGGGAAAGACAAGCAGATGGCTCTCAGGTTCTTTTTTTTTCCCCTCCAGCAATTTTTAGTGTTTTATTTTAGCCTGCCTCGGTGTGAGTCTAGCTGGTTGTTTTAAGTATTTCAAGCAGTTCCTAGTCTTGGCTTTAGCAATCAATGTACTTAGAGAAATGTACATTTAAAAACAAGAGTTATCACTTTAAATTGGTTAGACTGGCAACAATTAGAAAGCTGGATAATACAGTGTTAGCATGGATGTAGAAATACAGGGAACCTTGTGCACTGCTAGTGAGAGCAATTTGGCAGTGTTGTTGTTGTTGTTAGGTGCTGTCAAGTGGGTTCCAACTCACAGTGACACTATGAACAACAGAATGAAACATTGCCCTGTTCTGCACCATCCTTACAATCGCTGTTATGCTTAGGCCCATTGTTGCAGCCACTGTGTCAATCCATCTTGTTGAGCGTCTTCCTCTTTTTTGCTGACCTTCTACCTCATCAAGCATGATGTCCTTCTCCAGGGACTGGTCCCTCCTAGTAACATATCTAAAATACATAAGACGAAGTCTTGCCATTCTCGCTTTCAAGAATCATTCTGGCTGTACTTCTTCCACGACAGATTTGTTCATTCTTCTGGCAGTTTGTGGTATAGTCAATATTCTTCACCAACACCATAATTCAAAGTCGTCCGTTCTTCATTGGTCTTCCTTACTCATTGTCCAGCTTTTGCGTGCATATGAGGCGACTGAATATACCATGGCTTGAGTCAGGGGCACCTTAGTCCTCAAAGTGACATCTTTGCTTTTTAACTTAAAAGAGGTCTTTTGCAGCAGATTTGCCCAATTCAGTATTTTGTTTGATTTCTTGACCACTGCTTCCATGGGCGTTGATTGTATATCCAAGTAAAATGAAATCCTTGACAACTTCAATCTTTTCTCCGTTTATCATGATGTTGCTTATTGGTCCAGTTGTGAGG
>NW_004444116.1:1384499-1470096 GCF_000243295.1 Trichechus manatus latirostris
GTTGATTGTATATCCAAGTAAAATGAAATCCTTGACAACTTCAATCTTTTCTCCGTTTATCATGATGTTGCTTATTGGTCCAGTTGTGAGGATTTTGTTTACTTTATGTTGAGGTGTAATCCACACTGAAGGCTGTCGTCTTTGATCTTCAGTAAGTGCTTCAAGTCCTCTTCACTTTCAGTGAGCAAGGTTGTGTCATGTGCATAACGAAGGTTGTTAATGAGTCTTCCTCCAATCTTGATACCCTGTTCTTCTTCATACAGTCCAGCTTCTCAGATTATTTGTTCAGTATAGAGATTGACTAAGTATGATAAAGGATACAACACTGACACACACCTTTCCTGATTTTAAACCACGCAGTATCCCCTTGGTCTGTTCGAACAATTGCCTCTTGGTCTAGGTACAGGTTCTGCATGAACACAATCAAGTGTTCTGGAATAACCATTCTTCGAAATGTTATCTATAATTTGTTATGATCCACACAGTTGAATGCCTTTGTGTAGTCAGTAAAACACAGGTAAACAACTTTCTGGTAGTCTCTGCTTTCAGCCAAGATCCACCTGACATCAACAATGATATCCCTTGTTCCACGTCCTCATCTCAGTCTGGCTTGAATTTCTGGCAGTTCCCCGTCGATGTAATGCTGCAACCATTTTTTAATTATCTTCAACAAAATTTTACTTACATGTAATATTAATGATATTGTTGGATAATTTCTGCATTCCATTGGATCACCTTTCTTTGGAATGGGCATGCATATGATCTCTTCCAGTCGATTGGCCAGGTAGCTATCTTCCAAATTTCTTGGCATAGATGAGTGAGCACTTCCAGCATTGCATCTGTTTGTTGAAACAAAGTATTTGGCAATGCTTAGGTCCAATTAAGGAAACATTGGTAGTTCAGTGGCAGAATTCTCACCTTCTATGCTGGAGACTCGGGTTCAGCCACCACTCACCTGTCACTGAAGGCCTACCAAGTAGTTTATAACTCGAAATTTTTTTTTACATAAAGTATGAAATTTTTACCTACAGAGAATCTATAGTATTTACCTTATCTGTTTTGATACTTTCACTATACAAGGAGCTTCTCATCTATAATACTCATTCTTGTTTGCTAGTTCTTAAATCACCATAGTTTGTGGCATGGCACCGTGACAGTCCTTATTTCCTTCAATATTAAAATTCTAGTTAGGTCAAGTTATCTCATTTAGTCCTGTTAAATGTAATTTATCCATTTTATTGATTTAGAGTTCTAGCATTAGAAGAGTACCATTCCTAAGTTGTGACCTAGCTTTTCTGTGACTTTTCATGTCTATCAACTAACTAAGCAGGTTAACTTAACCAGAGAACACAATAAATGTACTGCCTATGCACATTGTAAGGGCAGGGAGAAATAGTCTTGCGTAAAATGTTAACCATTTCATAAAGAGATCTAAAGTGTGCAGAAAAGTGGTTTCAAACTTAACAAAGTTTCTGAGAAAATGCACCTGTATAGGGAAAAATCTAGACAATTAAGTTAGATACTTCCCTTTGTTTCCCGGATGAAAAGTTCGTGTATGTATGAATTAAAATCATAATTCTGGCCCTCAATGGGCTCAGAGAATGGCCTCAAACTTGGATTCCAAAAGAAGTTCTGGTTCCTGCTTCCTGCTTCCAATAGAGACAAGTAGGGTTAGAAAGTTACTAATAAACGTATTTCCGCCAAGTCCCTTTTTAAGTGGGGAAAAATATGAGAAGCGTGGGAACTTAATGCAAGAAGTGAAAATAAAGAGAGCAGGTAGAGTTAAGGGAAAGTAAGAATAGGAGGAGCCAAGGGTTAGAAACAATATAAAGGTTTTAACAGTGGAGAGACCCATCGGGACAACTTCCTTTTTTTAGGTCCCCACGGGGCTCAGGTTGGGGAACGTAAGGCCTGCAAACAGGCCCGCCGACGTCTCAATTCACCCGAGACGCGAAGCCTCCACCCAGCCTCAGCCAAAACAGCCTCCTCACGCTCCACGCGCTGTGTGTGTGTTGGGGGGGGGGGTCTGACCCTCGCCTGGCAACGGGCCGGAAGCGGAAGCCGGGCGCTGGACGGTTTTTAGTGCGGCTGCGTGGGTAAAAATGGTCTGCTCGCGTAGGTCTCAGTAGTAACAGTACCGCCTTGCTAATATGGTCACCTGTGAAATCGCGGTTGATGGCGCCCGTGCCCTGGTCCCGCTACCTTGCGGACTCCCCGGCCTTTCAGAGACGGAGACGAAGCTCGTCGGGGAGCCTGCCATCCGCGCAGGCCAGACACTCCCCTCCGGGCAGTCGCTCCCCCTCTTAGTCCCGCGGCCGTGAGAGCCTCAGATTTCCGTGGGGTGGGTCGGACGTTGGCGCTGCTTACACCCTTCCGCTCTGGGTCCCGAGAGCGACCCCCCGGGCTCCGCAACCACGCCTTCTCATCCTCCTCATCTATTATGGTGGATACCGCTACCATCATTATCACCACTATGCTGGTGACTGGCAGGGAGCTGAAGACTACGAGGAGGAGAAGGAGCCACTGGCAGAGGAGGCTGAAAGAGAGAGAGGGGATTGAGGAGTTGGGAGCACCTGAGGTATGGGGGCTATCTCCAAAATGTCCTGAGCCGCATTCTGATGAACACACTCCAGTTGAGGATGAAGCAAAGACTCAGAAGAGCAGCAGTTTAGATTCTAGCGGAGAAAAAGAAAAAGAAAGCCAGTCGTTCAAAAAACAAGAAGAAAAGAAAAAGCCATTCAAAAGAAAACATAGGAAGTATTCTGATAATAATGACAGCAGTTCAGACTTTGACACTCGAGCTTTGGTGATGATAAAAAGAGAGCTAGAAAGGCCAAGAAGAAGGAGAAGAAAAAGAAACACAGAGTCACAAAAAAAAAACCTAAGAAAAAGAAGACTAGAAAAGAATCCAGTGACTCAACCTGTAAGGATTCAGAAGGGGAGTTGCCAGAAGATATGTGGATTGAGCAGTCAAAGATTGCAGATACCATGGGATTAATAGGCTCAGAAGCACCTAGAATACACTCCTCTCAAGATGAGAAACCTTTGAACTATGGCCATGTTCCGCTGCCAGGTGAAGGTGCAGCTATGGCTGAGTATGTAAAAGCTGAACAGCGTATCCCACGAAGAGGTGAAATTGGGCTGACAAGTGAAGAGATCGCTTCATTTGAATGTTCAGTTTATGTCATGAGTGGTAGCAGGCATCACAGAATGGAGGCTGTACGACTGCGGAAAGAGAACCAAATCTACAGTGCTGATGAGAAGAGAGCACTTGCATCCGTTAACCAAGAAGAGAGACAAAAGAGAATAAGATTCTGGCCAGTTTCCGAGAGATTGTGTGCTGAAAGACAAAAGGGAAAGATGACAAATAAGGACTTTGGATTGTGTAGCAGAACTTTTAACAATAACAAATCTTTTATATGACCAAAATAGTATTAAAAGGCTTTATATTGCTACTGTACCTACTATATTAGTAAGCTCCTCAAGAAAAAGCTGCTTTTTGAGAAACTGCTCTTTGGCAATTTATTTTTTTGTTACTTTTAACTTAAAAAAGTAATATATGTACATAGTTTAAAAAATCCAAACTACAGGAGGAGATTCAGTAAAGAGTGAGTCACCCCAGTTAGTGATCTGTCTCCCCAGAGAAATCTTTATTTAATGTTTTCTATCTGTACATAAGTTCTGTGTATATAAGCATTTTTGTTGCAGGGTAAAGGTTGGAGCTAATAAACTGAAGTTTTTTCCCTGTTGCACTGACTTTTCTCTCTGAGGGCTTTCTTGCCTCATGGAGCCATTCATCTGCCCCCACAAAACAAACAAAACCCATTGCAGTCCCGTCAAGTCAATTCCAATTCATAGCGACCCAGTAGGATAGAGTAGAACTGCCACGTAGGGTTCCAAGGCTGTAATCTTTACAGAGCCATCTGCCGCATCTTTCTCCCACAGAGTGGTTGGTGGGTTCAAACCACCGGCCTTTCCTTTTCAGTTAGCAGCCAAGTGCTTAATCACTGCACCCCCGGGGCTCCTTAAGGACTCCAAAGAGTACAAAGGAGTTAATTGAGTGTATACTTCTGGTTGTAGTTAACAGACTCGGTGAAAAAATATGAGAAGTTTACTGGCTCATATGACCAAAAAGTCCAGCCGGAGGACAAGTTTCCTGCATAGTTTTAATAGGACTTTGGCTTCTTTCTCTACCTTCCTCTTCCATGGGTGGGCTTCCTCCTCAGACTAGTTTCCCTTATATAGCAAAATGCCTGCCAAAACTAGTGAGTTTGGATATTTATTTCCTGGTTCACCTCTAAAGAAAGAAAGATGGTTTCTATTTTAGCATTCCAAGCAAGCATCTTGAGATTCACCCTAATTGGAGTAGCTTAGGTCACATGCCAACCCTGAAAACAGGTGCATGTTGCCAGGGAAATAGAGTAGCCTACCGCTGGAGTAGTAGGTGTGGTCAACTTATGGGCTACATGGGGGAAGAGTGAATGCCTGAACGAAAATCATGGTAATGTTGGGAAAGGGGGCAGGCTCCAACAAATGTCTGCTACAGTTTTAAATTAGTTTTTCAAAAAACATAAAAGTACATGTGCTGAAAGCTGAAAATTTCTTGAAGAAAAGCTTGGTTTTGACTATTAGAAACAAAATCCTGATTGAAGAGGTCATAGGGTTTATCCATAAAAATAAATGTAAAAGAGAAAAGATGAAGATCCAGGCTGATG
This sequence comes from Trichechus manatus latirostris, assembly GCF_000243295.1. NCBI lineage: Eukaryota > Metazoa > Chordata > Mammalia > Sirenia > Trichechidae > Trichechus > Trichechus manatus. Next base: position 1,389,215 of record NW_004444116.1, read on the forward strand.
ACTCTTCTGAAGAGTAGATTAGGGTCATCTGGGTTAGGAAGTGAAAGAGAAAATAAGGTGTAAAGGAAGAGGCATTTGGTAGATCCCATGGAAAAGGGACCAGATCAAGAGGGACTACATTCACAAGAGAGTTAGCATTGAGGCCAGAGAGTTTACTGACTAGCACTAGTGCTAGAGAAGGCCTTAGAGTGAGTGAGCTCCATTCATGGTATATGATGAGGCCTTTATTGAATCCAGTGACATCTGGTCTGAACCCTTAGACTTTAGTTCAACACTAACCAAACTATTTCATTTGGGTAACCCTTTCCAAAGGCTCAGGGTCCTGGTAAGCACTATAAAGCTGAAGGTGAGTGGATGAGGTTCTAGAACGTAGTAGGGCAGTGTGATGTGAAATGGCACCTTCCCCCCAGCATGTGTGCTCATTTGACACTGGACCACACTGGCTTGAGATTTTACCTGGAAGAGGTGTGGAGGACACTCTTGAAAGCTACACTATAACATACATGTATTTCCCTTTTTAGAAACAAACCATCCATAGTATACACATGGGTTTTTCCCCTTGATTTTTTTCACTTAACAATACCTCATTCTTTTTAATGGCTTTATACTATTCTATTGTATGGAAGGACTATGTTTGATGTTTAAAGTGTTTCTTATATTTTGCTATTACACAGTAGTATAGTGAATATCTTTGTGGATGTGTGAGAGTGTATCTGTGATGGTTAATTTTATGTGTCCACTTGACTAGGCTATGGTGCCTAGTTGTTTGGTAAAACACTACTTGCTGTTACTGTTACATATGATTAAATCAAGTAAAGCAGATTACCTTCCATAATGTGGGTGAGCCTCAATCAGTCGAAGGCCTTATGAGGAAAAAAAGGAGTTTGCCTAGGGTACGTTCTCTCTCCAGACTGTAAATAGACATTTTACCAGAATACTTTTTATTCTTCAATCTTCTCATCTTGACCTATGGATTTTGGGGCACAAGCCTGCAGGAGTCTCCAACTTGTTATCTGACCTATGAATTTGGGATTTTCAGCCCTCCTACAATTTCAGCCAATTCCATGAAGTAAATCAATCTCTGTATCTATGTATCTCACTATTCTACTTCTCTAGAGAACCCTGATTAAGACAGTATCTGTAGCAGATTCATATAGAAGTAGAATTATCAGGTCAAAAAGAATTCATTGGGTCATCTAGAAATGGCCACTTAGAAGTTGGAATTAATGGATCAAAATGAAAATATTTTGTAAATACGTATTAGGTGCTTTCTATGTGCTAGGAACCATGGCAGGTACCGGAGACAGACTAAGAAACAAGTTAGGCTTGATCTTTGCTATCATAGAACTTTACATTCTACTGGAGGAGATAGACCAAAAAAAGGTTAATAGACAAATAATTACAAATTGCAGCATGCTATGAAGAAAACCAGGGGCCAGAGACAGTAATGAGGGGATGTTTTTTGATAGGGTGGCCAGAGAAAGTCTAAGAATGTCACATTTAAGCTCTGTGTTTTTAAATTTTGATACTGCGACATTGCATTCCAAAGAAGATGCACCAATTTACACTCTCACCTACATCCTCACCAATATTGTGCTTTCAAACCTTTTGATCTTTACCAACCTAATAGAGGAAAATTGGCACTTCATTTTTGCTTTTATTTGCATTTCTTTAGGAGTAAGCTTTAGCATCTTTTCATATATTTATGAGTCTTGTAATTCTGTTTTCGCAAACTGCCTACATTGTAACTTTTGTCCATTCTCCTCTAGGGTCATCGTTCTTTTTCTTATAGACCATAAGAGCTCTTCAAGTAATAAATTAGTTCATTAACACATATCTTGCAGATATTTTTCCCTGTTGTTTTCCTTTTGTCTTGCTTTTCTGGAAGACACTTGTTAGGCCTATAAAAGGCTCCCTAATACTAGCCAAAGGAGCCCTGGTGACGCAGTGGTTAAGCACTTGGCTGCTAACTAAAAGGTTGACACTTCAAATCTACCACCTGCTCCGCAGGAGAAAGATATGACAGGCTGCTTCCATAAAGATTTACAGCCTTGTAAACCCTATGGTGCAGTTCTACACTGTCCTACAGGGTCGCTGTGAGTCAGAATTGACTCGATGGCAAATGTTTTAGTTTTGTTTTTTTTTAAATACTAGCCTAACAATAAATATCTTTGTCTTTCTCACTTGAAAAAAAGATGCAGCTGAGAAACTGTGGCTTTTAAATAAACCAAGGTAACACTGGTGGATGTCCTTTCCAAAAAGATAAGTGCACACAATGCAAAAAATACTACATGCAATACCTACAGCAGGGTTCTCGTGGTAGGTCTTTGTGCTGTGGTTATGTTTAACTTACTGTTTAATGTTATTGTTAGAGAAGGACTAGGCCAGTAAATCTGCCTTAAAAACAGGTTTTAAGAGTTAGAATTGGATTGCAAGTCACTTTTGACCTGGGGGCTAATTAAACAGGTTAGAACAAATCTTTCGTTTGAAATAATTTTTCCCAGATGTCCAGTGCCATCTTCATGATTGTTGGTATGTTTAAGTCCATTGTTGTGGCTATTGTGTAGCCTTCCACCTAGGGGGCTCATCTTCCAGCACTATGTCTGATAATATTCTGTTGTGATCCATAAAGCTTTTATTGGCTGATTTTCAGAAGTAGATTGCTAGGCCTTTCTTCCTAGTCTGTCTTAGTCTGGAAGCTCCACTGAAACCTGTCCACCATAGGTGACCATGTTGGTATTTGAAATACTGGTGTCTTAGGCTGGGTTCTCTAGAGAAGCAAAACCAATAAAGCATATAAATATATATATTTAGAGAGAAATTTATAACAAGGAAATGGCTCAAATGATTGTAGAGGCTGTAACATCCAAAGTCTGTCAGTCAGGAAAGAGGCTCCTGATTCACGTAGCCACAGGGGCTGACAAACCCAAGACCAGCAGGTCAGAGAGCAGGGCTCTTGCTCACAGGCTGTGAAGACTGACAAATCCCAAGATTGGCATGCAAGACCACAGGTAAGATGCTAGCTCAAGCCCCAAGAACCAGAGGTCAGACGAACAGTTGCAGAGTCCAGAACAACAACAAAAAAAAACCCCGAGCCCTGCCAGAACATTCACCCACACTTGATGCAGGCCACACACCCAAGGAAACTCCCCTTCAACTGATTGGCTACTCACAGCAAATCCCATCATGGGGGTGATCACATACCAAATCTCAACAGGGAAGTGACCACAACATCACATGACTGCCAAAACATTGAGAATCATGGCCCAGCCAAGTTGACACACAATCTTAACCATCACATACCCCAACTAGTTAAAGAGGTTTTAATACTTCCACCCCACCCCATGTCTCACACAGCTGCTCAGTAGGTTCCAGTCAGGGGATCTACGCTACAAAGCATGCCTTCAGCACTTGAAAATGGAAGTTGTCCACAGACTTAGCAGCTGTTTTTGTTATGGACTACAGCTAAGCTGTGAGCCTACTCTAGGAAGATGTTGGCAGCCCTGAAGGGAAGAAAGCAGAGTAGGCAATATCTACAGCCAGAAAGACAGGCGTTTAATAGGTACCAAGAGGGGTAAATCTTTCCCTTCTATTAGGATCACACTAAAGGCTTCCCCTTGGGTGGTAAGAACAGCGGCTACTTTAGGTATTTTTCTTGGCTGCGTGTACCATATGTGCTGCCCTGGGGAGGTCACTTGAGGGGTTATGAGTAAAGTCACCAGTTTTGCTGTATGCCAGAAAAGGAGATCCACTTCCATCCCTTGTGATATAGCTGTCATTCTTTTCCATGTAAAGCATGACTGTCGAGGTCCTACATGCGGTAGGATGGTGGGCTCCCACATTAGCCTAATTAGCTCCTCTGACTCCAGAAGGATGAAGTAACCAATCCAACCCAGTGGGGTAAACCATGACAAATGCCAATACATGGTTTTACTTCCCGGCACCAGGTCCTGAGGTATTCAAAGGACCATGCCGTTTTTTTCTTGTAACAATCTTGGTGGATACACTTCTGGAGCCAGTGACATCATCTGTATCATTGTTGGAGGGTCACTCCGGGCTATTAGTCTGGCACATGGGGCTAAAGCCCCAGTGGGAACCAAATTAATCAACTTTAAAGTGTCAGACAGCATCCCGTCAGGGAAGCCTTGCCTGAAAGGTTCATATTTGTTATTTTAGAACACTGTTTTTCCTTTCCACCAGGCCTGTGGCCTGGGGGTTGTAGGGCAGGTGGTAATGCCATTGTACCTCATTCTCAGCTGCCCACTTGCACACATCCTGACCTGTAAAGTGTGTACTCTAGTCACTATCAATCCTTCAGGGTATTCCATACATAACACTCTATTCTTGTAATCCTTTTATTGTAGTAGTCTGTCTTAGTTATCTAGTACTACTCTAACAGAAATACCACAAGTGGATGGCTTTAACAAACAGAAGTTTATTGTCTCACAGTCTACTAGGCTAGAAGTTCCAATTCAGGGCACCAGCTCCAGGGGAAGTGTTTCTGTCTCCGTCGGCTCTGGGTGAAGTTCCTTGTCATCAATCTTCCCTTGGTCTGAGAGCTTCTCCAAGCAGGAACCCCAGGTCCAAAGGACACACCCTGCTCCTGGCACTCCTTTCTTGGTGGTATGTGGTCCCCCTGTCTCTCTGCTCGCCTCCCTCTTTTATATCTCAAAAGAGATTGGCTTAAGACACAGTCTAATCTTGTAGATTGAGTCCTGCCTCATTAACGTAACTGCCACTAATCCCATCCCATTAACATCATAGAGATAGGATTTATAATACATAGGAAAATCACATCAGATGACAAAATGGCGGACAATTACACAATACTGGGTATCATGGCCTAGTCAAATTGAAACAATATTTTTGGGGGATACAATTCAATCCATGATACAGCCTGATTTGCTTGTTTATACAGGAATGCCTGTTTCAAGCCAGTAACAGTTTCCACACAAATGAGAGTGCATTTTGCTATTTTGCTGGGAGGTAGGAGCCAGTCCATCACTGGCTGTGTTCCCTTATGTGTCTTTCCAGGTTTGTGGGGCAGACACCTTGGGTGTTGGCATGAACACACAGGGCAATTTTGTACAGCAGCCACTAAATCACTATATTTCACTGCTATGCCTGCTTATTTAGCTGTTTTCTAACCAACACCGGCACTACGGTGTCCTCTTTTCCAGTGCTTCCCCTTTGGGATGCACCATTCTGACTTGTGCTATAGCATCTGTTTCTTGGTTTCCCAGCAGGGAAAGAGGTGAATGGGCTGCTACATGAAAGACAGGTTAGCAACTGAGGTTTGGAGGAGATTGCAGATGTTCTGCCACAAGGCTTTTCCTCCCAGGACTTTACCCATTATTGTCCACTGTTTCTTATGCCGTTGGCCTATCCACATAGTTAACCCACAAGCTACCGCCCAACTGTCTGTGCACAGGGTTAAGGGCCAGGGTTCGTGGGTGATGACCATCTACACAGCCCTTAATTCAGCTTATTAATTGTTTTACCCTGAACTACTTTTAAACCAAATGGTATCAGTGGAGACATGCACAGCCACGCCATCCACAGTAGTGGCATACCTCAGCTAGAGCCATCTGTGTACCAGACATCTGCTGGCAACGGGCCTTACCCTCTCTTAGAAGAAAGAGAGGTGGCTCCAGTGGTCTGCTAGCCTGTGCTGGGAGGTCATCATGATATGCCACTAGACCAAGCACAGCCTGTAACCCTTGGGACAATGGACTGGTGGAAAGGGCACTCTGCTGTTGCAGGTATGCATGCTATTTGGTCAGCATAGCTGTCTGAGCAATAGCTAATGATGGCTTGGAAAACAGGCCATTGACCCACCCATTTATGGACAAAGCTGTGTGAAGGGTTACAGCTCTCACCCCTGTTAATGGCTCTACCTGGTGGAGAGCATTATAGGCTGCTAACAATTGTTTCTCCATGGGACTGCATTGGTTTTCTACTCCTCTCTATAACTGGGACCAAAAACCTAGGGGCGACTTTAGTTTCATCCTGATCTTGCCACAAAGCCCAGCCAAAGCCATCCTCGGTGCTGCGTATGTCTAACTGGAAGGGTAATCCTTCCCATATTGTACTTAACTCTTTCACTTGTGCAAAAAACACCTTTGCCTTTTCAAAAGCTTGCTGCTGTTCATTACCCCAATCCCAAGAAGCACCCTTTTTTAAACCAGTCAATAGAGTGGTCTCAAGCACTGGGCCAAGTGGGGAAAAAATACTCTCCAATACCCCAAAAACCCACAAAGGCCTGTACTTCTTTTGGCATCCTAGGGGTAGGGTAAGCTTATATTTTATCAATTATGGCTTCAGGTAACACATGGGTCTTATCTTACCAGACAACTTCTAGGAATTTTACTGACATTCCCAGCCTCTGACCTTTTGGGGATTCATGATCACCTCCTCTCCCCTGTAGGTGAATGATTAGGGCATCCAGACACTCCTGTAACAGAGACATATCTTCAGCAGTTAACATGATGTCATCAATGTAATGAAACCAATGGACAGTAGTGAGAAAGGGGAAAAGAATCAGATCCCTAGCAACCATACCATAGCAAATGGTAGGACTATGTAGATATCTCTGGGGTAGCACATGGAACATCCATTGCTGTCCCTCCCAGGTAAAGGCAAACTGGTCCTGAGTGGACAGGGCTAGAGAAATGCTAAAGAATGCATTTGGCCAGGTCTAATACAGTATGACACATGCCCAGGTCTCTACCAAGAGTTTCCAACAAGGAAGTTATGTTTGGAACTGCAGCAAGTATAAGAGTAAACAAATAATTTCTTTTATAAGGATCAGCACAAAGCTGGTTCCTACGAGGCAGAGGTCAAAGATGTCCCACGTGCCTAACTTTTCCAAGCTGCTGTACCACTCCATCTCTGACATCAACTTCTCCCTCTCACCTCAATACTCTTCCTCCTGTCTTTGGGTTCCCTAATTCACTGTAATGTCTCACAGAACTCACAAACCATATAAAGGAAATGGCTCACATGGTTGTGGAGGCTGACAAGTCCCAAAGTCATGGGTAGACCTCTCCCTGGCCCTCAGTCTCTGACCAAAGGCACTCAGCTTTGTTGCTCCATGGGCCAGGAAGCCTACTGCGCTGCCTCCTGTGAGTCTCTGCTGTGGGTTTCTCCTACTTTGGTGGTGGTGGGGTCTCCTCTCTGCTCTGGAATTAGCTCTTTTTTAAGGTAAAACTGACCAATCCCTTGGCAGGCCACAATTATTTTATTTGCACAGCCCCACCCAATCACCTGGGTGGGAGTCACAAGACCATGGCTAGAAAGGCCACACACAAAAGTAATTAATCACACTGCAAGGAGGGACCTTGTTAAGTTCCCTATAGTCAATGGTCATACACCAGGACCCATCTGGTTCCTTCACAGGCCACACAAGGCTATTAAATCACTGTGGGCTTCCTGGAGGATACTTACTCTTTTCAATTTCAAAATGGTTTCACTGATTTCCTTATGTCCTCTGAGCAATTTATATTGCCTGACGTCTACCACTGTTTGTGGTGGGGGCAGGCTCACTGGTTCCCATGCTGCGTTATCCCTCAAGACCACTTTTATCACCCTTATCCGCAGTAGGAATTTTCTCATAGACATAGCCAAAGTGTTCCATGAGGACATCCATCCCCAGAGTGTAGTCCAGTATTAGGGAAATATAAACTTGATATGGTTTAGGGGGAGTATTCCTATCTGTAGGGTCAGGAGTACCTGATGTACATGGATAGACTTTCCATTGTACTCATCAATTGCCAAGGGGGGGTCTTTGAAATCATTCAGGTTTTCCAAAGATAAGGGTACATTCTGCCCCTGTATCAGCTAGAGCTAGCATCTGCCTCTTGTTTGTTCTTGACCAACGTATTGTGACCTCTACATGGGGCCTCTGGCCCCCCTGCAGGGACCTGACTGCAGGTGACTTTGGCCCCACCCCTAGTCTTTAGGGATTGACAAGGTCCACCCAGTGGCAAGGGGCACGTCCCCGCAGGGGGCAGTGAAACCCAGAGGGCAGTATTGTTGCTCCAACTTCAGATTCTTGCATTTGGTTATCTTTCTTTTCTACTGCCATCTTGGCAGCCACTAAGTCCACCCCCATCGGCTTTTGGGTTACTTTCAAGGGGGCTTTAGACAGTTATCTTACAGTGTTTTCAGCCTTTCTTTTCTTTCTACAGGTCACACCTCCTCTCTAGCCCTCCCAGTTTCACCCAAGTCAGCTATGGCTTGTCCCACCTGGTAGACCTCTGGCCCACTAAGGGACTAACTATAGCCTATAGTGTGCTGTACCGGGAGGACGGGGCCACCTGTAGGATTTTTGCTTTCAGTCCTGCAGTAAAGAGTTCCTTGTCTGGTCCCCGGAAGTGCTCGGCATAAATGGCATGGCGCATATCTACCTACCATATTAGTTGCTGTAACTCTTCTACGAAAGACAACTTCCCAATGATACCTGGAAGATTCCCCTCATTTGGCCACACTTTTCTACTGTAAAAGATGATCCAATCCATGAGGGCATATATGCCCTCTGTGTTCGAGCTGCATATAAACACTGCCGGAGGGTAGGATGGGTGGTTATACTGTTCATTTTTTCTGCCTTGGTTCTATTTAAAGAGACACCGTATCCCCTGATACCCCACAGACATAACAACCAAGCTGCAATGGTTTCTTTTCCTTTCTGTTGGAATTTCTCACACAATCAACTCAGTCAGCTGGGGTGTATTCTGAATTGTCATTGAACTGGTGGACGAGATTTCTTGCCTGTGGTCATCAGGTTCACAGGTAGCTTTCATTATATGGGTAATGAGTGGCCATGCCCAGAGGGGCCACTCTGCAAAGCCAGGTTCTCTACTATCACCTCCACATGAGTTGCTACCAGACTCGCTCCCTCAAGCATTCATTCCAGTCATCTTTCATCAACACTGTCCTAATCTTTGCCTTTGGCACTTTCTCCCCCACCCCATCTTTATGAACCTGCAGGCGAGCGTTTTTAGTTGTTCATCCTGTTCATGGACGTGGCTGCTCAATATGTTAGTCATGGCCACATATGACTGCTGTACATTCCTTTCCAACTATAACTCTTCCTGCAAAGCTCTTATCTGTGCTTCAGCAGCTAGCTGGGTGTCAATGGTCAGCAGAATGGCCTACAGAAATGGCCACCCTACAGCCTCTGCTGCTTTCCTAGCTTCCTTTCCACACTTATAAAGGCTCGTGTCTCCCCACAACTGGGCTATGCTGCTTGGTGTTTTCAGGGTGTATGCATACTCTTGTGGAGGTTCACATGCATCAAGCATACAGGCCAAACCATGGATGGTGCTGGCCAACACAGGATTTCCTCCACAGAGGCCTCACTCCCACTTGATATTTCCTCGATTTCCTGGCTGGCTCACCAATTGTCCCGGCATGGACTGGTAATGTGAAACTTGCCTCCAAAAATGGAGGATGCCAAGAGACTGAAGAAAGAAGTGGGCAGTTCCAGGGTGTCAGCAGAGGAATTTATTAGGAAGACTTATATATGAGGCAGGTCCTGTGTGGCAGCAGGAATAAGCAGATCTCTGTATCCCCCAGTGGGGACACAGAGGTTTTACAGTGGTGGTAAACAATAGTGGCTACATGCCAGGGATGCCTCTAGACTTACATAAGGCTGCCTCAGTAAGAATTACATAAGAATGACTTAGTAACCAGCAGTGAACTAGCAGAAAGCAAAACATGTTTCCCCTTCACCATCTATTCCTATTTTATCAGGAGTTTTCCTTTTAATCAGAAATAAATGTTGAGTTTTACTAAATGATTTTTTAGCATCTATGGAGATGATCATAAGATTTTTTTATTGGTCTATTAATATGATGATTTAAAGTAATAAATCTCTTAATATTAAACTATGTGTTTAATATTCATTTGTAGGGTTTTCTATTGTTTAGTACAATCACTGGCTACACAATTTTCTGTTTCAAAATATAGAGCAATAAATGAGATCTTGTTATACGAATAGAAGAGGAGAGAAGAGCAGAAAGCATCATTAAGCAAAGATGAGAACTGTTAAGTCTTATGCTATAGCATGGTAGCGTGACTTGCAATGCAACAAGGCTTCTACTGATACTATGGAAAAGGAAGGTTTTATTTTGATTGTACTATGAATGGACCTGATGGAAACATACAGGAGACCACTGTAGTTCACAAAAATGAGGATAATCCTGGAAAATGAAAAGCTCAAATTTGAAACTTGATTTGTATTATTAGCAATACCTGGCAAAATCTGACAAAAATGGTATTTTGATTTATACCCACCCTAAGGTCCCTAGGTGGTGCAAACAGTTTGTGCTCGACTGCCAACCTAAAGGTTAGTGGTTCAAATCCATCCATCCACTATTTGGGAGAAAGTCCTGCTGATCTGTTTCAGTGAAGACTATAGCCTAGAAAATCCTATGGGGCAGTTCTACTCTGTCACACGAGGTCGCTATGAGTCAAACAACAACAACAGCCCCTCTCAAAACGTACAGACTACTTAAACTAAAAATGCACAGCTCGAATTTTTTTTAAGTCTTCTTTGTTAAGCTATTTAAAGGGTTTTGATTTTCATAGGATATTCAGAGCAATGCTGCTAATCTCAGCTTCGATAATAGGAGTGACGGATTTAAGAAGCCAGACATGTAAAGAGTTTGAGAAAGGAGTAAATGAATTAGGACATATTTACTTGCTTTTTAAATTAAATTTTCTTTATGCATATCCTTCATAATTTTTGAAGAAAAACATATACGCCCTTCTTTATAGATAAGAACATAAAATCAGATATGAGTTTTCTCTCCAAGAAAGAAAATTAAGGTCTAATTAATAAAATATCTGTACTGACTGGATTTGTTAGTATAAGAGAAATTTTTAAGAAATTATATTTAACTTTTACTTAAAGTATTTTCAAGCTTCTGACACCCAAGGAGAAAATAACTCCTTGTGATAATGAAATTGATTGATTTTTCTTTTCTTCTATGATCATTTAAATGCTTGAAATACAGGATAAATTACATATGTCATAAAATAATGGTTAGTATGATAATTAATGATGTTTCAAAACTTGTATCTGTTGATTAATTAAAAATAAATTTTTAAGAACTTTTAAGAGTTTATTTTATTCAAGGCTATAAAAACATAGCTTGTGATAAGGTGCACAAGAGAGAATTTTTCTGTTCTGCATCCGACTTTGGCGAGTGGCGTCTGGGGTCTTAAAAGCTTGCAAGTGGCCGTCTAAGATGCATCAATTGGTCTCAAACCACTTGGAGCAAAGGAGAATGAAGAACACCAAAGACACAAGGAAAATATTAGCCCAAGAGACATAAGGGCCACATTAATCAGAGACTCCATTAGCCTCAGTCCAGAAGAACTGGATGGTGCCCGGCTACCACCAGTGACGGCCCCGACAGGGAACACAACAGAGAGTCCCTGACAGAGCGAGAGAAAAGTGTGGAGCAGAACTCAAATTCACATAAAAAGACCACACTTGATGGTCTGACTGAGACCAGAGGAACCCCCGAAGCCATGGCCCCCGGACGCTTTGTTAACCCAGAACTAAAACCATTCCTGAAGCCCACTCTTCAAAGATTATACTAGAATCTAAAACATAAAATAATACTCGTAAAGAGTCTGCTTCTTAGTTCAAGCAGGTACACGAGACCAAACAGGCGGCTCCTGTCCGGAGGCAGGATGAGAAGGCAGGAAGGGACAGGAGCTGGTTGGATGGACACGGGAAACTCAGGGTGGAAAGGGGGAGTGTGCTGTCACATTACAGGGATTGTAACTAGTGACACATAACAATACGTATATACAATTTTGTATAAGAAATTGACTTGAGCTGTAAACTTTCACCTAAAGCACAATTAAAAAAAAAAAAAAAAGAATACGCAAAGAAAATTAAAATACAAAGGAGAGAGAGAGGGAATTTTTCTCTCTCCCTTCTGCAGAATTTATTTTGGTAAAGTGATATCTGATGCTTTTTCTTTTCTCTGAAACCATATTCATTGCAAAGTATTGTTGATTATTCTCTCACATTAATAAACTTAATTTTTTTTTACCTTAAACTTGCAATCCAAATACATGCCTGTTGTTCAGTTTAATCTTCAAAACACTTTGACACTTATTTTTGCCATTCTTATGTGTTCGATGACTTTTTTAACTGGGGAGAAATAATAAAGTGTGTGTGTGTGTGTATGTTTAATGCGTGTGATCAAAGTGGAAATACTGGCTGTTTGTGATAACACTGAACTGAGCTGGCCTGTTTTTACACGAATAAAGTGAATTTCAGCTTCAAAATTAAAAAACCAAGCTCACACTGCACGCCCCTCCCAACCTCCGCAATCAGAGGACGCTCAGTGGGCGGGGCGGGGCCGGGCTTGGCCCTCTTTAGATTGGGCCAAAATAGGAAACCATCGAGGGGTGGTCCTCCTGGTTCCTAGAGCAGAGACGAAAGTGTGCCGGCGAGGGAGAGCTGGCACTTAGCCGAGAGCTAATACCGTATTTGAGAGCGTTTGGCTCCTTCTGCGGGTCCTTGGCCGGGTGAGTGGTCACTGGTCTCCGGCCTAAGGCGGAACTGCGGCCCAGGGGTCTTGGGAGCAGGTGGTTCCCGCCGGTGCAGGGAATCCTTCTCCAAGCGAGGCATTGCGAGCTGGGGGCGGAGCCCGGGCCGGGAGGTGTCTTATGGGGCACGTGAAAGGGGTGAAGCTGTGGATCTAGTTAGCAGAACACAATTTAGTATTGCTAATTTTCATCCATTGAACACAATTTTAACTAGGTATTCAAAGCAGGCCTCTCTGAAAAGGTAGTATTTGAGCAGCAACGAAGGCGGTGAAAACACCCATGTGGCTTTGGGGGTACGAGCTCTGAAAGCAGGGGGACAGCAGTTGCAAAGGCCCTAAAGCTGGAGCTTACTTCGCATATTCAGGATACAGCATAGATACCAGAGTGGCTGGGGCGGAGTGAGCAAGGGTAAAATTTGTAGGAGATGACAACGGAGAGATTTGGAGAGAGCGTTTAGAATAAATGTGCATGTATTGTGCAAGGAATTTGGCCTTTTCGTTGGAGTGAAGACTCATTGAAGGGTTTTGAGGAAAGATCTCTAGCTGGGAACTCATAATGAGAATAGATTATAGGGGAAGAAGAATAGAATCGGAAATTTTGGAGACTTGCAAGTAATTCAAATGGGAGACAAGGACGTCTTGGGTCAATATTATGGTAGAAGTAGTTAGAAGTCGTCAGATTATTGATCTGCTTTGAAGGTAGAGCCAACAGGGTTTGCATTGGATCAGATGTGGTGTGTGAGAATATGAGAGAAGGCAAAGATGAATCCCAGGTTTTTGGCCTGTGGATGGAAGATATTGGTGGAAAGATTGGGACCTTATGTAGGTTAACTCTGCATGTCTCAGTTTCCTTCTCGCTGCAATGAAGTTAGTAATAGTATCTTCTCCATAAGGTGTGTGAAGATAAAATGAATTAATATATGTAAAGCATATAGAACAGTTGTGCTGGCTTATGCTTTTTACTATTATTGAGACATGAAATATGAGTGGACATTAATGAGAAGAAAATTGGAAGATTCAAGAATGTTCCAGGCAGTAGTAGTAAGATGTGTAAGGACCCAGGAGCAAGAAAGTATTGCAAGTTTGAGGAACTGAAAGTGGTTCGTTAGATCATAAGAAAATTTTAAATCATATTATTTGGTTTAAACAGGATCCTAGGGGTAGTGGTGAGCCATTAAATGTAATACACATGGCATTAAATGTAATACACACGTATTTCTGCTTTAGAAAAATCATTCTCTGCAGTATGGAAAATAGACTGGTGTATCAGAAAGACCAATCACAGTAGTCTGTGTAGGAGAAGGTGGTGGAAAAGGAGATGAGAGATATTTAGGCAATAGAATCAATAGAACTTGATTGATCAATGCACAAAATATGAAAGGACAGGGGAAAGGTCAGTTTTCTGGCACAAATGACTGAGTAGATGGAGCTCTCCCCAAAAACAGTTTATCAAATTACTTATTATATGTTGTGTTTGCTATATTTAATCACACCATAGATATGAGCCACCACTAATTCATCGTCCTATGCTTTATACCAAACATTTATTTTCTGGTTAATAATCATATCATCACTTTTAGGTCCCTAGGTGGTGCAAATGATTTGCACCAGACTGCTAAACTGAAGATTGGTGTTTTGAACCCACCCGGCTGTACCAGGGAAGGAAAGGCCTAGTGATCTGCTTCTGTTAAATTACAGCCAAGAAAACCCTATGGAGCAGTTCTATTCTGTAACACATGGGGCCGCCATGAGTTGAAATCAACTCAATGGCAACTAACAACAACAATCATCACTTTCTTGGACTTTTTCACCTCCATTAAGAATAGTAGGATTTGACTTCTTAATTTTAAGTCCATTTTTTGACAAAGGAAAAAATTTATGAGCTGGGGAGTGTTACTATGTATACAAGCAATAATACATAGCAGCAGTATTCATTTGGAGCATAGCCAGGCACAACCACTAATTGAGTGGGTCTCTCCCCAACACACACACTGATGCACTCCGCACACTGATTCAAAGGCATGTGTCAGTAGTTGGCAGGATGTTAATTCACTGATCTTTAGAGTCACTCAAGAGTAGTCAAAACCAAGAATGCTAAATCCTCACCCACATAACCAAGGGCCTGGTCCAAGGGATGGTGGTATAGTACCATTCTCTGAGTTCATTTTTGACATGTTGAATTTGAGAGGTTTTTGTAGGATAGCCAGGTACCAGATAGTCAAAAGGAAATACAGATCTGGCACTCTTGAGAGATCTGGGCTGAAGAATAAGTAAATCATCAGCTTAAAGATGGTAATTGAAGTCACAAACATACTTATTCTCTATATTACTGGGCTCTTTCCACCACCCACACTTACAGAAATTGACCTCCTTGGCCTTCTGGACACTACTGTTTCTGTTCTCCTACCTCTCCTTCTCACTTCTTTTCCTTACATGTAGGTGTTTCCTAGGGTTTCAGCTCCACGTAGCCTTTTCCCAGCCGTAACTACTGCCCTGAATGTTCCAGGCTTTCCAATAGCTCTGTACTCAGATTATTCTCTCTGTTTGGAAAACCCTTTCCCCATTTCTTTGCCTGACTAACTTTCAGTTGTCTGTTAAGACTCAGAAGGACTCACCTCCAGGAATTGGGAATTAGGTGCTTTACTTTTGTGTCCTGCTAGCATTCTCTACCTACCTTCATCATGGCATTTTATACACTGAATTGCAGTTGCTTATTCACCTAATGTTTCTTGAGAAGCAAATTGGTACTAGAGGCCAGGAATTTGTCTTTCATCTCTGGCACATAGTAGACCAACAGTCTACTGTGTCAGGCATGTCTGCCACAGAGTAGACCATCAGTAAATGAGATAAGTTGTGAATATGTTCTTTCAGTTAATTCTAGTGATTGGATTTAATTAATATATAAGTAGTTATGTTTATTTTGTGTTTTTTTTTTACCTCAACTTTTTGAGAATTTTCTTATCTACAGAAAAGTTGAAAGAATAGTACAATTAATAACTATATACCCATGTCTCAGCAATTGTGAACTTCCTGCTGCATTTGTATGCACACACTCTCTACACGCACACTTTTTTTATGAAATATTTGAAAGTAAGTTTTTAGTATGCATCTCCTAAGAATAAGATTATTCTGTTAACCTCAGTTGCCATGAGACCCAAAGAACTGCATGGTGCCTGGCTACCATTACTGAACATTTTGATCAGAGATTCTATGGAAGAGTCCTGATCAGAAGGGGGAAAATGCAGAACAAAATTTCAAATTCTTATAGACTCTAGACTTTCTGGAGCCATAGGGGCTGGATGAACCCCTGAAACTATTGCCCTGAGATAATCTTTAAAACCTAAACTGAAAATATCCCCTGAGGGCTTCTTAAAACCAAACAATAATTTAGCGTAACTAATGAAAAATGTCTGCCTTGAGCATTATGCTGTTTTAAGAAATATATATGGGATCAAAGTGACAACAGCAACTCAAAAGATAAGATAGGAACCTTAGGGACAGTGAGTTTATGTTAATGGAGGAGGAACAACTCAGAAAAGGAGGGTGAGAATGGTTGCACAAGTTGAAGAATGTAATCAACATCACTGAATTGTACATGTAGAAACAGTTGAATTGGAGTATGTTTTGCTGTGTATATTCTCAACAACAACAACAAAATAAAAATAAACTATATGTTTATATATATATGTATACATATATATGAATATTCTCTTACATGACCATAAAAACATTACCCTACCTGAGAAAATTTTATACCAGGGATCAGCAAACTTTTTCTGTAAAGGGCCAGATAGTAAATTTTTGGCTTTGTGGATCATACCATGTGGGTGGAAACTACTCATATCTGCTGTGGTAGTGAAAAAGCAGATGTACACAGTATGTAAACAAATGGATGTAGCTGTGTTCCATTAAAGCTTCCAGGGCTGTATTTGGCCTACTGGGCTGTAGTTTGCCTGCCCTGTTCTAAGATACCATTCTTATTTATATTTTCCTAATTCTTCAAAGAATTATTTTCTCTTTTTAATCTAAGAGCCACATTTCACAGATTGCATTTAATTGTGTCTCTTAAATCTAGAACAGTACCCTCCCCACACTCTCTTTTTATTTTCATGAAATTCTTTGTTTTAAAAAGTCCAGGCCTGTTATAGAATGAGCTGCATTCTGAATTTATCTGAAAGTACCCTCATTATTAGTTTCATGTTAAATATTTTTAGTAAAAATGCTGCACAGTTGATGAGGCAAATGATGTCAGATTGTCTTATTATTGGGGTTGCTGAGTTTGATCATTCGGTTAAGTTTGTGACTTGGACGTCTCTATTTTTCCCTTTGTAATTAGTAAGCAAGCAGTGTGGTGATATTTTGAGACTGAGAAAGTCCTGTCCCCTGCTCATTTTGCTCATTTTACCCAGTGATTTTAGCACCGTTTGTTCCTTGACTGAACTATTTCATCAGGGCTATAAAATACTGATTTTATAAATCTATTATTCCTTCTACATTAGTTAGCAATCTTCTGTAAAAAAGAGCTTTCTTATTTTGTATGTATGTTCCTTTTTTAGAAATAGTTGTGAGGAGAAAAAAATGGATAGTAGCAATCGGGAATGTATAAAGCCAACAAAGGATATTACTATTGTTGTTATTATTGTTACTACCACTATTACTGTTTCTGGTTAATGTTGTTGTACTTTTAGGAGTATCCCTGAGGAGACAGTCAAAAGAAAGTTATCCAGAACAGGGCAATCTGAAGCTGGGGATGGCAACAGTATTGGTGAGTGCTCATTCCTTGGCTTCCCTGAATCTGAAGAAAGAGGGGCTTTGGTGGTGAGGGAGGATCACTTCTCTGCTTGGAAACAGGGATTCAAACTGCAAAGAAACAGCAAAGGTCTTGGACAGGAGCTGTTGTGCAAATGATTCAGACAGTTGTTCTATGAAGAGACCACAGGACCTCAAGAGATGCTGAGCCAGCTCCGGGAACTTTGCCATCAGTGGCTGCAGCCTGAGACTGACACCAAGCAGCAGATCCTGGAACTGCTGGTGTTGGGGCAGTTCCTGACTGTCCTGCCTAAGGAGCTCCAGGCCTGGGTGCAGGAGCATTACCCAGAGAACAGGGAGGACGTGGTGGTTGTACTGGAGGATTTGGAGCTAGAGCTTGGAGAAACAGGACAGCAGGTGGGAAGGGTCAGGTGTGCTTTTTTGCAGAAAAGCAGGAATTGAGACCTCTGATCAGAGAGGTAGACATGAGCTCACCAGTGGGAGGAGAATTGCTAACTTTGGTTCAGTTTCTTTTCAGTCTGGCTGTTCATTTCTATCGTTTTCACCTCAGCCTTACCTGTTCCCTAATGGGAAGAAACAGAATGAGCTCCAGATTCCCCAGTCCATTGCCTTTGCCCCTCTGTGGTTTCTCTTTGTTCTCTTTTCTAACATGGAATTATTTTTCTGAACAGCAGTTCCCTCCTAAGCCCACTTGTACCTAATTGTCCCTAGGACTCAGACCAGGCAAAGAAACAGAAAAGGCTTGTGGAGGAGATGGCCCCTCTGAAAACAGTGCAGGAGCAACAGGTCCAGCTCAAGTATGAAGTCCCAAAGCCTGAACAAGAAAAGGGTAAGAAATAGATTGCATCTTCTTGTGAGTGAGATGTGGTGGGCTATGTATTTCTTCTTGAAACCCTGCTCAGCACCCTTGATGTTTGGCTCTTTGTTTTTTGTTTTGAGTAAGTTATTGAAGTATAATTTGTTGTTGTTGTCATTAGGTGCTGTCAAGTCAGTTCCCGCTAATAGCGACCCTGTGTACAACAGAATGAAACACTGCCTGGTCCTGCGCCATCCTCACAATCGTTGCTATGTTTGAACCCATTGTTGCAGCCACTGTGTAGTCCATCTCATCTAGGGACTTACTCTTTTTCACTGACTCTCTACCTTGCCAAGCATGATGTCCTTCTCTAAGGACTGGTCCCTCCTGATAACATGTCCAAAGTACGTGAGACAAAGTCTCGCCATCCTCACTTCCAAAGAGCACTCTGGCTGTACTTCTTCCAAGATAGACTTGTTTGTACTTCTGGCAGTTCGTAGTATATTCAGTATTCTTCACCAACACCACAATTCAAAGGCATCAATTCTTCCTCGGTCTTCTTTATGCATAGTCCAGCTTTTGCATACATATGAGGCAATTGAAAACATCATGGCTTGGGTCAGGCACACCTTACTCCTCAAAGTGACTTCTTTGCTTTTCAACACTTTAAAAAGGTCTTTTGCAGCATATTTGCCCAGTGCAATACGTTGTTTGATTTCTTGACTGCTGCTTCCATGAACATTGTTTGGGAATCCAAGTAAAATGAAATCCTTGACAACTTCAGTTTTTTCTCCATTTATCATGATGTTGCTTATTGGTCCAGTTGTGAGGATTTTTGTTTTCTTTATGTTGAGGTGTAATCCATACTGAAGGCTGTAGTCTTTGATCTTCATCAGTAAATGCTTCAAGTCCTCTTTGCTTTCAGCAAGCAAGGTTGTGTCATCTGCATATCACAGGTTGTTAATGAGTTTTCCACCAATCCTGATGTTGTGTTGTTCTTCATATAGTCCAGCTTCTTGGATTATTTGCTCAGCATACAGATTAAATAAGTATGGTGAAAAGATACAGTGCTGACACATATCTTTCCTGATTTTAAACCATGCTGTATCCGCTTGTTCTATTCTAACAACTACTTCTTGGTCTATGTGCAGGTTCCTCGTGAGCAAAATTAACTATTCTGAAATTCCCATTCTTTGCAATGTTACCCATAATTTGTTATGATCCACACAGTCAAATGCCTTTGCATAGTCAATAAAACACAGGCAAACATTTTTCTGCTACTCTTTGCTTTCAGCCAAGATCCATCTGACAACAGCAGTGAGATGCCTTGTTCCACATCCTCTTCTGAATCTGGCTTGAATTTCTGGTGGTTCCCTGTGGATGTACTGCTGCAACCATTTTTGAATTATCTTCAGCAAAATTTTACTTGCATGTGATATTAATGATATTGTTGGATAATTTCTGCATTCTGTTGGATCACCTTTCTTTGGAATGGGCACACATATTGATCTCTTCCAGTTGGTTGGCCAGGTAGCTGTCTTCCAAATTTCTTAGCATAGACAAGTGAGCACCTCCAACACTGCATCTGTTTGTTGAAACATCTCAATTGGTATTCCATCAATTCCTGGAGCCTTGTTTTTTTGCCAGTGCCTTCAGTGCAACTTGGACTTCTTCCCTCAGTACCATCAGTTCTTGATCATATGCTACCTTCTGAAATGGTTGAACATTGACCAGTTCTTTTTGATACAGTGACTCTGTGTATTCCTTCCATCTTCTTTTGATGCTTCCTGCATCGTTTAATATTTTCCCCTTAGAGTCCTTCAGTATTGCAACTCGAGGCATGAATTTTTTCTTCAGTTCTTTCACCTTGAGAAATGCCGAGCATGTTCTCCCATTTTGGTTTTCTAACTCCAGGTCTTTGCCCATGTCATTATAATACTTTTCTTTGTCTTCTCGAGCCGCCCTTGAAAAGCTTCCGTTCAGCTCTTTTACTTCATCATTTTTTCCTTTCACTTTAGCTACTCTGTGTTCAAAACCAACTTTCAGAGTCTCTTCTGGCATCCATTTTGGTCTTTTTTTTTTTTTAATGGGTTTTTGCTTTCTTCATGTATATCTTTGATGTCATCCCAGACTCGTCTGGTCTTTGGTCATTAGTGTTAAATGTGTCAGATCTATTCTTGAGATGGTCTCCAAATTCAGGTGGAATATAGTCAAGGTTGTATTTTGGTTCTCATGGACTTGTTTTAATTTTCTTTAGTTTCGACTTGATCTTGCATATGAGCAATTGATAGTCTGTTTTGCATCCAGCTCCTGGCCTTATTCTGACTGTTGATATTGAGCTTCTCCATCATCTCTTTCCACAGACATAGTCGATTTGATTCCTGTGTTTTCCATCTGGTGAGGTCCACGTGTATAGTTGCCATTTACATTGTAGAAAAAAAGTACTTGCAATGAATAAGACATTGGTCTTGTAAAATTCTGTCATGTGACTTCTGGTGTTGTTTCTGTCACCAAGGCCATATTTTCCAACTACTGATCCTTCTTTTTTTCTGACTTTTGCATTCCAATGTCCAGTAATTATCAATGCATGTTGAGTGCATGTTTGACCAATTTCAGACTGTAGAAGTTGTTAAAAATCTTCAGTTTCCTCATCTTTGGCATTAGTGGTTGGTGTGTGTATTTGAATAATAATTGTATTAACTGGTCTCCCTTATAGGTGTATGGATATTATCTTATCTCTGACAGTATTGTACTTCAGGATAGATCTTGAAATGTTCTTTTTGACGATGCGTGCAACGCCATTCCTCTTCATTTTGTCATTCCTAGCATAGTAGACCATATGATTCTTTAATTTAAAATTGCTAATTCTAGTCCATTTCAGCTCACTAATGCCTAGAATATCAGTCTTTATGTGTTCCATTTCATTTTTGACAGCTTCCAATTTTCCTAGGTTCATACTTCATACGTTCCACATTCCGATTATTAACGAATGTTTGCACCTGTTTCTTCTCGTTTTGAGTCGTGCCACATCAGCAAATGAAGGTCAGAAAACTTGACTCCATCCACATCATTAGGGTTGACTTTACTTTGAGGAGGCAGCTCTTCCCCAGTTGTGTTTTGAGTGCCTTCCAACCTGAGGGGCTCATTGTCTGGTACTGTATTAGACAGTGTTCCATTGCTATTCATAAAGTTTTGCACTGGCCAGTTTTTTTCAGAAGTAGACTGCCAGGTCCTTCTTCCTAGTCTGTCTTAGTCTGGAAGCTCAGCTGAAACCTGTTCACCCTGGGTTACCTTTCTGGTATTTGAAATACCAGTGGCATAGCTTCCAGTATCACAGCAACACGCAAGCCTCCACGGTATGACAAACTGACAGACGTGTCGTGGGAGGTATAATTTACACACAGTAAAATTTACCCTTTTTAAGTGTACAGGTCCGTAAATGAGTTTTCACAAATGTGAAACAATTATAGTCTCGTAATTACCACCACATTGAAGATATAAAAGATTTTCATCATCCCAGAAATTTCCCTTCTGACCTTCCCTTGGTGTTTTATTCAGCTGAAACCAAAGTCCTGTACTGTCAAGGCTTTCACCTTGTTCTTCTCCCCCATACTGTAGAGAGGAATAAAAAAAAGTAGTGCTAGTTTCTCATCCAAGGCAAAGAATCCCAGCCACATGCTTCATTACTCATTTTTTTTTCCTTCTTCATGTTATAAATGGCTACTGTGTTTTATTTCTAAATGTCAGCTTGGGTTATTATTTTGCTGTACTACATTTTCTTTGTCATTGAAATTCCTCTTTCCAATTTCTGTCCCTTAAATTTTTCTTTCTCTTTCCAGACTGATACAAACTCTGCTTCTCTTTTTTTAGTGTCATCTTAATACTCCCATTGAGGTTGTTACCTCCTATTCATTCTTGATCATTTAAACACAAATTCAGTAGTGTTGGACTCTAGCTTGAAACCCTTCATTGAGCTGGGTAGTTTTATTCTCTCTACTTTTTTGAGATGTTTGAAAATTTTATCGTAAAAAGCGAAACATAAAAATAAGGGAAAAAAAAAATCAAAACCCATTAACTTCAGTGACTCCCCATTGCCATTAACAAAAGTACCACATGGCCTGGTCTGGTATCTGCTGACTTCTCAGCATCACTTCTCAGCTGGTCACTAGGGTGACCAACTTGTTGAGACTTTTAGCATTGAAAGTCACATCTCCTGGGAAACCCTTCAGTCCCAGGCAAATCAGGACAGTCACCCTGTGTCCCCCCTCTCATGCTATATATTGCTATCTTGCTGAACTATATTCCATTTCTCATTTGCCCCTTGCTGCTTCTCTTTCCTGAGCCTCTCCTGCCTTGTTTCCTCTGTCTGGATCACTTTATCCTCACTCTCCCTCACTAATTCCTATTTATCCTTCAGTGCATATTTTAGATATCATTTCCTCTATCCTTCCTTAAGTCCCCCAAGTCTGGGTTAGTTTCCCTGTCTATGCTCCTTGAGACCCAAGATTTTTCCTATTATAGAGCTGATCACATTATTTTATAGTTACTAGTTTACAGACTAAAAGGGTAGGGACTTAATTTTGTTTCCTAAATCTGCTACAGTCCCTGGCTTAGAGTAGACAATAAATGTGTATTTGAGGAATGAATGATTATATATCTAAAAGCATCCCTTACCTACTAGCTACTTCCCTGTTCAATTTTTGAGTCTGCTTCAAAGATCACCTTCTTCTGGAAGCCTTCTGAGTAAAGTAGCTGAAAGAGAGGGACCTACTTTTTCTGAATAGCATTGCAGAAATGGATTTATGCCATGTAATCAATGGTTAATGTATATCTTAAATACGAAGTGACTGCAGTGACAGTATATTCTTGAAAATATTCCTTTCCCTGTAGCTCTGTTGAAACCCAGAGGGATTAAGTTACCTTTCTAAGATTAGTCGGCTTGTCAGTGACAAAATTGGCACCATGTCTACATTTCTTTATTTTTAAAGTGTTATCATTCTGTCATCCCTTTCTTATTGACCCCAGAGTCCTTAATTGACCTTTCTTTTCTACTCTCCATGTGGCAAACCATTTTCAAGAATGTACAACCATATCCTTTAGGATGGTTTGTTTGCTTGCTTGCTAGCTTCTGTGTGTGTTCATGTGTCTATATCTCACATGATAAAACTAAAACTATTTAAAATAAGTTCCTTCCCACCACAATCCCCTATCCCTTCCCCAAAAGCAGCCACTGTTAATAATTTCTTGTGTATTGTTCCATATATATATATGTATATATGTATATGTATATATATGCATGCATATATATATTCTGTACATACACAGCATGTACAGACTTCACTTTGCACACATGCTTGATTTAAAATTTTTCCTCGTTGCAGATTTCTTTCCCCACGCATTAAAAAAAAGTGACTGGTGGTACATATTTAATGTTTCAGATGAGGAGAGAAGGAATGAGAATGGGAAGCTGGTCATTGAGACAGACTCTTGCAGAGGAGTGGAATCATCTGGGAAAATATCTGAACCTGTAGAGGCTTGTTATGAGTACTCTAACTTGGAAAGGCAGCAGGCAAAACCCATGGAGAAGCCTGACTATAAATGCTCCAGATGTGGGGAGGGATTCGTTCAGCACTCAGACCTGATAAAACATGAGGGAGTGCACATGGGAGAAGAGCTCTGTGATTCTGAAGTGTGTCACAGTTCTATTCTTACTGGACATCAGAAAATTCGCTCTAGAGAGAAAGGTCATCAATGTCACCAGTGTGGGAAAGCCTTTCAGAGGAGTTCACACCTTGTCAGACATCAGAAAATCCATCTTGGTGAGAAGCCTTATCAGTGCAAAGAGTGTGGAAAAGTCTTTAGTCAGAATGCAGGCCTTTTGGAACATCTCAGAATCCATACTGGAGAGAAGCCTTATTTATGTAGCCATTGTGGAAAGAACTTCAGGCGCAGCTCTCACCTTAATCGACACCAGAGAATTCACAGTCAAGAGGAGCCCTGTGAGTGCAAGGAGTGTGGAAAAACTTTTAATCAGGCCCTGCTCCTCACCCACCATCAGAGAATCCATAGTCACTCAAAAAGTCATCAGTGTAATGAGTGTGGGAAAGCCTTCAGTTTGACCTCGGACCTTATTCGACATCACAGGATTCACACTGGAGAAAAACCTTTCAAGTGTAATGTGTGCCAGAAAGCCTTCCGACTAAACTCACACCTTGCTCAACATGTGAGAATCCACAATGAAGAAAAACCCTATGAGTGTAATGAGTGTGGAGAAGCCTTCAGGCAGAGGTCAGGCCTTTTCCAACATCAGAGATACCACCACAGAGATAAACTGGCTTGATGAGGTATCCTCTCCTTATAGAAAATCAGAGAGGGATATGCTGGTAATCTAACAACACTTTGGGAAAAGTCTCTCTAACCAACTCTGGCATCAGAGAATTCTTTGGGGCCAAGTTGGAGGCTGCTTGCCTTCCATTCCCTCTCATTTTAGTTTCCTCTCCTTTGTTTTCCTTGACGTCAGCTTTGGACCACAATGTAACCTGACCCTATGAATGCCAGTAAATTTCCATTAGTCAGAAAAGACTGCCTTAAACTTGCCTAAGCCAGATTTGGCACACCCTGCATGCACAGAAGGGCCAGCTATGGCTGTTGGTTGACCTCGACAGAGAATGCAGCAACAGGTGGAACGAATCAGAAGGAAAATCATCATCCAGACCCCATTCCAAAGAGAGAGGTCCGACGAGAACCATATCACCTTCTGTTTCCTGGCCGCCATAATTCCTGTAACATCTTCCTTCTAGAATTTTCCCTCCCCAGTACGCCTGTCTGGCTGCCATCTTGCTGCCCAAATCACATATAAGCCCTGCTTTCCCATAGCTCGGGGAGTCGGATCCGAGGAACTTCCTCCCGGCTCCTTGCTCTGTGCATTGCAATAAAGTTACTTTCTCTTTCTCAAAGGCTGATGTCCAGATTATTGGCAGGTCTGAGCGCACCAGCCAAAACCTACCTTCTAGGGTTAGGCAACAATTTTTGGGACCCAATGTGGGGCCAGAGGGTCACACAGACTCTCCGTCTGGAGACCAGCACCCCCTCGACCACAAGTGCAACCTCCATTGACCCTCAACGCACACCCAGCCTTTTGTTCAGGAGGATCAGGTGGGTCTCCTACCTGCAACTGAGATGGTGACCAGCCCAAGGCACTTTTACTTTGAGAATTAGAAACTAACTCAGGTATGGACATCCACTAGGTAAGTGCCCTTGAAATTTCCCTTTTTAAGTGTAAGTGCCTGGGATTGCAGGTAGGGAAGTATCTGGAGGACTGAAAGTAGGACTAAGACATCCCCGTTAAAGGGGATTGAAGCACTGCTGAGACATCCTCGTTACTTGGTCCCCCAGTCGATGGCAGAGAATGGGCAGCCTAGTTTCTGGTTGACCTTGGTCAGGCTCCGGTTCTGGTTCTGGTCCTGAATGAGAGCGTGTATGGGAGTGAGATATTGGGAACCAACATGGTGTCCCTGAATATTCCCCCTTAGGTTGCATACTTAAAAACTGGTCTTTTGTAATGCTGCCTGGCCCCAGTACCAGTTGGAGTTTGCAAAAGAGAGGGAAAATGGGATGAAATCCCCTACGTACAAACCTTTATGTCTCTTTGGCAAAATAAAAGCCTACAAAAACAGTGTAAGCTGATGGTGCAGAGTGCAGGGGAAGAGGGAGGCAGAGATAGGAAAGCTCTGGTCCTTCCAGACCCAGAGAGCAATCCATACCCCCTTCAGCCTTTTGCCTCCACCTGTGCCTCCTCCTCCTTATGCACTTGGGGTTGTGGGACCTGGTCTTTGCATGGCACCAGCCCCGGTGGCCCTCACCAGCAGCAGCCAGTACCCCTTTGGCAGAACCCTCCGGCACCCCTCCGGTGAATTGCTTGCCAGCCCCTCATGAGTCAGGAACTCCCCGTCCTGCCCAGGGAATAGTCTCCCCAGTGCACACCCGTAGTGGGGTGCAATTTGCCAAGGATCCACCCAAGTCTCCTCAGAGCAGTTTCTGCTGAGACAAATGCCTGCCGTACTGGATCACAACAGCTAGCTTAGAGGGTTTATCTAGGTCCATACACTGTTCTCTACCACTGACCTGTAGATGACCCAAAACGCACAGCAGGTTTATTTGTGTCCATCTTTGCAATGTATCACCGTAATTGGGCTGACTGTCAGTCACTCCTAAATATTCTTTTAACTCCAGAAAAACAGAGGATGGTCTTAGAAAAGGCACACCAAGAGGCCAACAGATTGCATAACCTCAACCCTCAGAATGATATTAGACTCCCGGGACCCCAAGCTGTACCTTCCATAAATCCATGCATGCTGGGACCCAAATGATCAGCTGGGGCTAGGACAGCTAGAACATTATAAAAACTGTTTGATAATTGGTTTACTGCAGAGGGCCCCAAAACAGATGAGCCTTGGAAAAGTTCAGGGTGTACAACAAGGCCCCAAGGAAAATCCCTCCAGCTTCCTAGAATGGGTATACGAAGCATATTGGCAGTTTACTGATATCCCAGAAGACCCAGAGAATGCTAGGCTAGTAAATATGACTTTTCATCAGCCAGAGTGTCCCCGACATTAGGCGAAACTTCCGAGGTTAGAAGGAGGTCAGCTGATGACTTGGGTTGAGGGGGCCCAGGGGCTCCCCTGCAGACCATGCAGCCAATCCCCATCTCCCACAAGGATCCCCAGGTTGTGTTAACAAGGAAAGGACAACTTACTGAATTCTTAGTGGACGTGGGCACAACCTATTACTTCATGCCATCTAGAAAGAAAGAGGGCTCTTAACTTCATGTAAGAAATAAACATGCAGAAGAGATTCTGGCCCTTCTGGAAGCAGTAAATTTACCAACACTGACGGCAGTTATAATTGCCCAGGGCACTAGAAGGGAGAGTCTCTCATAATTAAAGGAAATCACCTTGATGATCTGGCGGCCAAACAAGCTGCCAGGATAGATACCCCTGCCACCTGCCTTGCTTGAAACCCTCAGTCAGCAATGTGTCACCTGTGCGAAGAATAGTCCAAAAACAGGCCCACCACCTCCTATGCCTGGGGTACAAGCCAGCAGGACCTGACCCAGAGAAGACTGGCAAGTGGACTTCATGGTTATGCCAACGGCTACAAGAGGTTTCAAGTATCTTTTAGTGTTTGTAGATACCTTAACTGAATGAGTAGAAGCCTTTCCCTGCTAAACGGAAAAGGCATCCGAGGTAAGCAAAGCGCTCCTCGATGAAATTATTCCTAGATTTGGCCTACCTTACTCAATTTAAAGCAATAATGGAGGAGCTTTTGTATCCAAGGTTACTCAGGAAGTTTCAAGGCATTTAGGAATCCGGTGGAAATTACATGCTTCCTGGAGGCCATAGTGGACTGGAAAAACAGAGAAGAAGCTTTGCCAAGAGACCAGCCTGCCCTGGATCAAACTGCTACACATTGCCCTGTTGAGAGTCCAGGTGACCCCTAGAAGCAGGCTCCAGTTGAGCCCCTGTGAAATGCTGTATGGGAGACCTTTCCTTAAGGCAGCCTGGGGATGTAATGCTTCAGATTTTCCTCAAGTAGTCCAGGAACTTAGTGTTTCCAGGTACCTTAGGTCACTATATGTGACTCTGAAAGCTATTAACCAGTATGCTTCTAGTCATATGTTCTTTCCCACAGATTGAAGTGGGAATGCGAGCCTCCAGAAGACTTAAGACTACTCTTTAAGAAGCAGCCTCAACCTACAGATAAGTGACCTACATCTACCTCTTTCTGCTAGTAGCCATTTCCACCTTATAAGTCTTCTTTGCCTGCTACCCCCAGGAGCTAATCATGTTCTTAATATTTGGTCCTTGCCTGTTAAAATTCAAACTAGGTCCCACAACAAAAGTATTAGCCCAAGAGACAGAAAGGGCCGCATAAACCAGAGACTTCATCAGCCTGAGACCAGAAGAACTAGATGGTGCCTGGCTACCACAACAGAGAGTCCCTGATGGAGCAGGAAAAAGGTAGAGTGTAGAACGCAAATTCTAGTAAAAAGACCAGACTTGATGGTTTGATTGAGATTCGAGGGATCCTGGAAGACATGGCCCCTTGGCTCTCTCTCAGCCCGAAACTAAAACCATTCCTGAGGCCAACTCTTCAGGCAAAGATTAGACTGGACTATGGGACATAAAATGATACTCGTGAAGAGTGTGCTTCTTAGCTCAAGTAGGTACTTGAAATTACATGAGCAGCTCTCGTCCGGAGGTGAGATGAGAAGGCAGAGAGGGTCAGGAGTTGTTTCAATGGACATGGGAAATCCGGGGTGGAAAGAAGAGTGTGCTGTCACAGTATAGGGAGAGCAAGTAGGGTCACAAAACTATGTATAAATTTTTGTATGAGAGACTAACTTGAATTGTAAACTTTCACTTAAAGCACAACAATAAAAAGAAAAAAAAAATTTCAACCTAGGTCCCTAAAACTCCACCCCATGTCAGCAGGAAGTAGCCAGATGAGTCACCGACCCTTATCCCTTAAGATTAAGGAATTGCTACAACTCGAGGGGGGACTGTAACCTGATCCTATGAATGGCGGTAAATTTCCATTGTAAGACTTCCTTAAACTAGCCCAAGCCAGATTTGGCCCACCCCACATGCACAGAAGGGCCAGCTGTGACTGTTAATTGACTTCAACAGCAGGCACAGCAACAGGTGGAACGAATCAGAAGGAAAATCATTACCCAGACCCCATTCTGAAGCAAGAAGTCTGACAAACCATGTCACCTCCTGTTTTCCTGGCCGCCATAATTCCTGCAGCGTCTTCCCTATGTATTCCTTCCAGAATTTTCACTCCCCAGTATGCCTGCACAGCCACCGTCTTGCTGCCAATATCACCTATAAGCCCTGCTTCCCCATAGCTCGGGGAGTTGGATCTGAGGAACTTCCTCCTGGCTTCTTGCTCTGCGCGTTACGCTGAAGTTACTTTCTCTTTCTCAAAGGCTGGTGTGTAGATTATTGGCAGGTCTGAGTACACTGGACAGAACTCACCTTCTAGGGTTTGGCAACAACAAGAGTTTGACCATAGATGTTACTGTGGAACCAAAGTTACACAGCATTCCTTACTGCAGGACTTCCCAGAGCCTTTTACATGATA
The DNA here is from genome assembly GCF_000243295.1 of Trichechus manatus latirostris. Taxonomy (NCBI): domain Eukaryota; kingdom Metazoa; phylum Chordata; class Mammalia; order Sirenia; family Trichechidae; genus Trichechus; species Trichechus manatus. The sequence continues at coordinate 1,418,498 of NW_004444116.1, forward strand.
AATAAGTATTATGAATCTCCAAGTAGTAGACCACCTCATGACTGACCGAGAGTTTGGAGTCAGCAGTGAATGAAGTATCCACAGATTTACAGGCTCAAGCAGAACAAGGGCAGATTGGTGTTTTTACATGTGCCATAGCAACAAGACATCTGTAAAATAAAACTAGTGATGTTTAGAAATATACCACTCTCAAAAGGGACTTAAAGTTACAGGTTAATGGTGAAAATTTCTCTTTAGCTGATATTGACCCCACCCGCCTCCGACAGCTAATCAGTGAAAGCATTTTTGGAAAGCAAAGACGATCTTTTGCTGGTTAACTGTAGAACTCGCCGTCAGGATTGGTTTCATGTGATTTTACCATTTCCCATCCCCATTCCTGCCACATTACATCGTTCATTCAAGTTATAAATCAAGGTTTTACTTAAACTGTGGAAAAGATTTCATGAATCATTTGAATGAGCCATGTTGAATTAATCAACCTGTCTTACTTAATAACCCCAGTGGCAGTAGAATGGCTGGTGCATAGACACTATTCAGTAAATGTCTGGTGGAAGAAATTGGACTTTTTTTCCCTTAATATTGATGAGATGCAATTTAAAAATGTTACTTGTTTTGAAATTCTTTGAAAGCCAAATAGTAAAGACAGCTTGGAGGAAACCATGACCTTTATATAGTGAGTACCAAAATGTCATAGTAATGATGAAGAATATTAAGCTTAAGGGAATCCACTCCCAAACATCACCAGGATGATAAACATAACTTACTGATTGGTAGTAGCTGTGTAGGGTACTACTGTCCAGAGAAGTCTTCTCATTGGTGTGGGCAGATTGGTAAACCCCAACGTATTGGTTAGGACTAGGGTTTGCTGCATATAGTAATAATTATAATGGTGAAGAAATGGTAATGACGTTTTTTCCTCTCAAAAGGCCACAGATGCATAGTCTAGAACTAGTAACGTAGTTCCATGGTGTCACTGGGGACTCAAGCCTCTGCCTTTCTGCCCCACCATCCTAGTGTATACCTTTAGTTCTTAAGGTTATCATATGATCTCAGTGGCTGCTGAAGCTTTAGCCACCACATGTGAAAAGTGGACAAAAACCTGCTGAAAATCAAACTTGTTGCCATCGAGTCAATTCCAACTCATATCGACCCTATAGGACAGAGTAGAACTGCCCCATAGGGTTTCCAAGGAGTGCCTGGTGGATTTGAACTGCCAATCTTTTGGTTAGCAGTCATATCTCTTAACCACTACACCACCAGGGTTTCCGGTGGATGAAAGGCAGAACAAAAAGAGGCTCCTCCCAGCTGAGTCAGCTCTCTTTGAGCAGCCTTCTCATAAATCACTTCAGCACATACATCATTGGTCATAACTTAGGAAAGAGACTAGAAAATGTGTCTTATTCTGATTACAGAGTGCCCAGTTAAAAATAGGCTTCTGTCACTAAGGACAAAAGGGAGAATGGACATTAGAATAGGCAATCAGTAGTTTTTGACCCTACTTCCTTCCTACTCTGATCTGACTAGAAGCACAAGTTAATACTATTTTCTGGAGGGTAATCTCTAGGAGAAGCAGCAGCAGCCTTTTGAAACACTATTTCATGGTGTCAGTCATATTGCATTCCTTAGGAAGCCATAGAAGTATGCATCTTTTATTCTGCGTTTATGAGTAAAAGTAAGTTGATGTCAGGAATTTTTCTCCTAAGTATTTTGAAAGCTGTGCTGAGGTCAGTATCTAAGCATTCAGCCCCATGTCATAGTTTAAATCCATTTGATTCTGTTCAGTTTAAGAAGGAAAGTACATAGAATATCTTTATTATTCTCATTAAAAAGGAATGGACAGAAAAAGCATTTGATAAAATCCAACATCCTTTCTTGATGAAAACCCTAAAAAGATTGGAATAGAAGGGAAATTATTCAGTATGATTCAGGGCATATATCAACAGCCAACATTGTACTTAATGGAAAAAGACTGAGAAATTTCCCCTTGAAATTGGAAACCAGACAAGGGTGCCTGCTTTCACCACTTCTCTTCAATATTGTATTAGCAATCCTAGCCAGAGCAGTGAAACAAGAAAAAGAAATAGAAAGTATCCATATTGGAAAAGAAGAAGTAAAATTACAACTATTCATGGATGATATGATCCTATATATAGAAAATCCCAAAGAGTCCACAGGAAAACTAGAGCTAATAGAGGAATTTAACAAAGTTGCAGGGTACATAGCAAGCAAAAATCAGCTGGATTTCTACACACCAGCAATGAGAAATCTGAAAGGGAAATTAGGGAAACAATTCCATTTACAATAGCATCTAAGAGAATAAAATACCTAGGAATAAATCTAATCAGGGGCATGAAGGACTTATACAATGAAAATGATAAAACTGCTGAAAGAGATTAAAGAAGATTTAAATAAATGGAAAGATGCTCCATGTTCCTGGACTGGAAGACTGAATATTGTTAAGATGTCAGTACTACCTGTTATGGATTGAATTATGTTCCCCCAAAATGTGTATCAATTTGGCTAGGCCTTGATTCCCACTATTGGGTGATTGTTTACTATTTTGTGATCTGCTGTGATTTTCCTATGTGTTGTAAATCCTACCTCTATGATGTTAATGAGGTGAGATTAGCAGCAGTTATGTTAATGAGGTAGGACTTAATCTACAAGATTATGTTGTGTCTTAAGTCAATCTCTTGAGATATAAAAGAGAGAAGCAAACAAAGACATGGGGGACCTCATACCACCGAGAAACAAGAGCCAGGAGAATAGCATGTCCTTTGGACCCGGTGTCCCTGTGCTAAGAAGCTCCTCGACTGGGAAGATTAATGACAAGGACCTTCCCCCAGAGCTCTCAGAGAGAGAAACCCTTCCCCTGGTGCTGGCACCCTGAATTTGGACTTCTAGCCTCCTAGACTGTGACAGAATAAATTTCTCTTTGTTAAAGCCACCCACTTGTGGCACTTCTGTTATAGTAGTACTAGATAGCTAAAACACTACCCAAAGTGATCTATAGATTCAATGAAATCCTGATAAAAATTCCAATAGCCTTCTTTACAGAAATAGAAAAGTCTTGTACCATATATGGAAAGACAAGAGGCCCCAAAAAGCTAAAGCAGTGTTGAAAGAGAAGAACAAAATAGGAGGACTCAACACTTACTGATTTTAAAGCATACTATATAGCCATAGTAATCAAAATAGCCTGGTACTGGTATAATAATAGATACGTAGATCAATGGAATAGAATTGAGAGTCCAAAAATAAACCCACACATCTATTGTCACCTGATTTTTTACAAGGGTGCTAAGTCCATTCGATGGGGAAAGAAAAGTCTCTGATATATGGTGCTGGGAAAACTGGATTTCCATATGCAGAAAAATGACACAGGATCCATACCTTACATCATACACAAAAATTCAAAATGTATTAAGGGTCTAAATGTGCAAACTAAAACCATAAAATTCTTAGAAGAAAAAGCAGGGGCAATGCTGTCAGGCCTAGCTTTTAACAATGGCTTATCTAAAAAAATAGCAAAAGACAAAATAAATAAATGGGGCCTCATAAAAATTTTAAACTCTTGCTCATCAAAAGACTTTACCAAAAAAATGAAAAGACAAGCTACTGATGGGAGAATATCTTTGGAAACCATATATCTGATAAGAATCGAATAACCATAAAGCACAATAAAAAATAAAAGAATAACCAAAAAATGTATAAAACTTCAATAACAAAAAGACAGCCCAATCATAAAATGGGCAAAGGACTGAATAGGCATCTTACCAGAGGGCATTCAGATGGCCACCAAACGTATGAAAAGATGCTCAGCGTCATTAGCCATCATAGAGATGCAAATCAAAACCATAATGAGATACCATTTCCCTCCCACTAGGATGGCTAAGTTAAAAAACAAAACAAAACAGAAAATAATGACTATAGATGAGCATGTGGGGCAATTGGAACTGTTATCCACTGCTAGTAGGAATGTAAAATGGTACAGCCATTGTGGAAAGCACTGTGATGATCTCTCAAAAACTAAAAATAGAACTACCATGTGACCCAGCAATTCTACTCCTAGTTATATACCCAAAAGACTTGAAAGCAGAATCTCAAACAGACCTGTACACCAGAGTTCATTGCAGTACTAGTCACAATAGCCAAAAAGAGGAAACAATCTAAATGCCCATCAACAGATGAATGGATAAACAAAATGTGGTACATACATACAATGGAATACTACTCAGCCAGTCAGTAGAAGAAATGAAGTCTTGATACAATGCTACAATATGGATGGAGCTGGAAGACATTATGCTGAGTGAAATAAGTCAATCACAAAAGGACAAATATTGTATAACCTCACTTATATAAAAAAACAAGAAAAGACAAATGTAAAGAGAGCAAAGTTTATTAGTGGTTACCAGGGGCATGAGGGAGGGGGCAAAAGGGGTTAACAGTGATGGAAATATCTAATTGATTAAGAGTAGGGTTGCACAGCCGATTATTGTAATTGCTGTCAATAAGTTGTACACCTGTTAAAAGTTGAATTAGCAAAAGTTGTGTGATAGATATATTTACAACAATGATGAAAAAAGAGAATTGCTGCTGAGGCCTCTTATGTACAGCCAAAAACCTCATGTGATTTGATTCCTTGGGTTGGAGGTTTAGGGTCATGGTTTCATGGGACATCCCAGTTAATTGGCCTGATAACATGTTTAGGGTTTCTGTTATATCTCCTAGTTCATTGCATAGTGCCTGGGGTCTTAAAAGCTTGCAAGTGGCCATCCAAGTCACAACATTTGGCCTCTGTTCACCTGGAGCAGCAGAAGAAGGAGAGTCAGGAATAGGGAGAATATATGGAATTTGTGGCTAATTGCCTCCACGAACAACTGCCTTCTTTGCCATGAGACCAGAAGAATTGGATGGTGCCTAGGTACCCTTATGGAACATTTTGATCAAAGATTCTATAGAAGAATCTTTGGCCAAAAGGAGGAAAATGCAGAACAGAATTCATATTCTCATGGACTCCAGACTTTCTGCTCTGAGATAATCTTTAAACCTTAACCGAAAATATCTCTGTAAGTCATCTTAAAACCAAAATAATAGTTTAGCTTAAGTAGTAAAAAAAATGTCTGCCTTGAGCGTTATGCTCTTTTAAGAACTATCTATATGGGATCAAATTGATAACAGCAACTTGAAAGATTAGATAGGAACTTTAGGGGGCAGTGAATTTATGTTAATGGGGGAGGAACAACTCAGAAGAGGGTGGTGAGAATGGTTGCAGAACTCAAAGAACGTAATTAATACACTAAATTGTACATGTAGAAATGATTGAGTTGGTAGATGTTTTGTTGTGTATATTCTCAACAATAACAAAAAGATAAAAAGTGCTGCCATGGAAAAAAAATAAAAGCAATGAAAATGAAAAGATTCTAAGTGTGAAATGTTATATACCCTTAGCTATCTGGCAGTTTTTGTCTTGTCTGTCTTTCATGAGTTTATAGTGTAATGTAAGCATTCTAAATTCAGTAACACCTACATAGATATGTGTGCTGTATGGATGTGGTAAGGCGTATGGGACTACGTGAGCGTACATATATAGGTACATTTGTGGGCATATGTATATGCATGTTTGTGCTGCATATATATTTATATATACAATAAAGCACATAGGGGCACAGTTATGGATACTTTCTAGACATATCCAAACACCTTGTGAGATTGATTTACTGGGTTTGAAGTCTCAGGACTATAGTCTCTTGGGACAACTAGGTCAATTGGCATAACTTAGTTCTTAAAGATAATGTTCTACATCCTAGTTTGGTGAGTAGCATCTGGAGTCTTAAAATTTTTCGAGTGGCCATCTAAGATGTAACTGTTGGTCTCCTCCCATCTGGAGCAAAAGAGAGTGAAGGAAACCAAAGACTCAGGAAGAAATTAGTTCATAGGCCTAATGGGTCACTGGAACCACAGCCTCTTCTAGCCTGAGACCAGAAGAACTAGATGGTGCCTGGCTACCACTACTGACCATTCTGATCAGGGACACTAGAATGGGAGAAAAATGTAGACCAAAACTCAAATTAATAAAAAAAGACCAGATTTATTGGACTGATAGAGACAAGAGGAATCCCTGTGACTATTACCCTAAGATACCCTTTTAACCTGGAACTGAAGCCACTCCTGGAGGTCACCTTTCAGCCAAATAATAGATTGGCCTATAAAATAAACAGTAACACCTATGAGGAATGTGCTCCTTTAAACAATCAACTATATGAGACCAAATGGTCGACATTTACCCAAGAGCAAAGATCAGAAGGCAAGGAGGGGGAGGGAAACTGGATGGTTGGAAATGGGGCAGGCAGAGTGGAAATGGTGAGAGTGCTGACACATTGTGGGGACTGTAACCAGTATCATGGAACAATTTGTGTATGAATTGTTGAATGGAAATCTAATTTGCTATGTAAACTTTCACCTAAAACACAATAAAATATTTTTTAAAAAAATGCAGTAACACTTTAAACAACCTAATTCTTCCTTACAGTTCCAAGGAAAATGTTTTCATCTGTACCCTGGGGCAGACCAATATCCATCTGGACAGAAATGTTGAATAGAGGTGTATTTAAATGACATTTCCTTTCCTTATTCTTAAAAATTACAGAAATATTCAACAAAGTGCAAATGTCATAACAGAGCTCTAGTAAGGTTTTGCTTATGGTTTAAGAGGATGCTCTACACAAGTTTCCATCGAGTCTATTCCAACTCATGGCGATCCCCTGTGCGTCAGAGTAACACTGTGCTCCATAGGGTTTTCAGTTGTTTATTGTTCAGAAGTCAGTTGCCAGGCCTTTCTTCTGAGGCACTTCTCGGTGGACTCAAACTTCCAGCCTTTCAGTTAGCAGCCTAGTATATTTACCCTTTGTACCACCCAGGGACTGTAAGAGGTTGCTGTAGACATCCTGAAAAGTAACTTAAAAAATTCCAGTGAAGTTACAAGTTCCAGTGAGGCACTAATCAAAAAAATAAATAAAAAGGACAGAAAATAACAATTGTTGGTGAAGTTGTGGGGAGAGTGGAACTCTTATACACAGCTGGTGGAAATGTAAAATGGTACAACCACTATGAAAAACAGTATGGCGCTTCCTCAAAAAGCTAGGAATACCATACGATCTAGCAAACCCACTCCTAGGTATATACTCTAAAGAAGTAAGGGCTGTGACACAAATAGACATATGCACACTGACTTAGGCTGGGTTCTCTAGAGAAGCAAAACCAGTCAAGTGTATATGTATAGAGAGAGAGATGTGTCAAGGAAACAGCTCACTCGATTGTAGAGGCTGGAATGTCCCAAGTCCATGGATCAGGATAGAGGCCTTTCCTGATTCACATAGCCACAGGGGCTGATGAACCCAAGACTGGCAGGTTGGAGAGCAGAGCTCTTGCTCCCAGGCTATGAAGATTGATGAATCCCAAGATCGGCAGGCAAGACCACAAGGCTTCTCCTGACTCACGTAGCTGCAGGAGCTGGTGTACTCAAGATAGGCAGGTTGGAGAGCAGGGCTCTTGCTCACAGGCTGTGAAGATCAGTGAGTCCCAAGATTGGCAGGTTAACTGATAGCTCAAGTCCCAAGAACTGGAAGTCAGATAAACAGGAGCCAACTGTAGGATCCAGAGCAGGCAAAAGCCAGAACATCCCCTTATATTTGGATGCAGGTCACATGTCCAAGGAAACGCCCTTTTAACTGATTGCCTACTCACAGCAGATCCCATCATGGGGGTGATCACATATAAACACTGAGAATCATGGCTCATCCAAGTTGACACACACTCTTAACCATCACACACACCCATGTTCACTGCAGTATTGTTCATGATAACAAAAAGATGGAAACAACCTAAGAGCCCATCAATTGATGAATGGACTAATAAACTGTGGTACATACACACAATGGAATATTATACAATGATAAAGAATAGTGACGAATCTGTGAAACATCTTACAACATAGATGAATTTGGAGGATATTATGCTGAGTGAAATAAGTCCATCACAAAAGGACAAATATTGTATGAGACCACTATTATAAATTAACAACAAAAGGTTTACACACAGAAAAGGGAAAAAACATTCTTTGATGGTTACCAGAGATAGGGGGTGGGGAGGGAAAATTACCAAATAGAAGACACATGTTAATGTTGGTAAAGGGAAAGGCAATATACAATATGGGAGAAGTCAGCACAACATGACCAAGGCAAGAGAGGACACTGAGGAATGCAAGAATAAAGGGCAAGTACGGTAACTACTATAGCATAGACAATCCTGCAACAATAGTATTAACAAACAATTTACAAAAGGATACATAGGTAGATAGATACGCCAACAGGTATGGAAGGGTGTAAGAGAGCATGTTCACTGCAGATGCAGGTTTGGTGGTGGATATTCCTACATACATGACTGTAGGTGCTCCTCACATATTAATATACACAATACAGCACACAAGGTGCACAGTCAGGGAAACCTCTTAGATATAACCAAATACCTCTCAGGATGAAGTTCCTAGGCTTGAAGGCAAAGGACCTTAGACGTGGGGGACATCTACATCAACTGGCACAACATAGTTAATAAAGACAATGTTCTGCATCCTACTTTGGTGAGTAGCATCTGGGATCTTAAAAGCTTGTGGGTGGCCATCTAAGATACAACTATTGGTCTCCTGTTTAGAGCAAAGGAGAGTGAAGAAAACCAAAGACTCAAGGGAGCAGTTAGTCCCAAGGACTAATGCACCACATGAACCATAGCCTACGTGATGCCAAAACCAAAAGAACTAGATGCTACCCGGCTGCTTCTACCAACCACTCTGATTTGAATGAAAACAGAGGGTCTCAGACAGAGCAGGAGAAAAATGTAGGACAGAAAATCAAATTAAAAATAAAAGACAAAAACCAGATGTACTGGTCTGAAAGAGACTAGAGGAACCCCTGAGATGATGGCCCTAAGACACCCTTCTGACCTGGAACTGAAGCCATTCCCAAAGACGACCTTCCAGCCAAACAATAGACAAGCCCATAAAGTAAAGAATAACACTCGGGAGGAGCATGCTTCTTAGAGCAATCAATTATATGAGATCAAAAGGGCAATGTTTGCCCAAAAGAGAAGATGAGAAGGCAGGAAAGGACAGAAAATCAGGACAAAAGTAAATGGGGAACCCCGGGCAGAAATGGGGAGAGCGCTGACACATTGTGGGAAATGAAACCAAGGCTGTGAAACATTTTATGTACAAACTATCAAATGGGAATCTAATTAGCTCTGTAAACTTTCACCTAATGCACAATTTAAAAAAAAAAGTTCTAGTGACATTAAAAGTTCCAGTGAAGCTAAAAGTTCCAGAGGAAAGGAACTTAGGAAGGATGAACTGTATTTTGAAAATGTCTTTTTACTGATCATGCATTACTGTTTGGGCAGTAACCTGTAATATCAAACTATAGAGTTGATGAGAAGTCTCTGTGTGTTTCCATTTCTTGCTCAATCTCCTGTTTAAAAACTGATAAAATTCTTATATAACTTGCCATTATAAAACTAATATGAAAAAATAGGAAAGAGAAACTGGTACTGAGGTGAGACCAAGATGGCTGAGTAGTCATACGCTTCCTGTGGTCCCTCTTAAAACAAAGACCTGAAAACACAAGTGAATCAGTTATATATGACAGTCTAGGAGCCTTGAACATCAAAGGCAAAGTTGAGGAATTGGACTAAGTAGCATGGGGAGGGAGAGACAATTCAGAAGCAGCGAGGAGTTGCCGGACCTGACCCAGCAGGAACCTGTGCCCTGCAAGCTGGATCGGCGGGCGAGTGGAGTGATACAAGCAGCGGCCTTTGGGAAGAGTTTTCCACATCAGGAAGGATCAAGCGGTGTAGAGCCTACTCAAGCCTCCAGAAACAGTGAGAAGCGGCACTCAATCGGTGAAAGATAAGTACATGTGTCTAACCCACTGTGGGGATCAAAAACCACCCCATTTGAGAGGAACCTCTCTCCCATTCACCTGCCTCCTCCCCACTCTGCACTGGGTCCCGGGCCTGCATCAGTGATTGCTGCGTCCCCTAGGCCAGAAGTAGGACTCATCACACACCCTGAGCCATTCTCCCGGCCTTGGAGAGGGAACAAATTAACAAACGGAAAAAAATAATCTACCAGCTCCCCTAAACTGGGAACTCAGGGCAGGCACAGCTCCTTTGCCTAGGCATAGGCATAAGAGATCTGCATACTTCGAATGCCTTTTACCCCTGCATAGACCTGTGTGGGCCCATTTCAACAGCCTAGGCCCTCATTAGCACTATACAACAAGGGTATATACCTGAAGCCTAACTTCAGCTGTATCAGCTATACGGTGGAGTGGCAGGTTTGTGATATTTGACACCATTCTGCCCATTAAGCAGAGTTCTCACCCACATCAGGGACCTGAGGAGTGGTGGCTCCACCCATGCCACCTAGCCACCTGCTACAGGGGCCCAAAAATAAGCCAACAGTCAACATCATCCTAAATGGAGAGAGTCTGAAAGCATTCCCTTTGAGAGCGGGAACCAGGCAAGGATACCCTTTATCAACACTCTTATTCAACATTGTGCTGAACATTTTGGAAGACAGCTATCTGGCCAACTGACTGGAAGAGATCCATAATCATGCCTTCTCCCAAGAAAGGTGATCCAACCGAATGTGGAAATTATCCAACAATAATTCACACGCAAATAAAATTTTGCTGAAGATAATTCAAAAGTGGCTGCAGTAGTATATCAACAGGGATCTGCCAGAAATCCAAGCCAGATTCAGAAGAGAATGTGAAACCAGAGATATCATTGCTGATGTCAGATGGATCCTGGCTGAAAGCAGAGAATACCAGAAAGATGTTTACCAGTGTTTTATGGACTATGCAAAGGCATTTGACTGTGTGGATCATAACAAATTATGGATAAATTGTTAAGAATGGGAATTCCAGAACACCTAATTGTGCTCATGAGGAACCTATACATAGATCAAAAGGCAGTCATTCGAACAGAACAAGGGGGGATACTGCCTGTTTTAAAGTCAGGAAAGGTGTGTGTCAGGGTTGTATCCTTTCACCATACCTATTCAATCTGCACACTGAGCAAATAATCTGAGAAGCTGGACTATATGAAGAATGCAGCATCAGGATTGGAGGAAGACTCATTAACAATCTGTGATATGCAGATGGTGCAACTTTGCCACTTAAAGTGAAGAGGACGTGAAGCACTTACTGATGAAGATCAAAGACCACGGCCTTCGGTATGGATTACACCTCAACATAAAGAAAACAAAAATCCTCACAACTGGACCAATAAGCAACATCATGATAAACAGAGAAAAGATTAAAGTTGTCAAGGATTTCATTTTACTTGGATCCACAGTCAACACCCATGGAAGCAACAGTCAAGAGATCAAAAGACACATTGCATTGGGCAAATGTGCTGCAAAAGATCCCTTTAAAGTGTTGAAAAACAAAGATTTCACCTTGACAACTAAGGTGTGCCTAACCCAAGCTATGGTGGTTTCAGTTGCCTCATATGCATGCAAAAGCTGGACGATGGATAAGGAAGACTGAAGAATTGATGCCTTTGATTTGTGGTGTTGGTGAAGAATATGGAATATACCATGGGGTGCCAAAAGAAGGAACAAATCTGTCCTGGAAGAAGTACAACTAGAATGCTCCTTAGATGCAAAGATGGTGAGACTACATCTCACACACTTTGGACGTGTTATCAGGAGAGATCAGTCCCTGGAGAAGGGCATCATGCTTGGTAAAGTAGAGGATCAGTGAAAAAGAGGAAGACCCTCAATGAGATGGATTGCACAGTGGCTGCAACAATGGGCTTAAGCATAACAATGATTGTGAGAATGGGCAGGACCGGGCAGTGTTTTGTTGCCTTGAACATAAGGTCACTATGAGTCAGAATGGACTCAACAGCACCTAACAACAACAACCTCTGTTTGTGTTAGTTTTGGTAGGTAGTGTGTTTCTAGAAATTTGTCCATTTCCTGTAGGTCTTCAAATTTGTTGGAGTACAATTTTTCATAGTATTCTGTTGGGTCTGTTGTAATATTACCCATCTTATTTCTTATTCGGGTTATTTGCTTCCTGTCCTGTGTTTCTTTTGTCAGTTTGGCTAGTGGTTTGTCGATTTTGTTGATCTTTTCAAAGAACCAGCTTTTGGTCTTGTTGACTCTTTCAATTGTTTTTCTATTTTCTATTTCTTTTATGTCTGCTCTAATCTTTATTATTTCCTTTTTCTGGTGGCTGAGAGCTTCTTGTGTTGCTCTATTTCTGTTTGTTCAAGTTGTAGGGTTAATGTTTTGATTTTGGCTCTTTCTTTCTTTTGGTTGTGTGCATTTATTACTATAAATTGACCTCTAAGCACTGCTTTTGCTGTGTACTAAAGGTTCTTGTAAGACGTGTTTTCATTCTCCTTTGATTCTATGAATTTCTTTATTTCATCCTTGATTTCTTCTATAACCCAGTAGTTTTTAAGCAACGTGTTGTTCAGTTTCCATGTATTTGATTTTTTTCCCTTGCATTTCTGTTACTGATTTGTACTGTTATGGTGTTATGATCAGATAAGATGCTTTGTAATATTTCAATGATCTGAATTCTGTTAAGGCTTGCTTTACGGCCTAAAATGTGGTCTATACTGGAGAATGTCCCATGTGCATTGGAAAAAGAATGCATACTTTGCTGCTGTTGGATGGAGTGTTCTGTATATGTCTTTGAGGTCAAGTTGATTGTGGCATTTACATCTTCCGTATCTTTACTGAGTTTCTTTTTAGATGTTCTGTCCTTCTCAGAAAGTGGAGTGTTGAAGTCTCCTACTATTATTGTGGAGCTGTTTATTTATCTTTTAAATGCTGTTAGAGTTTGTTTTATGTATTTTGGAGCTCTGCCATTGGGTGCATATATGTTTATTATGGTTGTGTCCTCCTGGTGTATTGACCCTTTAATCATTATATAGTGTCTTTCCTTATCATTTGTGGTGGATTTTGCTTTGAAGTCTATTTTGTCAGAGATTAATATTGCCACTCCTGTGCTTTTTTGGTTGTTGTTTGCTTGAATCATCATTAAACCTGTACTTTTTTTTTAATTGTACATTAGGTGAAAGTTCACAGAGCTAATTAGATTTCCAGTTGATAGTTTGCTTTCATAAGGTTTTTGATGCATTTGCCAGATTGCCTCCAGAAAGTTTATACTAATGTGCACACCTGTCAGTAGACTGTGAGAAAGCCCGGTTTTCCACAAGTGCATCAACCTGGGAATTTTTCTTTTGAATATTTGACAGTCTGATGAGTAGAACATTGCTCAGCTTGTAGGGATTTTTATACTTTTACTAGTGAGGTTGAACATTTTTTCACGTTAATTGGCCATTTATATTCTGATTTTGTGAACAGCGATATTCATCTCCTTTGCTGATGTTTCTATTTCGGTTCTCCCTTTACTTTTAAGGAACCCCGGTGGCACATGGTTAAGAGCTGGGCTGCTAAGCAAAAGCTGAGTAGTTCTAATCCACCAGCTGCTCCTTGGAAACGCTATGGGGGCAGTTCTACTCACTATGAGGTCACTATGAGCTGGAATCAACAGACTCCAGGCAATGGGTTTGGGTTTTTGGGCTCCTTTAAACCTTAGTACCCTTAAAAATTAAATAGGAGCACTGTGTGCTAAAATTTTATGTGCACTTGTACTTTGACCAACCAGTTCCAATGTGTGGAGTGTGTCCTAGAAATATAAAAGAATATAAAGATATTCAATTGTGTTCCCTCCAGCACTGTTTGTAAAGAAAATAACGTAGGTATACAATGGGCACAGTTAAGTAAATTATGGTACAGCCATACGGTAGAATATGATTCAGCTGTTAAAGGATAAGCTGGTATGGAAAGATCTCCAAGCTATCGTAACTGAAAAAGCTAAGATGCAAAATTATACGGTGATCCCATAAGTGTTTTAAAATGCACAGATACACACTTATTCACTAAACAAATGTTGAGTTCTATAGGGTTGCTATGAGTAGGAATCGACTCAATGACAACGGGTTTGATATTTTTGTTGTTGTTACTATGTGGCAGGTAGTGTCCTGGAAAGATACACACAGAATATGGTAAACTCTGGTGAGTGGGGCGCTTATTTTTCATCTTATTGTCTCCATGTTACTTGGATTTTTACTGTACATACATAATCTGTATACTTAATTTTTTTAAATTAATTTTTGCTGCTTGCTGTATTTTAATTTACTGATCTGTCTCCCACACTACCAACCTGTGAGGACCCCAAGACAGAGAGTCGGTTTTTTCTTTACCACCTTGCTGGTTTAAAACAGTTTTTAATTGAAATGATTTACTTAAATGAGGGGAGCTGCTTGGGCTGACCCCGCGGGTTGGGTTGTGGCGGCTGAGAAAGGCCTGTGCGGGGCGGAAAGTGCGCTGTGTCTGTCCCGGCCCCTTCCGCCCACCAGCGTCCGCCTCCCTAGCCGCCGGCCGCGTGCCGTGCTCCGCCCGAATTCCAAGTCATTGTCACTCTAGTGTGAAGGAGCCCCGGGCACCTTCGGAAGGGCAGCGGGCGCACGCAGGACTGGACAAGAGGGTGCGCGAGACCCTGCCCTGGCCAGGCTGTCCCCGGTGCTCCCAGCCCGCGCGCCCGGCGCACCAGGGAGACGAGCGGCCGCGCTCCTAGAGCGGCGCGGGACCAGCTGGACGCCTTGACTCCACCGCCCTCGCGGGGCGTGGCCTGCGAGGCGAGTGGGCGGGCCAGGGCCCCGGGCCTCTGCGGGGGCATCCCTGTGGCGAGAGGGGAAGCCCTCAGCCTCCCGCCCCGCGGCTGCAGGAATTGCTAGCGAGAACCACCCGCTCTGCGAGGCGCCGCGGCCCAGGCTCCCGGGAGCCCGACAGGCGCCTCCAGATGTGTGGGGACTCCGGACCCAGCTGCGTCGCAGACAGCGCGGGAGCCTTTCGCGAGGCCGGCCAGATCTTTGTTGTACACGTTCGCTGAACCTCTGGTCCGTTAACCAGCAATTAGACAAGCATTTATTGAGTGTCCACCGTGTGCCAAGCGCTGTGCTAGATCTTGGGGTGCAATCTCAGTGAGATACATTCCAGAGTGTCTTGGCCGCTGGCATCTCATGTACGTCTATGCACGCTCATCAAGAAGTTCACCAGTATTTGTTGAATACCAGGTACGTGTCGGTCATGTAGAGGCCATGCAGAGATAAACCCCTGTCCTCAAGGAGCTCAGTCCTGTTTGGCAGTCGGGAAAAGAGGAGGGTACCAAGGATACAGAGAAAATGAGAGATGCATTAGGATTAGGCTCACTTTTCCATGGGAACACCCCACCTTTACCATCGTGGCTTAGAGGGCAGAATAGGTGGCCAGGGATAGTTTTACAGAGGAGGTGGCATTTGCGCTAGGCCTTGGGAATTTACCCTGTCAGAACAGTAGTCCTGGCCATAAACTACAGGCAGGTGGAGAAAACTGAGTAGTTAGCATAGCAGTGGCATGAGGAGTTGAGGAAGGCTTTGGTTTCCTTGAAGGTAGGGATTGTTTTTATTCCAGGGTTAGCCTTAGCCTGGAAAATAGTGAGGTGTTCAATAAATGTTTATTGGAGTGACAAACCAGCAAAGTCCAGTAAAGATCATATCCTGGGGTGCCTAAAATTGCATTCTGGAGAGTTTGAATTTAATTCAATGAGGAGCAATTGAAACCTTTTTTTTTTTTCTTGAGGCATCGTTGAATATGGTCAGAATCGTGATTTAGGAAATAGTAATCCAGTAACATGGAGCACAGTTCTATTCTGACACCATGGGGTCGCCATGAATCTGAATTAAACTCCCAGGCAACTGGTTTTGGAGTTCTTGGGTGGCTCAAATGCTGGGCTGCTAATAGAAAGGTTGAAGGTTCAAGGTTTGAGTCCACCAAGAGGCACCTGGAAGCAAGTCCTGGCTGTCTACTTTTGAAAAATCAGCTATTGAAAACCCTGTGGAGCACAGTTATATTTTGACACACATGGGTCGCTATGAGTTGAAATTGACTGGATGGCAACTGGTTTGGTTTGGTTTTCGTTTAACGATTGTCGGGTGAGACAGTAATATCACAGAAAATTATTGTAATAGTGAATGTAAATGATAATAAAAAGGAGGAAATGGCCATTTGGGGAGGAAGAATTGACTAGACTCAGAGTGATTGGATATAGGGACCAGTTTCAAGCCTGAAAGCATAAAAGATGGTAGTGACATCCATAAAAATGGAGAAACACAAAGCGAGTGCAGTTTTGAGAGGACTCTAATTTGGAGATGTGTTGAAATTGTGGGGCAGGAGAGGCCTGCAGCTGGAGATATCCTGCTGGCAGTTCAGGATGTGGGTCTGGAGCGTGAAAGGCAAGTTGGAGCTAGACAAGAGATTTGAGTGTTCTTGAGATGGCGAGGTACTGAAATTGTGATTGATGAGATCACACAAAGAGAAAGTGGGGAGAAAGAACAAAAGAACCTAAAGCATGTCTACTGTTTCAGTTATGTATTGTTGCATAAAAACATAAATAAAAACCCAAAACTTACCCTAGCTTATTATTTCTCATGATTCTGTGGGTTAACGGGGCAGTTTCACTGGTATGGTCTCACCTGGAGTTACTTACATGCCTGCATTCAGCTGGTGGATCAGCTGAGGACTAGGGTCTCCTGGGCATTGACTGGGGTGCCTTGGTTCTCATCCACATGACTACTCTGTATGGCTAGCTTGGGCTTTCTCACAGCATGGCAGTCTCATGGCAGTGTGCCAAGAGTTATAAGGCCACTTCCTCTTATAATGTCATTTTTGTCACATTTTATTGGTGAAAGCAAGTCATAACCCAGCACAGATTCAAGGGAAGGGGAAATAGACTCCACCTTTTGAAGTGAACAATAGCAAAATATCATTACAAAAGGTTCTTGGGGGTAGGAGGTATTATTTCAGTCATCTTTGGAAATAGTGTACTATACCTACATTTAAGGTGGAATATTCAGTGAGAGATTCACAGAGATAGATGACTTTGAGAATGTAGTATCTGTCCATGCAGGCAGCCATCTGGCTCCTCCATGGTAAAGTTATCCCCCATTCCCAGCTAAAGTGTAAACTGCTCAAGCACTCTTTTAAAAGTCTAATAAGCCCTTCTTCCCTCATATTTTACATCCTTTACCGCTTGGCTGGACCCCCTTAGGGATCAAGATATACTTCTGATTAATTTCACTGATAAGACAGGCAAGTAGGCTCAGCTTTTGAGCATGACCTGCTGTGGGGATGAAAATATTAGCATGCGGTGTAGAGTTTTAAAGCACTTGTAATTTTCATGTTACTGATACATTCTCATGCCTCAGATATACATTTGGAAAAAGATTTCTGAACCATAAACCACAGTCAAGTGATCCCTGTCCAAGCATCTAAGCTTAACATGTATGAAGCTTCAGGCCCTGCTCCTGAAGATGAAGAAGGCCTTGTAAAAGTGAAGGAGGAAGATCCCACATGGGAACAGGCATGTGGCTTACAAGAGAGCAGCTCCCACACTCCGGAGCTTTGCCGCCTGCGCTTCCGGCAGTTCTGCTACCATGAGGCTTCTGGGCCCCGTGAGGCTCTGGCCCAACTCCGAGAACTTTGCCATCAATGGCTGAAGCCAGAGACCCACACCAAAGAGCAGATCCTGGAGCTGTTGGTGTTAGAGCAGTTCCTGGCCATCCTGCCCAAGGAACTTCAGGTCCGCGTGCAGGTGTATCACCTGGAGAGTGGAGAGGAGGCAGTGACAGCGCTGGAGAATCTAGAGGCAGAACATGGAGACGTGGGACAACAGGTGGGAAGAGAATGTTGCAGTGGTGTGGGAGAAGAAATGGGGGAACGTTTATCTTGTAATTTTTTAACTTTTTATTTTGAAATAATTTTAACTTACAGAAGCATTGGGAGAATAGTACAAGAACTCCCATTCACCCAGATTCACTAGTTGTTAACATTTGTTTCATGATGCCCCTTTAATGCACTTGCACATGTGCTTTTCTGTCTTTATATTTACCCACACACACACGTATATGCATGTATCTATCTATATCTATCTATCTATCTATCTATCTATCTATCTATATATATATATATATATACACACACAGACATACAGGAGGCAGTCCCAGGGTTATGAACTAGTTAGAAACTGACCCCCATAAAGCCTTTTATGTTAAAAATTTGCGGTACGTACGATGGTTTGTGATAACAAACAGGCACTACTTTGCAACCCACATCAAAAACTATTATTACTGTATTATTATGTTAAAGATGTTTTAGTGTATCTGGAAGTGTTTCTTTAATGTTTTTTATGCATGAAAAAGTACACCATATACTAAGATAAACATTTGACTAACTGACGTGTGATATGAGCCATACCTAACCTAACTGTTCCAACTTAAACGTTTGGAGCTCATTCATAGTCCAGGAACTGCCTGTGTATATGAAGGAGACTTGGTGGCGCAGTGGTTAACCTCTCAGCTGCTAACCAAAAGGTCGGTGGCTCTCTGGGAGAAAGATGTGGCAGTCTACTTCCCATAAAGATTACAGCCTTGGAAACCCTATGGGGTAGTTCTACCCTGTCCTGTAGGGTTGCTATGAGTTGGAATTGACTTGATGGCAATGAGTTTTTGTATATATGTCTATGTTGTCGGTGTTGTTCACTGCCATTGAGTTGGCCCCCATCTCATGGCAACCCCATGCACAACGGGATCAGTGTGCTCAGTAAGGTTTTCATTGGCTGGTTTTTCAGAAGTAGATCGTCAGGCTTTTTTCCTAGTCCATCTTAGTCTGGAAGCTTCACTGAAACCTGTTCAGCATCATAGTAACACACAAGCCTCCACTGACCGACAGGTAGTGGCTGCACATGAGTTACAGAGACCAGGAGTCGAACCTGGGTATCCTGCGTAGAAGGCGAGAATTCTACCACTGAACCATATATGTATATACACGTACACACACACGTGTATTTTTTTTCCCGAACAATGTGAGAGTTAGTTGCAGACAGCATGCCCCTCTACTTCTAAACATTTCAGGATGTATTTCCTAAGAACAAAAACATTCTCTTGAATAACCAGAATACAATGATCAAATTTAGGGAACTTAAAATTGTTATGATGCTATCATCTAAATTATAGTCCTTGTTCATATTTTGCCGTATTATGCCAATAACGTTCTTTATAGCAATCTCCCCCTACCCCCAAACCAGGGTACAATCCAGCATCCCATGCTGCAGTTGATGTGTCTCTTTAGTCTCCTTTAATCTGGAGTAATTCCTCAGTCTGTCAATGACTTTGACATTTTTGAAGAGTGTAGGCAAGTTATTTTGTAGAATGCCCCTCAGTTTGAGTTTGTCTTATATTTTCTCATGATTAGATTCAAGTTGTGCATTTTTGCTGGAATGCTGCAGAACTATGTTATGTCTTCCTCAGTGCAGCATATCAGGAGACACGTGATAGTGGTTTGTCCCATTACTGGTGATGTTAAGGTAGTATCTGTCAGTTGTCTCCACTATAACATTTGTATTTTCCCCTTTGCATTTAATAAATAATCTGTGGGAGATACTTTGAGTATACATATCCTATTCCTGTATATGTATATCCTATATTCCTGTGTGTATAGTATACATATCCTCTTCCTCACCAAACTTTCACCCACTAGTTTAAGCACCCATCTGTTTTTGTTTTTTTCTGAGCAGAGAGTCTTTGCCTATCTTGTCTGTCTTGTTCGCCACTGTATACCCAGCACCTAGAACAGGGCCTGGCTCTTAGTAGGTGTGCAGTCAATATTTGCCAAATAAATTGCATGTCTCTGTCTTGCTACTCTGTCTTACACTCTGGTTCTTTAAAGGATTAAATGAGACTTGTCTTGTGTTCCCTTGGCAATGTCCCTAACTGCTGTTAGGTCCATTTCCCACTGGGTACCCTTTCAAGGTGAGTCTTTTGTCCCCAGGCCTCAGTCTACATTCAAGGACAGGACATGCATCTAGCGGTGACCGAATATCAGGGAGCCTCTTTGGAGTGTCAGTGCCTCCAGCTGCTGCCTGGAGTAACCACCCTAAAGTGTGAACCTCCAGAGCTCCACTTCCAAGAAGTGAGTGGTGAGTGCCAGAGGGTGAGTTTAGTGGGGTCATTGCAGTAAGACCACCGACTGCTTCATAGTCTTATCTGTGTCCTCAAGTTGTTGTTTTGGTTTAACCCCGTATCTAAGCAAGTTTTTTAAAAACGTATGGAATTGTGAAATGTTAGAATTCTAAGATCATCTTGTCCAACTCCCTCAATTAATAGTAAGAAAACCAAAACCCAGAGAGCATAAATGACCTACCCAGGGTCAACAGAGGCAGAGCCGCTTCTAGAATTTAAGTCCCCTAACCTTCTGACCAAAACTCTCTCCTCTACCACCTCTCTCCAGTCTACATTTATATTTCTACATTTGAGGATATTTTAAATATTTACTTGGTAGCTTTCCACAAACTTATCATTTCCTCCTGGAAACATTTTCTTCATTCCCTTCCCTGCCTCTAATCTTTCAGCCATCTTACAGATGGTTCTTTAGGCCTAAATGGGTTCTCTTCTTCTCGCCCTTTGAAATGTACCCTCTTCTCTGCAGAGCTTCCTCCACATCCAGGCTTCACCTGTAGGTAAACCATCCCAAATACTGGCAGTATTTCAGCTCTGTACGTGCCTCTGGCAGTGGGCTAAACAATGCAAAGAATTCAAAGTCTGTGGTCTGCAGTCTGCCAACTGATTGGGGAGAACAGACAGTACACAGAAAGTTCAAAGAGGAGATCTTAGAACTCCATAGTGAGTGTTTTTTAACCTATGGGTGAGGGGCGCTATCAATTCTTTAAAGAATCTGTTGAAAGCTATGAACTCTCTTCCCTGGAAAATGCACGTACATCCGAAATTCTGCATACAATTTCAGAGGCTTCATGGTTTAGAATGTCTACACTGCTGATCTATGAATATTGATGTTTTAATGCTGAGTGCAGAATAAGTAGTGTGTATAATCAATGGTATGGGAACATCAGAGGGAGATAGAATGAAACATACAGGGTTCAGATTATATTTGTGGTGTTTACCCATTCCAGCATAAGTAGAACTTGATATTTCCCTGCTTACATAGCTGATGGTCCTGTCATATTTCTTTAGTTATGAAAAACACCACCACATGGAGCCCCAAGTGTTTTATTTATGTGAAGAATTTAGAGGGAATAGAGACCCCTCTAGTCTTGGGGGTCAAGGAAAATTTCTGTGGAGGGGTGGACCTGGCGTTGAGCCTTGAAGGATGGCATGATTTAGAGAGGAGCAGAAATGGGGGGAAGGTAAGCATTCCCCTCTACCCATGAGTTAATAAACATATTTACTTAAAGGGATTTCATTTCATTTTGATTGGAGAAGGAGAGAGGATAATGGAAAGTGGAGGAGAGTAGTTGTCACAACGGTGATAGTAATTGACAGAAAGATAAAAGTAGTTGAAAGATATAAAATTCTTTAATGTAAACCCATTGCCGTTGAGTCAGTTTCGACTCATAATGACCCTAGAGGATAGAGTAGAACTGACCCATAGGGTTTCCAGGGAGTGGCTGGTGGATTCAAACTGCTGACCTTTTGGTTAGCAGCTAAATGCTTAACCACTGCACCACCCGGGCCCCCTTTACTATAAGTGAAGGCTTAAAAACTGCATGAGATGGCTACACACAGCTGGACCCCAGTGGCATTCTCCTGGGAAGAGGGGTGGCTTCCCTTAGTCCTTTAAGCCCCTACAAGGATGCACCACTGCAGTGGTATGTGTGATTGGGGTGAGGATGCTCTCTGGTCCTTCAGGAAGCTCTGCTTTTCATTTCCAAGGGTGTTTTATATCCTCCTAGATTAAAAAAATTAAAAAACAAAAACTAGTTACTAGAACTATTCTCCATAGCTGATTTTTCAGAAGTAGATTGCGCAGTCTTTCTTCCAAGGTGCCTCTGGCTGGGTGGACTCAAACCTCCAACCTTTCATTTAGAGCTGAGTGTGTTAACCATTTGCACCATACAGGGACTCCTTATATCTTTCCTCTTCTTTTTTTTAAAAAATATTTTATTATGTTTTTGGTGAAAGTTTACACAGCAAATTAGGTTCTCATTTAATAATTTTTATACATATCATTCAGTGACATTGGTTACATTTTTCACAATGTGTTACCATTCTCATTACTTCCATTCTGGTGGTTCTGTTTCCATTAATCTAGCTTCCCTGTCCCCTCTTATCTTTTCATCTTTAGGGTAAATGTTTGTTTGGTTTCATTTAGATGATTATGTAGAGGAGCACAGTACTCACGGGTGGTAGTCTTTATTTTATGAGCCAATCTGTCATTTGGCTGAAAGGTGACTTTCAGGAGTGGTTTGAGTTCCGAGTTTAAAGGGTATCCCAGGACAGTAATCTTGGGGGTTCCTTTAGTCTCTAATGGTCTAGTATGCCTGGCCTTTTTTTTTTAGGAACTTGAGTTTTGTTCTACATTTTTCTCCCATTCTATCCGGACCATCTATTGTGTCCCCAGTCGGAATGGTCAGTAGTGGTAGCCAGGCACCATCTAGTTCTTCTGGTCTCAAGGTAGCTGTTGTTCGTATAGACTATTAGTCCTGCAGACTAGTCTCTCTTTGAGTCTTTGGTTTCCTTCTTTCTCTTTTGCTCCAAACAAGTATCCTTATATCTTTATAATCCCTCCCAAGTGTTCTGGAGACTCTGGCTAAGGGCCTGCTTGCCTACCACGTACAAACTACTGGTTATAACCCAGGCACGTCTCTCTAGTTACCTGGAGACCAGATAAATTAAAGATAAATTTCCCAGGCATATCTGCATCATTCCCTTCCAGGCTGTTACTTATATGGCTGGAAGGTAGGGTTTGTTTATGGAAGCACTGGGTGGAGGGAATGGGTTGATCAATCGGAGCCGTATCTTTAAATTCGAACCAGGAAGTTTGGAGTTTATCATTGGAAAGTTGTGTGCCATTGAAGTCTTTTTTTTTTTTTTTAATCAAAGAGATCATTTACAGTGACTGTATTATTTTTTGTGTGTGTGGTATTTCATTCTTACCTGTCATGAAGTAGAAATTTGAAAGGAAAACTCTTGAGTTCTTTATTTTCGCTTGTGTCTTAACGCTCAGTTATGATTGATTCTTGGTGTCACACTTGTTAAGTGTTTTGATATGTTGATGGAGAAGTAGAAGGGACCTTGGGATATCATCAAGTTTATTGCAGCTTACACCATTTTCTCCTGTTCTGTTTGGCAGAGGTGAGAGCAATGGATCAGCATGATGTTTAAAATGAACTTTCATACATTTGAAAACATTTGTCTGCCTCTTTCCCAGGCTTAACGCTAATGCTCTCCCAACTCAGGAGGATGATAAGCGTCAAGCACAAGGTCTGATCTGGCCTTTGCGCTCTCACATTTCCATTCTCTTTGAGCTCTTTCCTCTCTTTCCTCACTGCATTGTGTCTCTGCCCCCTTCTATTTCTGTTGCCACCCTTTTCCTTCCCCAGCTCGTTGCCCTTTCTGTGCCAGCAAACTTGTTTTACACTGTGTTTTTTAAGCCGTTGGGTTTGGTGTGTGTGCATTGTGTGCATTGTGGGGAGGTAAGCAGTGACAGTGAATTAGGGACAGAGCTGTTATTTCTAGCTCAGTGCCTGGCACTGTGCAGGCATTGTCACTGTTTTGATTATTTTTGGTTTCTTTGAGACCAGCAGCTCCCAGCATGGAAGATTCTTAGAGGTGCTTCTAGCTCATGGCTAACATCTTTTTTTCTCTCTCTCTTTTATCTTTATTTCCTTTCCTTTCTTTTCACCTTCCTCTTTTTTGCTTTCCCTTTCCCCCGTTGCCTCATCTTTCTGCTCTCCACTACTTTTCTTCCATCTCTTTGTTCTCTGCTTGATCTTTTCTTTCTCATCAGCTTCTTCCTCCCCTTTCATTCTTTTCATGTTTTTTTTTTTTTTCATTGTCCTTTAGGTGAAAGTTTACAGTGCAAATTAGTTTCTCATTCAAAAATTTGTACACACAGTTTTGTGACATTGGTTGCAATCCGCAATGTGTCAGCACTCTCCCCCTTTCCCTTTCTACACCAGGTTACCCGTGCCCATTTGTCCAGTTTTCCTGTCCCTTCCTGCCTTCTCATCTTTGCTTTTGGGCATCATCTGTTTATTTTTCTTCATGTGTGTGAAAATGCATTACTGTGAAGCACCTCATGAGTTCATAAACTCCACACGGTTTTGTGGGTGGGAGCCCTAAACTTTTAGAATTTTTAGAATTCCTGAGAGAATGAAAAGAGTTGTGATGCTCTGTCTCAAACAGTCTGAAGAGCTGAGAGTGTGGGAACCTTGTCTTATCTTCCATCTTAGTTCTTGTATGTTTAACAAACATAAAAAGGTTTGGGAAGCTGAGTCCCCACAAAGAATATTCCTAGAGGCCATCATGTCTTACCCAGGACTCTTGTTTCCTTCCTCTACAGGGCCTGCTCCCCATGGGCCAGCCCTTCTCCAGGAAGAAAACCCTGGAAACCAGGCAGCAGTGCCTATGTTTAACTCAGCCAGGTCCCAGGTGAGCAGGATACCCAGGCTTGTGGGAGCTTCAGCAGCAGCCCTCCATCTCCTTAATCACCTCCTTACCCGAGAGCCTTTCAGGTGATACAGTCCCTCCTTCTTTGCTTGTCACAGAACATCACAGACCATATGTACGTCACCCAAGGAGCTGTTACTGATTCCATGCTACTGCCTCATTCTGTACTGTGTTCTTGGGGAAATATCCAAATCTCAAGGTATGGGACTGAGGGGTGGAGTCAGGCCTCTGGTTTCAGAAAGTGTCCTACTTGTCTGATGCTTAGTGATGTTTGGCTTTTGAGGTCTCTAATTTCTGTCTCCTGCCTGAGAACCAGGACCTTTTCTTGAATCTTTACATTCTCAGTGTTCAGCACATGCCCAGTTACTATTAGCTGATGATAAGAGTGAAATTCTGTATATCTAAGACAAAACTTCACATCTTCTTCACAAAATGAACTGTTTTCCCCTCCTTATTCCCTTAGTAGGTCAATCATTTTCCTAGTTATGTAGGTTTTTTTTTTTAAAGTTAAATGTCTCTCCCATCTAAGCCCTCTTACATACTGCTGCTAGATCAGTTTTCTCAAGTTTGTAATTCCATCAGACTCAATGCCTCCTGTTTTGAACAAATACTTTACCTTCCTGGAAAGAAACATACAGAAAATAAAACCTATCAGTACATATTTTTAAAATCAACATAATTTTCTTAACTATAATATAATGGAGAAACAAAGGAAAAGTAATCTATTTTAAAAAAAAAAAGTGTGTATTTCAAAATGAAAATTCTTGTACGTGATTACACCAGAAGAAATAACAAAGTAGTCATTCATTTGCACAGTGTTTAATCAAGTTTGGATTAAAGATAAGCAAGAAGATCAGAATTCCAGGAAAATGAAAGAGCAGATGTGTGGGTGGATGATGGAATGAAAACTAGTGTTGAGTCAAATAATAAAAGACCAGACAAAGAAAGAAAGAAGTAACCTTAATTGAAGTAAGGCTATGATGTCAAGGCAAAGTATGGACTGACAAAGCGAAGAAAACAAGGAGATATGATATTCTTTAAAATAAGGTGGGCTTTTTAGTGCCAAAATAATTCTCTGTTTACAGTTTGTAATGTGATAGTGATGAGGTGGAGAGGAAATATCATCAGTCTGTAACAAACTGGGCACTGTATTCTATTTTAGGCATGGGAAGGAGAGAGAGATTGGAAAATTAAATTGGAAATTAAAAGGTTAATGAAAAGCCATGTGGCATACTGTCTTAATTATCTAGTCCTTCTATAACAGAAATACCACCAGTGGATGACTTTTACAAACAGAAATTTAGTTTCTCATAGTTTAGGAGGCTAAAAGTCCAAATTCAGGGTGCTGGCTTTAGGAGAAGGCTTTCTCTGTCTGTCAGCTCTGGAGGAAGGTCCTTGTCTATTCTGAGCTTCTGCTCTTGGGCAATCTTCATGTGCTTGGCATCTCTCTTCCCCCTTCTCTCCTTGCTAGCTTGCATTTAATCTCTTTTATCCCTCAAAAGAGATTGACTCAAGATACATCCTACACTAATCCTGTTCATTAACATAACAAAGACAACCCATTCACAAATGGGATTATAACCACAGGCATAGAGGTTAGGATTTACATTATAACACCTATTTTGGGGGGACACGATTTAATCCATAACATTCCACCTTTTCACCTCCAAAAATTCATGCCCCTGCCACGTGCAAAACACATTCACCCCATCACATCATCCCAAAGTCTTAAATCAGCTGAAGTCCAGAATCTCATCTTCTGAATCAAATACGGGTTAGACTTTTAGCATAAATTTTCTGGGGACAAAATTCCTCTTCATCTGTGAACTGTGAAATCTAGATTACAAGTTATCTGTTTCCAAAGTACAATGGTGTAACAGACACTAGGTAGATATTCCCATTACAAATGGGAGAAATTGGAGGGAAAGAAGAGATAATGGGCACCAAGCAAGTCTAAAACCTAACAACAATTTACATTAGCTCTCAAGATTTGAAAATAATCCTCTGTTCTCTGAGACTATCTGGGCAATGGCCCCGCCCTTTAGACTGTGGTTGTTGGCCACACTCTCTGGATTCTCGGTGGAGGCCTCTCAGCCCTGGACTTCAGCTCCGCCTTACAGGCCCTCTGGGATAGCAACTCTGCTCCCTTGGCTTTAGGTGGCCCCATTCTTCTAGTCCATCTGTGTCACCCCACCCCCTTAGCCCCATTTTTCTGCCCCTTGGGCGTAGCAGCCCCATCTCCTCAGCTTTGTGCGGTAGCCCCATCCTCTGGCACACCTTAACAGCAGCCCCACACTCGGGAACTGAGCTGGCGAAGATCCGACTCTCTGAAACCTAGGAGGCAGTGACCCCACCCTTTGAGATCAAGGAGACCATGGCCTCACCCTTTGAAACCAAGAAACTTTGAAACCTGCTTCTCATGCTCCTTCCAGCAGTTCTGCTGATATCCGAGCTGCTTCTTTTCTTGGAGGACAACAGCTCCTTTAGCCTGTTGCCTGCCTATAGAATTTCAAGAGTCACATGGCATTGTTTCCTCTCCCTTCTGTGTTCTCTTCAGTCTAAGCTGATGGGTTTTCTGCTGTGGTAGTTGGTTAGCTCCATCAGTCACAGGCTTCATCTCTTTAACAAAACATTGTGTAGCCACATTTCTTGGTGAACATTCTAGGAGATGTGTCCTTAGTTTGTACAACAGAATTTTCCAAATCTTTAAGTTCTGTTTTCATTTTGCACAGTTCATTTTTAAGTCTACCTCTTTCCTCTTGCATTTTACTGTAAGCAGCAAGGAGAAACCATGAAGCCCCTTTAAAATATTGCTTAGAAATCTTATCACCCAGATATCCAACTTCATGACTTATAAGCACTACCTTCCACCAAACATTTGACCATAATTCTTTGCCACTGCATAAAAAGCATCACCCTTCCTCCATTGTCCAACCACATGTTTATCGTTTTCTTTTAAAGCCTCACCAGGGCACATTTAACATCCATATTTCTAGCAGTATCCTGTTGCTGACACCATATGTATTCTCCTTCTGAGCCCTCACCAGAATTGCCTTTGACATCCATAATTCTACCAACAGTCTCTTCAAGGCAATCTAGGCTTTTTTTTTATTTTTTATTATTGTACTTTAGATGAAGGTTTACAAAACAAACTAGCTTCTCATTAAACAGTTAGTACACTTATTGTTTTGTGACATTGGTTACCAACCCCACGACATGTCAACACTCTCCCTTCTCGACCTTGGGTTCCCTATTACCAGCTTTCTTGTCCCCTCCTGCCTTCTAGTCCTTGCCCCTGGGCTGGTGTGCCCCTTTAGTCTCATTTTGTTTTATGAGCCTGTTCAATCTTTGGCTGAAGGGTGAACCTCAGGAGTGACTTCATTACTGAGCTAAAAGGGTGTCTGGGGGCCATACTCTCACGGTTTCTCCAACCTCTGTCAGGCCAGTAAGTCTGGTCTTTTTTTGTGAGTTAGAATTTTGTTCTACATTTTTCTCCAGCTCTATCCGGGACCCTCTATTGTGATCCCTGTCAGAGCAGTCAGTGGAGAAGGCAATTTTGCCTTTTACTATTAGGCACATTGAAACTCTTCCAGCCTCTCCCCATTACCCAATTCCAAAATCCTTCCACATTTTAGTTATCTGTTAGAGCAGCACCTCACTCTTCTGGTACCAAATTCTGTCTTAGTTATCTAGTGCTGCAACAACAGAAATACCACAATTGGATGATGGCTTTAACAAATAGAAATGTGTTTTCTCACAGTTTAGGAGGCTAGAAATGCAGATTCAGGGTGCCGGTTCTGGGGAATCTTCATGTGCTTGGCATTTCTCTTCCCTTGTCTCTCCTTGCTAGCTTGAGTTTAATCTTTTGTATCTCAAAAGAGATTGATTCAAGATACACCCTATAGTAATTCTGTCTTATTAACATAACAAAGATAACCTATTCCCAAATGGGATTATAAATACAGGCATTGAGGTTAGGATTTACAACACGTATTTTTTGGGGACACAATTCAATCTATAACACAGACCTTTTGGGACAATGTTAGAAGACCACAGGCAACACCCAAAATAATTCATTTCAGCATATAATTTTTCCAATGTAGATATCTTACTACTCTCCTAGATTTGAAATATTTTGAACAACTTTTTAAAATGAAATTCAGTGAGATCTCGGCACTTACGTTAGGTTCCAGGTCTGTTAAAAAGAAGTCTCAAAACTCCTCCATTTTATATTTATGCTCAATTTAATTGCATTTGCAATAACTGCAATATTGCATTGAATTGCCCTTCAAATATGTAGTATGAAAATGCTAGAAAATAGAAGAATGATCCAAGTCAATCCATTAATCAATACTTTTGATACAATGTCTTTATTCCGTGTAAGCTTATTTCTCCATAACCTTCTTCTAAATTACTGGGTTTTTCAATATCCTATAAAAACTTTTCAGAATTCTTACATATGTAAGGGCAACCAATTTATATTTATTTTAGGTTTAATCCAGCAGGACACTTGAAAGTTATGCAGGATGTGTGGCAGTTCTTTGTAGTGTGGAACTGTCCCACACGTTGCAGTATATCTGCCATCTGGCATCATCCTCTCAATGGCATTGGCAGGAGCTGGTGGTGGGCATTATTATTATAACTGAAAAGGTTTCCACAAATTTAGAGCCCCTGAGTTGTTCGTACCACTGGTCTACAGGGTGGTATTCAACACCCTTCATAACTGGACCCGTTATCCTTACCACACTGAAAACAAAGAGCTCATTTGTTATCTTTTCAGACATTGGTGAAGACTGAGGAAGAAGCAGCACAGGCCCTTGTCCCACAGGAATGGCCACATCTTGGTCTGGCTGAGAGGATCCTCTATGGGAACTCAGATCAGGAGAAGGTTACAAACCTCACTCTGATGAGTAAGGACAGACCTCTGGCCAGTCCCATTTGTGCTTACTTTCTCCCATCATTAGCCTTGGTTGTTCCTTGTGAGCCCACGTTTCCTACAAACGCTGACCCTTCTCCTTCTTCTAGCCTCCAGACTTCTCTCGGCCCCTATCCTTTTGTGTCCCTCTCAATCAATTCACACAGCTTGCTGATTCTTGTTATTATCTTCTCTGATCATCCCTCTGTATTCCCTGATTCCCTCAGCAACTCCTCCTTTGCTGCTCTTTTTCTTCCCTATCAAGACTTCTGTATAACTTGTTATTTGTAGACATCCCTTCATACCTGGAAGCCCCACATTCTCCTCTGTCCTCTTCACCTCAGAAGTTCTCTTCACTGTCTGATAATGCTACCATCCGTGTATAATTTTCTTCAAATGTGCTGTTCTTTATTAGATCCTCTCCTTAGCTGGGCCCTGGTGCCCTTCTTGACCTTTTTCATTATCTTTCCATATTGTGCCACATTTTGTGGGCTTGAGGAGACTGAGGACTCCTGGGATACCTGTTGATTTGTGGTTTTGTTTGTTTTTGAATTTGGAATATTCTGTGTTCTACCCTGCAGATTGTTTTTTGAAAATTAGAGAACAGATGACATTTAAATCCTTAATGTATTATTTCAGCTGAGGAAGTTGTGACTAAAGATGGATTGTTTCATGCAAAGCAGGAAACTTCTGAAGAAATGGATCCATGTGGGGAGACCTCAGGAATACCCAGCAGGTGAGTGTCATGGTCCTGAGTAGAACAAATCCTGCAGATAAAAGAAGGAATTAGAATCGAGTCAGAGAAACTAGATGGTCAGAAGCCTGCTTCCCTGGGATAATATGGAAAGAGTACCACTCTCACCTCTTTGGTCAGAGGAGGCCCCACGCTGAGAATGATTTTTCAATATACAATAATTATGCAAAAACATTCACTTGGAGCACAGACTGTCTTTGCACCCAAGAATCCTATTCTGAACCAGTCTACCCTGCGTGATCACTCTTCGCTGGGCTACCTTATGTTTTTGTGGAGAAGCCAGAAGGCAGAGAATTCAGACCAGAGTGAGGGCTGCCAGTGAGGCCACCATGACAGTTAAGAAAGAACTATTATCAGAGCTGGAAGAGGATTTAGGGAGGACAAGTAGAGTGTTTTCAACCTTCATTCAAAAGAGTCCTGAATAGGGAAAACATCAAAGGGAAAGTAGCTGACAAAGGAGAAATTAAAGTTAGTAGTAGGTGCTTAATAAGTGTCAGTTACATGAATGAATGAATGTATAATATAGATACTCCTAAAGTGGAAAGGGAGGAACCAAGTAACAAGCAGAGGATTGGTTTCTGGTGAGGCCATTAACTTTCCCAAGACTTGAGGGAAAAGGAGAAAGCAAACAATGGGATAATTAGGCTAAAGAGCTGGGCAGTGGGGATTCTCCTTATTGGCATTTGTTTGTCTTAGGGAAACAGGGAGATAAATTTCAGCTAAAATTAAAATGCCTTGAAGCTTAAAAGAAACTTTTCATAAACCTAGTGAGGCCTGAGCCAAGAGTGGTGACCTTCAGTGACTGAGTGCAGTGTTATATCTGGAGAATAGGACTCTCTTAATGTGCCTGTCTGGTGTATTTAGCATCAGGTAACTGAAACTACGACTCATAGTGCTTCAAGAATAAAGACATTTTATTGTTTTATGTAACAAGAAGGCTGTTCCAGGTTTGGTGCAGCAGCTCCAGCCACAATAATGGGTTTAATGTATATGCATTGTCAATATGTGACATGTAAAATAGCCACTTTTGTTTTTTGTGCATTGTTTTAAATTTATTTAAATAGTATTATGAATAGGTATTGTTCTGTTTCTTAGTTTTTCAGTCAGCATAATGTTTTAAAATTCATCTATATTTCTATGTATACATTTATTCCTTTGCTTGTAACTGTTCCATATGTACCCCATGGTATACATCCACCATGTTTTGCCTATCATCTTCCCCAGAGATGGTCACCCACATTGCCTTAGCTTCCCACCAACATGATCATTGCTACAGTAATCATCCTCAAACATGCCCCTTGTGTGAAAATTTCTTTGAGATAAATACCCAGGAACAGGATAATTGGATCATAGGACATGCTTATATTTAATTTACCCACTGCCATCGAGTCAGTTCCGACTCATAGTGACCCCATAGGGTTTCTAAGGCTGTAAATCTCT
Organism: Trichechus manatus latirostris; assembly: GCF_000243295.1. Lineage (NCBI taxonomy): Eukaryota > Metazoa > Chordata > Mammalia > Sirenia > Trichechidae > Trichechus > Trichechus manatus. Next base: position 1,450,246 of record NW_004444116.1, read on the forward strand.
ACGGAAGCAGACTGCTTCATCTTTCTCCTGCAGAGCGTCTGGTGATTTCAAACTGTTGACCTTTTGGTTAGCAGCCGATTGCTTTAACCATTGCACCATCAGGGCTCTTAAATTTAATTTGGTTCTGCTAAATTGACTTCTAGAAAAGATACACTATCTATACTCCCAGAACAGTAGATGAGAGTTCATTTATTTCCACATCTCCTCCAATATTTGGCATGATTCAGTTTTCATATTTGGTGATCCAGGCTCTTGATCTGTTCCTGTTCTACCACCCTTAGTGTACTGGTTTATTTGCCTTTAACCACAAGATGGTTGCTGCAGTTTTAAGTACTGCGTCTTTGTTTAAAAGCAGAAAGAAGGAAGACGGGTACCTCTAGCCTTATCTGTCACTTGTATCAAGAAAGCAAAACCTTCCAGAAACCCCCCAGCAGTCTTCCCCTCATTCTTGTTGGTTGAAATTGGAGTCACATGATCATCCTAGCTACAAGGGAGGCTGGGAAATTGTATATCTAGCAAAGGGGAATGGGATTACCGTGACCGATTTAGACCAATCAAATTCATAGCCTGGACCTGGACACATCGCTGTCCCAAGCAGAATCAGTTTGTGGTTAGTTGGGAGGAAGAGGGCAGGAGATGTTGCCAGGAAAATAACAGTCTGCCATAGTCATGGAGCAGATTATTAAGGATCTGAAACTTTCTTTCACAGGATGTCACAGGCTAAGATGAACTAGAGGGAGGTGTGGATCAAGAATTAGGTTTGGAGAATCAAGTGACGAACTGATGAAAGAGGAGAAACCAAAGCATAATTATACTGAAAAGACTTTCAGGCATACCTTTAGAAGTTTCTAACTTTTATTTCATATTCTTCCTTCCCTGTACTCACATGTTCAGCAAACATTTTATCAGTCATGTTCAAAGTCATATATAATACAGTCCCTACCCTCAATAAAAGAGCCCTGGTGGCGTAGTGGTTAAGTGTTTGTCTGCTAACTGGAAGGTCTCCAGTTCAAACCCACCAGCCTCTCTGAGAGAAAAAGATGTGGCAGTCTGCTTCCATACAGGTTACAGCCTTGGAAACATCATGCGGCAGTTTTACTCTGTCCTATAGGGTAGCTAAGAGTTGGAATCGACTCAACGGCAATGGGTTTGGTTTTTGGTTTTACTCTCAATAAGTCAAATGGGAAGAGAGGCACTGCAGATGAGGAAACACAGAACTACAGTGCACTATGATGAAGTGTTCTGGTAGCTATGATAGAACATGCAGGAGAGGCACCAGAGATTTGACTATCAGAGAAGGCGTCTCAGAGGAGGTGACATCTGAGACAAGGCTTGATGAGTAAGTAGAAATTTGCTAGATAAAGAGAAAGTGGAAAAGAGACAGGCAGAAAAACAGAATTACAAATGCCTAGAGAGTATAGAAGAACTAGGAGAGAATAGAGTCATAGGAACCACGGAAGAAGACAGTTTCAAAGAGCGAATTTCTGCTTGAAAAATTCTGGGTCCTCTTTGGAGTAGGAAGAGAGGTCATATTTGGAAATACCCAAGACTGCGTAGAAAATTTGAGAAGAGTGATAAAGATGTGAAATAGCTAATGTGGGGAACTGGGGAGAAAGGGATGAGAGAAAGTGAGAAGGATTTCTGGGCAATATTGAGCAATTTGCTGAAGTTGACCTTCATTTTTAGCAGTGTCTACTTAATTTTGTGATTTCTCTGGCAGCTCACTCTTGGATGAGGAACAGAGAAGGCCAACAAGAGTATTGATCTGATGCTGAAGTTTTACTGGTCAGATAATACAGGTGGACGCTGGGGCAGGGTGGTTGATGATCCTGGTAAAAGAGTGGCTAATGTGGTAGGTCATGGGGTTTCACAAGAGAGAATGTTAAGGGTGAGAGTGAGAAGAAAGAACAGGTATCATGGGATGAAAAGAATAAAGAGGCTACAGTGAAAAGAAATTGAGAATAAAGAATGAGCTACTAGAGTTTAGATTTCAGCAATGAGTGAAAAGGGTCAGTATAATGGCAGGATTCAAGGAATGTCCTTGAAGTTGAGGGTGTCAGAGAACTCTAAGATGGATATGTTGAATGGGTCTTACATGTGGACATTGACAACATGCAGGATGATAAACTCTTTTAAGTAAATAAATAAATATATGTAGTATAAATTATATTAAAACATACTCTTTTCAGTGCTTTTTTTCCCTTAATGTCTTTTAAAACTAGTTTACTGATTAGACATAGTAAATGAAATGCAAATTTCTAGAATTAAAAAGATGGTGCTGGAAACCTCAGCTTTCTTACTGACAGAAGCTAGGCTAGATGAAACAGCTCAGAGGCAGAGCTACATGGGTTCCTACTAGCAGAGCTGGAGTGCAGCAGACCTCCTCTGGCATAGGCCTGCCTGACAGAACTTAAGCAAAAAGGAGCAGGTAATGTCTGCATCCTGCTCCTAAAGAAGACAGAGAGGGTCTGCACGAAGGGTGCCTAGTTCTTCTCCCAGATTCAACAAGTAGTTGAGTCATGAGGAGTGAGTGAGAGGTGGGGAACGAAGCTAAAAATGTTAAGTGTAGCTGAAGTCCTCCCCATGGAATCATGAATTGTTGGTTGATGACTCATGGTGACCTTATATATAACAGAACAAAACATTGGCTGATCCTGTGCCATCTTCATGATTGTTGGTATGTTTGAACCCATTGTTGTTGCTATTGTCTCAGTACAACTCATTGGATTTTGGTTTTCCCTGACCCTCTACCATACATGATGTCCCTTCTCAAATGTGAGAAGTAATCCCTGCAAAAGAAGACTTAGGCTTCAGAGGGTTTATCATGTATGAAAGAATAAGACTGAGTATTTTATAGCATGTATTGTTCTTTCTTTTCCAGGGATTGTATACCCCAGATCTCTTGTACTCCTGCCCCTAAAAGGACAGTTGCACATTTGAACACTCTGAAAGACCGTCACCTGGGTGACTTGTGGGCCCAGATGCACATTTCATCTTTGGAATATGCTGCAGGAGACATTACCCGTAAAGGGAGAAAAAAAGACAAAGCTCGGGTGAGTGAACTGCTCCAAGGCCTCACATTTTCTGGTGACTCAGATGTGGAGGAAGACAATGAGCCTGAGACCCAGCCTGCTCAAAAGAAGCTGAAGGTGTCAAGTGTCCCAGAGAAGAACTGGATCAAAAGAGACATTAAACCCAGCTTCCCAAGTTGGTCAGCACTGGATTCTGGGCTTTTGAATCTCAAGAATGAAAAGTTGAACCCAGTTGAGCTCTTTGAATTATTTTTTGATGATGACACTTTCAACTTGGTTGTCAATGAAACCAATAATTATGCTTCTCAGAAAAACGTCAACTTGGAAGTCACAGTTCAGGAAATGAAGTGTGTGTTTGGTGTCCTGCTTTTGAGTGGATTTGTGAGACGTCCTAGAAGGGGAATGTATTGGGAAATCTCTGATGCCGATAAGAACCTGGTTAGAGATGCAATTAGAAGAGATAGATTTGAATCGATTTTCTCATACCTACATTTTGCAGATAATAGCCACCTAGACCAAAAAGATAAGTTTACAAAATTGAGGCCTCTCATAAAGCAAATGAATAAAAATTTCCTCTTGTATGCTCCCCTAGAAGAATACTATTGCTTTGATAAGTCCATGTGTGAATGCTTTGATAGTGACCACTGCCTGAATGGAAAGCCTACTAGAATTGGCTATAAAATTTGGTGTGGTACAACCACACAAGGTTATCTGGTTTGGTTTGAGCCCTATCAAGAACAATCAACTGTGACGGCAGATAAAGATCTTGATCTTGGTATAGGTGGGAATCTAGTGATGAACTTCGCTGATGTTCTTTTAGAGAGAGGTCAATATCCCTATCATCTGTGTTTTGATAGCTTCTTTACAAGTGTCAAATTGATGTCAGCCTTGAAGAAGAAGGGACTGAGGGCAACAGGAGCAATTCGTGAAAACAGGACTGAAAAATGTCCCCTTATGGATGCAGAACACATGAAAAAAATGAAGAAGGGGTATTTCGATTTCCAAGTAGAGGAAAATGAGGAGATAATGTTGTGTCGTTGGCATGGTGATGGCATTATCAGTCTGTGCTCCAATGCTGTAGGCATAGAACCAGTGAATGAAATAAGTTGTTTTACCGATGATGAAGAGATCCTTCAGATAAGTCAGCCATCCATAGTGAAACTGTATGATGAATGCAGGGAAGGTGTAGCTAAAATGGATCAAATCATTTCCAAATATAGGGTGAGGATAAGAAGCAAGAAATGGTACTCAATTTTGGTAAGTTACATGATTGACCTAGCCATGAACAATGCATGGCAGCTACACAGAGCATGTAACCCCGGTGCTTCTCTAGACCTCTTGGATTTTCGGAGATGTGTTGCACATTTCTACTTGGAACACAATGCTAATCTGTCAGATTAAGGCAGATAAAATGGACACAGTGCAGACCTTAACAAGTTATAAAAAAGTCATAACTACACATTAGATTGTACACCCCAAAGCAAACCTGATGTATGTAATGAAATCATGAAGTAATTAAGATTTTAAAAATCAGACATTTGTATAGTTTCAAAGAGTATTACAACAAGTAATGTTAAAAGTTATCTTTAAAAATGTTGAATTCAAGTGGTACCTTTTTCTATGTCCAATTTTGATGTCATAGTTGTGGAAAATCATTTATTTGTTGAATTGATTATTTTGTGCATTTAAAGAATGAATTCTGCCTCTTTTTTTTTTAAATTGTTCCTGGAGAATGCCATTTTAAAAATGCAGGCAATGTCACAGTAACCATAGAATGGTACAGAATCTGTAGTCTAAAAATAGACAAAGCCTGTGAGGTAAGGATGATCTAAATAAAATGTAGGTATTAAGAGGCTGAGGAACTCAGCACTGGTGTAAAACTGGATCAGACTGTGTAGACAAGAAGGGCACCAATGTTGAAACAGAGCACTGTTAAGGAGAAAGAGGTGAAGCAGTGCCTTTGAATATTGAAATGAAAGGCATGTCCCATTGTAACTTTGGGAGTTGACCACAGAAGTCAAAAGAGTAAAGAAAACTGAAGAGACATGAAGTCAGTTATGAGAAGAAAGAATAGCGGTAGAGTTAGGTCGACATAAAGCCCATTAATCCCTTGTTGAAATCAACTAAGGAGATAAGTGAGTCCAGGATTAAGGTCATCAGTAATAGATAACCCAAGGAGAAATACCAGATGTGAACTCTGACTCTTTAGTGTTGACACCTAGTATTGGTGAATTAGTCCAAAAGTTAAAGAGAAGCCAGATTCACCCCATTTTGGGGGGTATTAGCTGCAATCCCTTGCCTTTTACTTCCTAACATTTACAGTCCACTCTTCGCTGGAAGACGTGGACAGGCTTGAGTTCTTTCAAGAAGAATGTCTATTATGTGCATAGCTGTAGGTGGCGCAGATGGTTAACCGAAAGACTAGCAGTTTGAACCCACCCAGAGGCAACTTGGAAAAAAAGCTTCTGGAAGATCACAGCCTTGAAAACACTGGAGTGCAGTTCTATTCTGCACACACAGAGTTGCCATTAGATGGAATTGACTCAGAAACTGGTTTGCTTTTTGGTGGTGGAAATGTAAGCCAGGTGTAGTAGAGTCAGATTCACATGTTCCACACTCAGATGCTCAAAGAAAACAAGTTTGTAATTGATCTGATATTACTCATGAACTACTCACATCACTAAAGTGGGCTGTTTTCTGATTTCAAGTGATGGAGAGTCTGGTATCTACAAAGCTTGGAATGGCCTTACCAGAAGACACCCATTCCTGCCCCCACTTTCCACCACGCGGGGCTGGATCCTAGCTTCAACACTGTCTTAGAGGCAGAGGGGCTCTGGAAAGTTGCTCGTTACAGGCCGAGTTTTTCCGTCCTACTAGATCATTCCCATCTACACACAAATATTCTGTAGTAACTTCTATTTTAAAAACAAAGTTCTTTGACTCAACATCTCCTTCCACCTATTAATCCGTATCTCTGATCCCTTTACAGGATCCTTCAAAGAGTTGCTATTAGCTGTTCTTCACGTTTCCTCTTATTCTTTCTCTAACAACTAGTCAGTACACCATAAAACAAAACAGTCTGAGATACTAGAGGAGCTCCAATAACCAATCAATTCTCAATCCTCTTCTTGACCTATCAGCAGCAACTGACCCAGTTAATCACTGCCTTCTTGAAATACTTTCTTCATTTGGTTCTTCTCTTGATTCTTCTACCTCTTGGCTGCTCCTTTATAGTCTCCTATGCTGGTTTCTCTTGCTCATTTCCCTGACCTCCAAATGCTTGCTGTACTTCAGAGCTCAGTCTTTGAACTTCCCTTACCATTCTACACGCATTCCTCAAGTGATAACCACCCATTCACATGACTTCATATAGCACTATGAACTCCAGATTCATATACCCAGTGCTTTCTGTACTTGACATCTCCACAGACATCTCAAACTTAATGAGTCCAAAACCAAATTTTCCTGATCTCACCCCCAAACCTCCTTCCCCCCCAGACTTCCCATTTCAGCTTCATTCTTAGTCGCTGTGATCATTATGGTTATGTGTCAACTTGGCTGGGCCAAGATTGCCAGTGGCTTGGCAGTTATGATGTAATTTGGCAGTTGTATGATGTGATCACCTCCAGGATGGGATCTGCTGTGAGTAGCCAATCAGTTGAAAGGGAGTTTCCTTGGGGGTGTGGTCTGCATCAAATATATAAGTGGACTTTCTGGCAAGACTGAGCTTTAGTTCGCTCTAGATCCTGCAGCTGGCTCCTGTTCATCAGACCTCCGGTTCTTGGGACTTGAGCTAGCAGCTTACCTGCCTTTTTGTCTGCCAATCTTCAGTTTGCTAGCCCCTGCGGCTGCGTGAATCAGAAGACTATCCTGACCCACGTACTTGGGACGTTCCAGCCTCTACAACTGCATGAGCCATTTCCTTGCTATAAATCTCTCTATATATTTATACCTTTTACTGGATTTGCTTCTCTACAGAACCCAGCCTAAGATAGTTGATTAAACTAAAAGCCTTGGATTCATCTTTCTTTTGTTCACACTCATATCCAACACATGTGCAAACATGTGCTCTCATATTCAAGGGATATGCAGAATTTACACACTTTTCTTTCATCTACCACTGTTCTTCTGTTTCAAACCACCATCATTTCTTACCTGGATTATTGCAATAATCTATCCAGACTCCCTGCTTTCTCCACTCCTCCATCTTCCCCTACAGTCTGTTGTCATTACAGCACCTAGAGTGATCCTTTAAAATATAAGCCAGATTATTTCTCTGATCAAAACCCTTCAATGGCTTCTTATGTCAGAGTAAAAGCTAAAGCTCTTGTATTTGCTGGTAGGATCCTAAAGTGGCTCTACATAATCTGACTCTTTCATACACACACACACACCCATTGCCGTCAATTCTGACTCATAGTGACAGTAGAACTGCCCCAAAGGGCTTCCAAGAAGCAGCTGGTGGGTTGGAACTGCTGACCTTTAGATTAGCAGCCGAGCTCTTAACCACTGTGCCACCAATGAAACTCCTTCATATTGCCCTTTTATTTTCTGCCTTTCTTCACTTCACTTACTTTGCTCCAGCCATAATGGACTCTGTGCTATTCTTCAAACAGCCAGAACATTCCCACCTCAGCCTGTGTACTTGTTGATCCCTCTGCCTGGGGGAACGTTCTTCACTCAAACATCTGTATGACTCCCTCTCTTCCTTCAGGTTTCTTGGTCTTCCTACATAAAATAGTAACTCCCTCCACCTCCACCCTGGTACATTCTATCTCTCTCACTCTGCTTTTTTATCAGAAATTATTAGCATCTGATATATTACACATTTATTTTCTGTCTCCCTCCACCCCTGCCACTAAAATGTAAGCTCCCTGAGGGTGGTATTACTCAAGAACAGCCCCTCCATACCAATTTATTTCCATGTAGGACTTTGTCCCTTTAAGGAAAATCATTTGAAAAGAACCAAGGGATAGGGACTGGGAGGATGCTCAGCAACGTCCCACACACACAGTCATCCACCCAGTAGACTCCAGCACCTGGTTTGCAGTCAAGTTACTCATTCCAAAGCAAATTAAATTTGGTGCAAGCAGAATTAGCCACTTGAAAATCTTACTCTCCAAGATGGTCAGGGAGTCAATGGACTCAGTTCAGTTCAGCAACAGTATGGATCCTAAAATGCCTAATAAGGTTGCAATGATTGCTGAAGGCTTTCCCACACTCATCACACTCATATGGTCTCTCTCCAGTGTGACTTCTCTAATGTTTCATAAGGAGTGTTCGCCTACTAAATTTCTTACTGCACTGACTGCACTGATAGGGTTTCTCACCAGTGTGAATTCGAAGATGCTGAAAGAGCCCTGCATTCTGACTGAAGGCTTTGCCACACTTGTTACACTGATAGTGCTTCTGTCCAGTGTGTATCCTTTGATGCTATACAAGGTATGAGCTAAGGCAGAAGGCTTTTCCACACTCTTCACATTCATATGGTTTTTCCCGTGTGGATTCTTCTGTGTCGAATGAGGCCACTGCTGGCACTGAAGGCTTTCCCACACTCCTTACAGTGATAGGGTTTCTCTCCAGTGTGGCTCCGCTGATGCTCATTGAGGCCTGACCTCTGGCTGAAGGCCTTCCCACACTCTTCACATTCATATGACTTCTCTCCAGTGTGGATTCTCTAGTGCTGAATAAGGACTGAACTCTGAGTGAAGCTTTTCCCACATTCATTGCACCTGTGATGTCTCTCTCCACTAGAGTGTCCCTGCTGCTTTTCTACCTTGCTCTCATGTCTGCCAGTTTTTCTGTACTTAGAATCCAGAGGAACATCTCTTTGAAGTCTGCTAGATAGATCCCCAAAATATTCTATTTCTTTTAAGATTTCTTGCTTTGGTGCCAACTCCTGATTTTCGGGTATACTTTCACCATCTGGAATAATAAATGAACAAAGCAGTGTCATCTCTTTTCTTTATGAAAGAAAACAACCACATCAAACACACACATTCTAGGAATGGCAGTGTAATGTAAGGAGTAATTAAACAGGGATATTAAAACTAGCAGAGTAAGGAATCATCAGGACTGCTGAAATGGCTGGAGAGGATCATCCAGAGAAGGTGAAGCACCCATAGGACGTACACAAGCTGGTATTATAGAGCATTTACTACAAACCAGGAATGTTTTTAGTGTTTTACATGACTCTATAACTGAAGCACTATGATTATCCCCATTTTACAGGTGTGTAAACTGACGGCACAGGGCGGTTAAATGACCTGTCCAATGTCACAGAAATAGTAAGTAGCAGTGCGTAAATTCCAACCAAGGCAGTTTGGCCTCTATAGAGAACCATCAGAGATCCCTTGAATGGACCTGTCATAGTTCTTACCTTGTTCTCGAAATTGGTGGGGCCTGAAAGAGTCACATTTGAGCTGGGTCATGATGGACTGAAACTATATGACTGTTGACTCCTGCTTGGCCTTCAGATGCATCACATCCTCTGACAGCACTTCAGAATGTCCATGTTCATGATCTGGGGCCTGGAAGCAGGTAGGTATATTTGGGTTCATAAGAGAAGGACTACAGGTGTCTAAGCTAACACTCAATGAAAGAGATCATATGGAACCACATGAAACATACTTTAGAGAGATGGCACAGTAGAAGGACCAGAGTTTCATTCCATACTCAAGAGCAGAAGAGGCAGAGCAAGAGTGGCCAAACATGGTGTCATGGTTTAAAATATGTCCACAAATTCTTTGATACTCCTCTCTTCGAAAGGTGGAGCCCAATTTCCTGCTCTTTGAGTATGGGCTGTACTTACTGACTCACTTATGCTAATAGATTGTGTGGCAGAAGTAATAGTATATAACTTCTGAGAATAAAAAAGCATTGTGGCTCCATCTTGTTTTCTCTCTTGCAATCATTTTGGGAGAAGCCAACTGGCATGCCATGAAGACACTCCAGCAGCCCTTCAGACAGACTTACATAACAAAGAACTAAGACATCTTTCCAACAGCCACAAAGGAAGTGAGGCCCCCCACCAACCACCACATAGGTGACCCATCTTGGCAGTGGATGCAGCAGGCCCAGTCAGATCTTCAGATGACTGTAGTTTTGGCTGGTATCTTCACTATAACCTCACGAGAGACCCCGCTAAGTAACTCCCAAATTCCAAACTCACAGAAACTGTTTAAGATAATGTTTGTTGTTTTAAGCCATTAAGGTTTGGGGGTAATAGTTAATACATGTGGCTTAACCAACCAACCTGTATCACCAAACTTCACCCTTAATTTAGTATTTGACGTCTCGGATCCCATTTGCCTCCGCTCACCTGTTTCCCTGGCTCACTGAGCTCTCACTCAGATCTTCGACCACAGCCACTGCCTCCTCCCCATTCTCTGGATGGTGCTCCTGCATCCAGGCCTGTAGCTCCTCAGGCAGGATGGTCAGGAATTGCTCCAGAACCAGCAACTCCAGGATCTCCTTGGTGTGGGTCTCTGGCCTTAGCCACTGACGACAGAGCTCCCGAAGCTGGCTCAGTGCTTCTCGGGGACCAGGAGTCTCTTGGTAACAAAACTGCCTAAAAAGTTGGTGGGAAGCCTCTTGGCCAGAAAAACTGTTCTTTTGAAGGTACGTTTCTTCATCCCAGATAGGGTCTTCCTCCACCTTCACAATCTTAAATCCTGTTCCTCTGTTGAAGCCATTCTGGGATTAAATAATTCAGAAGGCTCCTCCAGCTTGAGGTGAAGGGGTAACTATGGCTTAAGATTCCGATTTCATCTTCTTCAGGAGGATACACCTGATGATAAGAAATCATGTATTAACAGAAATAAATAATAAAGGGCGAGGGAACAAAGTATTAGAAATATGAATAGTATGCTATCATTTTTTTTTTTCCTTAAAGTACTCGTAGGTATTTACTTATATATGTTTAGAAACTGGAAAAATGGTGTGGCAGAGTACATCAATGGCCCAATTCTTCACCCCTCCCTGTAGCCATGTACTCTGCAGTGCTTTCCCACTCTGACTCTGGGTTCAACAATGTGACTTGATTTAGCCAATGTGATATTAACAAATGTGATGCAAGCTGAGACTTGAAAGGTACTTGTGTGACTGGTCTGGCCCTCTGCAATTGCCAGGTAATTGCCAGGAGAAGAATATGTCCAGACTAGCCTTCAGGTGATTGAGAAATATGGAACAGAGCCAAATTACCTCAGTGGAGCAGATGAGACCATCCAGAGTAGCTAACAGCCAGCTAACCCCCAGACATGTGAGTGAGTCCAGCAGAGTTGCTTGGCTGACCCATAGTTTACCGCAGATGTATAAGCAAGCCCTGCCCACCCCACTTCAGCTGAACTCCATAGATTTGTGTGCTAAATAAATGTTTATTGTTGTATATTGTTGGAGCCCTGGTGGCATAGTGGTTAAGAACTCAGCTGTTAACCAGAAGGTTGGCAGCTCGAATCCATCAACTGCTCCTTGGAAACCCTATGGGGCAGTTCTACCCTGTCCTATAGGGTCGCTATGGGTCAGAATCCACTAGACGGCAATGGGTCTTTTTTTTTTTTTTTGGTTTGTTGTATACCACCAAAGTTTTGTGGTTGTTTGTTACACAGCATTATTATGGTAATGGATAACTAATACAGAGGAGTAGCCACTAGGGAGGGGAATTAGGTAACTGGGGGTGGGGGGGGAGAAGAGGAAGGAATATTTACTTTTCACTGAAAACTTTTCTGTACTTTCTCTATACCATTTGAAATAAAGTAGTTATTCCAAGAAAATAAATAGTTACTGTATTTTTAAAATTAATTTAACTTTGAAAAATATATCCAACTTAAAGGAGAAACAGTTGAACTTGTTTGTAAAAGCATTTCAACTATTAGACAGATATTTATGAAGTTATGCTAAGAGCTGGGAATACACAGAAGCTTATAGTTCATGGAGATACAATACTATGAAATAAATGCCATAATTTTGGAGGTATGCACAAAGTATGCCTTTGAACAGAACAAGCAGATACTGTGTGGTTTAAAATCAGGAAAGGTGTGCGTCAGGGTTATATCCTTTCACCATACTTATTCAATCTGTATGCTGAGCAAATAATCTGAGAAGCTGGACTATATGAAGAAGAATGCAGCATCAGGACTGGTGGAAGACTCATAAACAACCTGCGATACGCAGATGACACAGCCTTGCTTGCTGAAAGTGAAGACGACATGAAGCACCTACTGATGAAGATCAAAGACTACAGTCTTCAGTATGGATTATACCTCAACATAAAGAAAACAAAAATCCTCACAACTAGACCAATAAGCAACATCATGATAAATGGAGAAAAGACTGAAGTTGTCAAGAATTTCATTCTACTTGGATCCATAATCAATGCCCATGGAAGCAGCAGTCAAGAAATCAAATAACACATCACATTGGGCAAACATGCTGCAAAAGACCTCTTTAAAGTGTTAAAAAGCAAAGATGTCACCTTGAGGATTAAGGTCAACCTGACCCAAGCCATGGTTATTTTCAATCGTCTCATATGCACGGGAAAGCTGGGGAATGAAAAGGAAGACCGGAGAAGAACTGCTGCCTTTGAATTATGGTGTTGGAAAAGAATACTGAATATACCATGGACTGCCATAAGAACCAACAGGTCTGTCTTGGAAGAGGTACAGCCAGAATGCTCATTAGAAGCAAGGATGGCAGGACTTTGTCTCACATACTTTGGACATGTTATCAGGAGGGAGCAGTCCCTGGAAAAGGACATCATGCTTGGTAGACAGTCAGCAAAAAAGAGGACCCTCAACGAGATGGATTGACACAGTGGCTGCAACAATGGGCTCAAACATAGGCATTGATTGTGAGGTGGCACAGGACTGGGCAGTGTTTCTTTCTGTTCTGTTGTATATAGGGTCGCTATGAGTAGGAACCAACTGTAAGTCACCTAACAACAATAGCACAAGGCATACTGCATTTTAATGCAAATAACGCTTGCCTTCTACATTTGTTTGCCAACCGCTCCCTTCCACAGCCCCCCCCCACCCCCCAGGTATTTTGCTAAGCGCAGCTACACCATTGTTTTTTAAACATGTTGCTGTAAAAAAAAAAAAAAATTAGCATAGCACTCTTACAAAAAATCCTGTGGAGGTGGGAGCGGTTGCAACCATTTAAGGTGCAGGTTATTTGCATAAAAATAGGTACTGCTGGAAAAAGTAGGAGCACTCATCCAAAATTCCATATTCAGTTTCCACACATTACCTGAAACCCACAAAGGAATTCATTTCACAAATATTTACTAAGTACCTATTATATGTCAGGCCGCACACACATGATAAGAGTGAAACTACATGGTTTGCTGTGTCCCCATCTTCCGTTATTGAACTGAAAACATGGCAGAAAGAGAATAAAAGTATATGTTCTCACTAGCTTCAACATATTTAGCAACACCAACACGATAACGAAAATCACAAACCACATGTGTTGTAAAATAAATCCCAGAGTATAACTAATTGCAATGGGGAGGAAATAGAAATGGGGTACTCTACAGGAGTGGTGGGGTCTCCTTTTCAACAAGGCAATGAGATAAGTGGACAGCAGGGGGAGGATGGGGCTGTTATAGATTAAAAGAGATTTAACCACATACAATAATGGTCCTTGATTGACAAACCAACAGCAAAAGACATCTGTGGGGCAGCTGAGGGAAATCTGAATATGAACTAGGTGTTAGAAGATATTAGGGATGATCCTACATTTAATTGGGGGTGCTAAGGATATTGTGGCTATGCCTTTTAGAGCTGTGGATGGGACTATTTAGGGTTGACAAGTCATGTTTGTAATTTATTTTAAAATACTTAAAAGAAATGCTACAAAAACTGCATTATGCTAATATGAAATACCAAAAAAACAACCATTGTATAGTGACCCTATAGCGACCCAATAAGACAAAGTAGAACTGCCCCATAGTTTCCAAGAAGCGCCTGGTGGATTCGAACTGCCATCCTTTTGGTTAGTGGCCGTATCTCGCCTGTAGTTCTTAACCACTGCTCAACCAGGGCTCAGCACTTGACATAACTAAAATGGCTGACACAGGCCTGAATTTGACTGCATTTTGTCCTAGGCCCCTGCTTCTGCTTTTTAGAGTATCTGACCCATGAACACATTTTTGACTGAGACAACCTGTTCTGCAACATTCTGAGGTGGCCTACCCAGAACTTGCAGGACACAGAAGGAACCAGCTCTGCAACGCAGTAAACTGGCTAAGATTGAATACTCCTGCCAATAGAAATTCTTGATAAGTAAGTTTTACCAAAGCGCGTTGAATGTCAACCAATCAAATATACCTCCTCCCACTATTCCCAACTCTTACAAAGTTCTGCAAAACTACATATAAAAGACCTACGCTTATGCTCCCTCGTCTGACCACCATTTTGAACGTTCATTTTGCTCTTGCCAATTTGCAAATCTTTGAATAAACTGTTATTTTTTAACACTAACAATTGTTAAAGAAAGTGATGGGTATATGGGGGTTCGTTATACTATTCTCCTTCGTTTCCCGTGTTTTGAAGGTTTCCAAGGTACAAAAAGGTTGTTTTTAATGACAAAGAAGAGACTACGCCAAACTGCCTCTAAATCATCCAGAAGGTAGCCTCGACCCTAGACGGTAGATGACCTTTGAAATGGAGCGGGAACCGCAGCCGGACATCCCTCCTCCACCTCCCCACCTTCTGTCCGGCTACAAAGCCCTGCCCCTCCGGGGGTCTCTCCTACGAGTCATAGGAGAGTCGTAGGCTACGACGCCAGCAGGGGTGTGCACGAGACTTCCTTCCGCTCCTTAACTGGGGTTGCTAGCGCGTGAAGGTGCTGGGCGAAAGCATCCGGGAGCCGCGGCTGCGCAGACGTGTATTCCCCGTCTGCCTAAAGGCACGGACCTTAAATTTCCCGGGAGCCCTGCGGGTCCGGACGAAAGGCCAGAGACTCACCTTCAGAGGATGCCCCAGATCCGGTGGTGGAGTAGCAATACCCGGACAACCAAGAAACCACAAAGCCCGGAAGTGCGTCAGCTGTTTTGAGCTGAGTTGCGGAAGCCGAGCAATTCACCCCTCTACGCGCTTTCTTAGACTCTCTAGGAACTCTGGAGGTTGTTGCGTCTTGGTGACTATGTATGTTACGCAAAGTCGGGACCCGAAATGCTAGCCCGACTAGGTGCGAGAGGGAGAAATCCCAGCAGGAATTTCTGTGCGGAGCAGCTCCAGGCATCTGAGAGTCAGATGGTCCTCCTAACACAAACGGTTAGGGCTGGAATGGACTTCCTAGTTCTCCAGTTCTAATTCTTACCACCCATTCTTTCCTGAGTCTGTCCGGTTCCTTGGTACCACAAAGGGAAGATGGTTCTGATGGAGGCAAGAATATTAAATTTGTGCTTTAATCTTCAATCTCTGTCTTCTGGAATCTCTAGAGTCTAGACGGAGACGTGGACATGCAACCGAGTGATTACATAAGACTGACTCGCCTGTGAAATGAAAGGAAATAAAGTTAATATTTGTAAATAGATTAGGGTAGTGTGTGGAACATGGTAAATAAGCGCTCAGCTGCTAACGGAAAGGTTGGCAGTTCGAACCCACCAACCTCCCGTCGGAAGAAAGATGTGGGAGTCAGCTTCTGTAAAGATTACAGTCTGGGAAACCTTACAGGGCAGTTCTACTCTGTCCTGTAGGGTCACAATGAGTCAGAATCTTTGGCAACGGGTTTATTAGGCAGAATTAGTGGCAGAAAAGAGGAAAACTCCTAAGGAGCAAAATACGAAGGAGTAGGAGTTTGGTGGTATACAGGAAGAAAACGCAAAACCCATTGCCGTCGAATCGATTCCAACTCATAGCGACAGTATAGGACAGAGTAGAACTGCCTCAGAGTTTCCAACCGGCGCCTAGTGGATTTGAATTGCCAACCTTTTTGATTAGCAGCCATAGGGAAGGAAAAGGGAATTTGTGGGAAATGGAATCTAATGTACAAAAGCAGGATGGGGTGAGATGCTTTTGGAACACTCACAGAATTGGGCAGATCAATATGGCTGAAAGTAGGATGGGGTGTGCGGCGGTAGGGTGGGCACCAGCTCATAGTGTTGCTAGATTCCCTAGGTAAGGAATTTGGGCAATATGATAAGATTTGCATCTAGAAATGTCATTGTGGCAGCAGCATGGAGGATGGGCTGGAATGAAGTAAGACCACAGGAAGGGAGACCAGTTAGGAGACTATTGCAAGAATCCAGGGTAGAGATAGAGAGGGTTTGAATCAAGCAGTAGCATAGGAATGCAGGAAAGGGGACAGATAATGCATGCTAAGAGGCTCAATTGTTGGTGGTTTATTTATTCATTCATACCTTCACTTAATAAATTCTCATTGAATGCATTCTTTGTGCTAAGGGTTTGCTGTAGGAGCTGGAGATAATAATGAAGACAAGGCCCCTCAAGAAGCTTATAATGCAAAGAGAAATACAGTGGAAGATCCAACTTAGACGATTTGGAGGGCCCTTTTTAAGAAAAAGGAGTCCCTGGTTGGCGCAATAGGTTAAGCACTCAACTGCTAACTGAAAGGTTGGCAGTTTGAACCCACCCAATGGCACCTTGGAAGAAAGGCCCGGCGATCGGCTTCTGAAAGATCACAGCCTTGAAAACCCTATGGAGTGCAGTTTTACTCTGCATACATGGTGTTTTGAAATCGACTCTACAGCAACAGCTTTTTTTTTTTTAAAAGGATTCAGAGTTACAAATGCAAACACATGTATGAAAATAGATATTTAGAATGGAGAAATCATATCACTTTACAAATTTTAAAGTCTTACAAATACTACAAGCATAAAAATCATAAATGTAATAAAATAAATATTTTTATTAATGAACTGCCTGACGTACTGCTATGATAATATTTTCCTAATTTTTTGGCTTTATATTCTTGGACTGCTTCTTTATATGATAATTTATAATTTTAATTTTTCTGGAAAAAATACAGTCTTTCCTCTAGCATGGCTGGCCACAAACATTTTTAAATTGTTGATACTTTCAGCTTTGCAATTTGTTACTGAAAAGATCTTGTGTATTTTTAGAGTTACTGTCAAATTTGGGTAAACACTGTCAAATTTCTTTTAATTATGTGCTACAAGATTTCAAGACGTTTCATTATATTGACAACCCTATAACTAGTTTGTCTTTGATGTCCTCATTATATAGCATATTATGTCTTATTTGTCAATGTCAGTATTTTATGTAATATGTACAAGAAATCTAAATCTCTTTTCCATGTGTTCCTGTGTTTCACTCCTCTTAATAATTAGGTTGTCAAACTCTAAGAACCTATTCATTACTCTATTCAAAATTAGCTTTTCCTTTTAATGAATTACTGCTTTTCTATAGTCTAAAATTGTTTTATTATAATTTTCTTCTTTATGTCAGGACAATTTCTGTTGATTTTATTGATTATTGCTTTTGTTTCTCACACACCATTCATTTTTTGTTTCTTACACTCCCGGGAGGAAAGACCTTGTAATGCTAAACCAAATGTATATAGTAATGATTTCCCCTAGCCTTCCACAAAGAGACTGCAGTCCAGGACATTTACTTGGTTAGATGTACACCGGGGAAAGGGGGGATGCCCAAACGTTTCTGGAACTGTTTGACACAAAGTCTGAGTGGACATTATACCAAGGTACCCAAAGTGTCATCATGGCTCCTTGCTAGAGTGCGGGCATATGGGGCCAGATAAGAAATGATGTTGACTCATATTGGGTTCACAGACACCCCCTGCATTCATTGGTCATTTCCCTCATCTATGGATACACTTGAGAGTTGGAGTAATCCCACATTGATTCTTTGGGCTGGAGGGTAAGAGCTATCATAGGGGAAAAGCCAAGTGACACCTTCTGAAACTGCCACACCTGCACCAGCCAACATAGTAAATTAAAAAAAAAAATTTTTGCTTTTTTTTTTTTAAATTAAGAGGTTAATGCCACCCTTAAAAATAAGAAGAATGCAAGGATGGTGGTTCTCATCTTCTCTCCCTTTTAATTCGCCAGTCTGGCCCCTACAAAAGTCAGGCAGATCTTGGAGAATGTCAGTTTACTGGAAACTCAACCAAGTAGTAGACCCAGATGCAGCTACAATGCCACATATGGTATATTTTCTAGAGCATATTATTAATATGACCTCGGTACAAAATATACAGTCATTGATCTGATAAATGCATTCTTTTCTGTGCCTCTCAGAAAGGAGGAATAGAAGCAGTTCATATTTGCATGAGATGGACAAAAGTTTACATTTCTGGTTGTTTCCTAGGGGCTATCTTAGCTCTCCTGACCTTAATCATATTATAGTTAGAAGAGATCTGGACTATCTGCACAATCCTAAGGATATATTGGTTCACATTATTGATGATATGCTATTCAGAACACATGAGCAAATCTTGATAATATGTTGGAGACTTTGATAAGATACATGTGTTCCAGAGGGTGAAATATATACCAAATGGATTCAGGTACTAGACACATAAGTGAAGATTTTAGGTGTCCAGTTGTCTGGGAGATCACATGGTCGAATTTTGCAAGACCACCAACTTACTCATTGCAAATACCTTTTTTCAACAACATAAATGGTGACTATATATGTGGACCTTGCTGGATGGAATACACAGGAGTCAAATCGACTACATCTGTGGAAAGAGACAATGGAGAAGCTCTATCATCAGTCAGAAGAAAACCAGGACTGACTGTGGAACAGACCATCAATTGCTCAAATAGAAGTTCAAATTGAAATGGAAGAAAATTAAAATAAGTCCACAAGAGTCAAAAGTATGGCCTTTGAGTATATCCCACCTGAATTTAGAGACCATCTCAAGAATAGATTTGATGCATTCAATAGTAATGACAGCAGACCAGACAAGTTGTGGGATGACATCAAGGACATCATCCATGAAGAGAGCAAAAGGTCATTAAAAAGACAGAAAAGAAAGAAAACACGAAAATAAGTGTCAGAAAAGACTCTGAAACTTACTCTCAAATGTAGAGTAGCTAAATAGAAAGGAAGAAATGATGAAATAAAAGCTGAACAGAAGATTTCAAAGTTCAGCTCAAGAAGACAAAGTAAGGTATTATGAAATGTGAAAAGACCTGGAGTTAGAAAACAAAAAGAGAACACGCTTGGCATTTCTCAAACTGAAAGAACTGAAGAAAAAATTCAAGCCACAAGTTGCAATATTAAAGGATTCTAGGGGTAAAAAAATTGAATGGCGCAGGAAGTATCAAAAGAAGATGGAAGGAATGCACAGAATCACTGAACCAAAAAGAATTGGTCAATGTTCAGCCATTTCAGGAGGTAGCATATGATCAAGAATCGATGGTACTGAGGGAAGAAGTCCAAGCTGCACTGAAGGCATTAGCAAAAAACAAGGCTTCAGGAATTAACGGGATACCAATTGAGATGTTTCAACAAACGGATGCAGTGCTGGAAGCAATCACTCATCTATGCCAAGAAAATTGGAAAACAGCTACTTGGCCAACCAACTGTAAGAGATCCATATACATACCCATTCCAAGGAAAGGTGATCCAAGGGAATGTGGAAATTATCAAACAATATCATTAATATCACATGCAAGTAAAATTTTGCTGAAGATAATTCAAAAACGGTTGCAGCAGTACATGGACAGGAAACTGCCTGAAATTCAAGATGGGTACCGAAGAGGCTGTGAAAGGAGGGATATCATTGCTGATGTCAGATGGATCCTGGCTGAAAGCAGAGAATACCAGAAAGATGTTTACCTGTGTTTTATTGACTATGCAAAGGCATT